>NC_050512.1:12594818-12623881 GCF_002922805.2 Oryzias melastigma
TAGAATAAAAATTTGACAAATAAATTGATACGTATTTACTGTTGAGTGAAAAATCAAAAAAATTTTTTGAGTAGTAGCAGTGAGACTTTACCCCTACAACTAATCTACTTAGATTTTTAGTCTCTGTAATCGTTTATTTTTATCTCACATCCTTCAACTCTATGAAAGCCTTCTCAGCGTTTGACTGCTCGTTTTTTCATTTATTTATTTCATTCTGCTAGTACTCCTGCATTTATCAGTGCTTTTAATGCATTTTCTGCCTGCCTTCACACTCCATGAACACTTTTCTTGCTATTGAGGACAGCACAACAGGACATATCACATCTTCTTTGCAGCGCTGCCACTGCCAGCTGTGCTGGGCCATTTTCCCAAAGGAAGAACTAGACAATCACCTGGTGCTAGCATTTGCCCATTACACAGCCTTCATTAAGATTGTTAAGATTTTAAAAGGAAAAATGTTGCACACTGCACTTTAATCAAAGCGTGTTGACTCCAGGTTAAAATCTTTTTTTTTCCACAATGATGGATTTTGATAGATTTTACAGATACGGTTGATCTCTCAAACCGCCTTAGTTCTGCAAAGAACGTTCTCATTTTTCTTGATGGACTTTTTACCTTTCTAACCAGAGAACACACCGAATGATATAAGTTTCACGTTTAAAACTTTCTCGTGTAAAGTGTTGTGCAGCATTGTAATAGTGTTCAGACGAGGGTAAACTGCTCCACCCTGGTTGTTTCTGGAGCTCCTGCTGGCTGGGAGACGACAAAACGGCAGAAGATTGGAGGACCATCATCTCTCCTTGATCAGGTCTGGTGGTTCCATCAGTCAACACATTACATGGGCTCTGCAGAAAACACGTGCACACCATATAATCATGTCTTTGTTCTGCTCTCATTGACTTTCCTCGAACAATACTTTTTTCTCCTTGTGTTTACTCCTTCACACTGTATGGCAGCTTAGAACTCGTACAGAAAATTACATGGCAGCCACATGTGACCTTTTATTCTTGGTGTTCATTGGCTTATAATGTGCCTCTGCTCTCAGTTGTATTCAGACTGATGCATTCAAAATTTTCAGATAAATGCTTGGGTTCTGCAATTGAAGGCACTGTGGACAAAAGCTGCCCTTGGTTTGTTTTTTTATGAGGACAATAAAAATGTGAGGACAGAGTCAGAGTTTTGGATCCACACTGGACAATCAATGGACCTTCACATGCTGGCTGCCTGGGAAAAAAGCCTGTTTTTTGTGGATGTGTGCATCTTTTTCAAGCTTCATCACTTCAGTGATCAATATCTGGCATCATAAGGTGATAATTTGATGTCAGTTTCTGCAGTAAAAACATCCATGAATGAAACGTCAGATGAAAGCTTTTCTCCACATTGATCACTCTTGTAACTCTGACTGCTTACTTCCATGTAGCTGCCGTTTAAACAAGTTTTGACTTCGGTCACTGAAGCAGTAAACCAGGAGTTTTGAGTGAAATCCTAACTCCATGTATTCTTCAAGTGAAATTTCAATTGAAAGGTGAAACAAAAGGAAGTAGTGAAAAATTAAAACACAACAAAAAAAAGGGAATAAAACAAGAAAGCGATCACCTTTTTCTCCCTCAATAATTTGTCTAGTTTTAAAATTAATATAACACATATAAGACGCACTGAAGTATAAAGCGCATTAAGCGAGACAAGTGTCAGAGATAAGTTGGTTGTCGGACTTTATTAACTGTGTTCACAGTAACTCTAGAACTTGAATCATGCTAACACTACACTTTAGCCACATTAGAAACATTAGCATACTCACATTACCTGCAACTACCAACTTTGTTTGCAACATGTAAAAGAAACAGACCAATTCCACTAAAACAAACATTACTGAGAACACGCTTACTCCCAAGCTTGTTAGTAACAAGTAAAAAAAAAAACTGTATAGGACGGTGGTGTGTAGGATGACTCTGGTGATGAAGAAGATGACAATCATAGTGTAAGCGATGTTTTCTTGCCTTTTCCTCATATATATAAGGTACTTGTTCTTCCTTCAAGTACTAAGTATGAGGGTCGGATTGTGTGCCTGTGTTTCATCAAAGTCACAGACTGCTGATCTGTCCAGGATGTACCCTGCCTTCCCCAAAAGATGGCTGACATAGGCTCCAGCAGCCCTCATGACCTTGTTTATTATAAAAGCAAGAAGACTGTATCTCTACACTCTCTGTACTTTCTTGTCTTTAGTGCTTTGGGTTTGTCTTTTCTGTTCTTGAACAATACAGGTTTTATTCACTCAATACAGGACCACTCTCAATCAAAGAGCCTCTACAAACCAAATCTGAAGATGTTTTTTTAATACTGCTCAGTGGGTCTCTTCAGTAAGCCAATGACTCGGTACAGCAGCTCTTCACATTAAGTTTGATGGTTAAGACTTCCTGGAAAGACTAACTAAAAGACTTCCTGTAAATAGAAATGATGCTGGTGGACAAGCAAAGTGGAAGCTTGCAGGTGATTTGTGTCAGAAAGTTTGAGTTAGGGTAATACTCTTTTTATTTCAAAGAACACAACATGCTGACCACAGACTCCGGCCTTTAGAAACATTTTTAAACTTTTGTTTTCAATGACATAAACAGCAATCCTCTGACCTTAACAAAATGCTTTACTTATTTCAATCAGACTGAAGGTTTCTCTGATAATTAACAGTCGCAGGTTTTTCCTGGTGAATTAAAAAAGCTTTTAGAGACCTTTTTTTATCTGTTATTTTATCTTTTCGTATAATACAACTTTTAATGTTTATTCGTTAACCTCCACATTTTAAATTAAGTGTTTTTCAAAATTATTGTGGACTTTTAAAATATTTTTCTTCTGAAAGTAGCTCAAAAATTATACATGTTTGAAAAAAATATAAATACAACAAATTAATATAAAGTAGTTTTTGTTATTATCAAGAAAAAACATTCATTCAGTAGAGGAGCTTCTGAGAAATATATTCTAAACGAAAATTTGAAGAAAAAGATTTTTAAAAAATAATTAAACTAAAGGTCTGCTTCAACATTCAGAGGCAGAATCCTCAGATATTTTGTATAGTAATGATAAAAAAATGAAGATAATTTTGTTCCCAGACTTTTGCTTCTCTTTTGAAGGCATTACAATTGTTCTTTTAGCATTATGCTCATAAGAAAAGAAGCATAAGCATGACTCTCCTTTTCAGGTCACCAAAACTCCCCAGCAAGATGTCCTCATTATAATCCAAAGCAAGTGAAGGAAAAAAACAGTTGTTCTAATTAGAGCTGAGAGACAAACAGGAGTGTCTCAGGTGTCTTTATTGATATTTTATTTGTCTTATACGCTGTAGTGTCCCATGACATTTACCAATAGACCTTCTTAAAATGGAAAAACATCTCACTTCTGTTCTTATAATATTCAAATAAATTTCAAGAAGTGGAAGACATTTTTCAATGTCGTAACCTTTCCACACAGTTTGCAGCAACCTGATGTGAGAGGAATGTCACCTGTTTCGCTAAACTCACACACACCAAACGGGGAAGCATCAGTGTGATGCTGGATTCATGCAGACACCTGAATTACGGCAGCAGCAGGTCAGTGTGTCGCTTCGGCTTTTGGACCGCCTCTGTTGTTGGCTCAAAGGCACTTTGACCTCCGTGCCACATCTGTGCTTGCATGCACCACACTCATGATCGACAGAGGTGCATCAAATTACCGTATCATTAGGATTGGAATGAAAAATTCTGGGGCTTTGCACATTAAACAGCACATTGAGGAAACCCTACTGGCAACAACGTGTCGGCAATTTCACTGTTCCTCTGATTCATCAGAGACAATCATGCGTATGCATAACTTTTGGCAAAAAAAAGAAGAAAAAAAAACGATGTGCATGCAGATTTTTGTTTTTGTGCAAATGCTCAATTTTGCACATGAATCTTACATGAGAAGCTACTTCTGCACCCAAATAGAAAGTGTGTGGAGAATTTCAAAAGAGGCCATATCATGCAGCTGTGGAGCTGTACATATAAGTACCAGTTTTATGTTTCAGTGACAAAACATGACATATTTTATACAAATACAATGAGCTGTAAGAGTAATTACTACTTTTTTCCTTTTAACTTTCCATCTCATTTGTCCTAGTTTGAGGTTGAATGCTACACAAGAATGAACAAAAGCTTTTTCCTTAAATCTGCAAAAAAAACATTTTTTAAAGATACAATGTGGTCGTGAAGACGTTCTGAGATGATCGTGGTGAAGAAAGGAGGTTAGTGCAAAGGCAAAACAAAAGCAGAAATCAAGTCAATAGAATAAAAATGGTCCCAGCTATAAATGACAACAGTCTACCTCCGTCCTCCATGATTTTTATGCTTTGTTTGAAGAAAAGCTGGGTATGAGCTAGAAAAGAGAAAATACACAAAAACTCTGAGAATCTCCTCTTACAGTACACAACAAAACTACTTAACAGATATGAAGCCAAGAGAGAAAATAGGAAATACCTTAATAACTAGTGAATAAAGCTTCAAAATACCTTAAGTTAGGCACTTCCTGCCTAACCTTATCAATCTGTTAATTTTGTTTTGGAGTCTTGGCTCTGGGTCCCATCACAGCCTCTCAATTTGGCTGGTTTGAACTCCTAACCATTTAGAAACTTTAAATTATCTTATTTTCACTGTAGGGCACACCGGATTATAAAGCACACCATCAATGAATGCTGGCCTATTTTTGAACTCGTGTCATGCAAGGTGCACCAAATTATAAGTTGCATTAAGTGAGATGAAGGAGTCAGAAATGACTCCGTCAGTTAGTCAGACTTTATTAACTGGGTTTGCAGTTATGTTCGAACTTGTTTAGAATACGCCACACTTTAGCCACATTAACATATTCTCAACACTTGTAACCCCCAACTTTTTTTGCAGCACATAAAAACAGACTGATACTGCTAAAAAAAAACAAAAAAACTGGCATTTTGATAGAGCGTTGTGAACCTCTCAGAATCGCTTTGACATCATTAAGCACAACCAGAATTAACTCATATTTAAAGGCCACCAGATTATAAAATGCACTGTAGTTTTTTGAGAAAAATCTGGGCTTTTAGTGCTCCTTATAGTGCAGAAAAAAAGGTACTTTTTACTGCTTTTTTAGAGATGCTGTAGATTTGCTGCAGGGCTTGGTATCATTGTGTTGCGCAATCCAATCTTGACCTATTGAACAGATTGCCTCAAAATTAGGTCTAGTAACAAACCTCAATTCTATATGCATATATCCTTTTAATACAAACAATTATGTTGTTGTTTTTTTAGCAATTTTGTCTTTTGTCAAATGTGCCCTTTATATTGTGAAATGTTTGTTCATTTCTGAATTTCTCACTCTTATCTTGATGTAAATCTTTTTTTTTCATACGTTAATAATTTTTTTTCATTGCGTAATTACCTTCAAAGACTTTGAAAATTGTTTTTTGTGGTGTGCCACAACAATATCTTCTCTGAATCCTTGCTTTTATCTCTCCTTTGTGCTGTGGACAAACAAAAGACATATATTTTTTTCTTTTTTTCAGCGCAAAAATCACATTGATCGTAGACTGATGGATGTCAAGACTTGGCTGCAAATACACCATTTAAATCTTAACAACATTTTTGTTACTCGATGACAATAAATAAGAACTCTGTTTTTATAACATGATGAGTGACATGTAATTATGAATTCGGCAACATTGTAATAATATCCTCTGATAAAAGTCAAAAATAACTTTATCTCCCCTCAACAAAAGGATCAATAACTTTAAATGGATTTTAAGAACCAGATTGTGGCAACTATGCAAAAAAAAAAAAAACGTTAAGTAAATCATTATGTGGTGGAATTATATAAATGTCCATTCTCCCAATCCTTTTCAAGCAATGAATCAAACCTTGCTTGACAATCATTATGTTTAATGGAATCAATTTGTCATGTGTGAGTAATGTATGTATCATTGACTGTATAATCACTGGACATATCAACCCCTCCCCTCTCGTCTTCCAAATAGAAAGTACCTGCTGATTCCAAAAAGGTAAAAAGACCGACTCGGACCAATCACTGTCAACAGGTTTCAAAATGGCGGTAGCGCATCAGGAAGCCACAGTGGCATGATTTCACAAGAGCTGGAGGTAAGGCATTTTCTTTGGGTGATGACGTCAACTACTTGTTTTGTCCAATGATTTAATATATATCTATGGTATGTATAATTGGAAATATGTGTATTTATGATTGAATATAACTACAATGTCAAGAGGATAGCATTGCTTCATTTTCTAAACAATTTATCAATTGTTATCTTAAATATATTGTGTTTTTTTTTTTCCATTGTTTCCATCCCTGAAATTGCTTCAAAAAACCAAATCCTTCCTGTGATTTGGTAAGATGCTCCTTGGTATTCTCCACATGCTTTTGTGTTGATCTGCTCTGATGTTTCCTAAACAGAGTCAAGGTTAAAAAGTTATCAGCTTCTTATCCCCCATTTCAATCAGTAAATTGTTACTTTTGCGCACAAAATTCCACAAAGACGAAATGGCAAACAGTGAAAGGGAAAACGTCCAATCATGCGAGCCATGAGGTGGTTCAGGTTTGTCACTTGCATCCTGGGCTCCGTGTAATGACCGCAAAAAGTCTACAAAAGCATGCAAATCCTAAAACCCAGGGAAACAGTAAAGAACCCGGGGTGCTGTTTTCCTCTTAGCCCACTGGGCTCCTCTCTCTGATGTGGAGCAGTGAGCGTAGCTCTGCAATCAGACTGTGCAGAACAGAAGCCTGTTACCCTGACAAGAGTATCGACCTGTCAGTCACTCCCTACAAGGGCAATTGGCATTTGAATCAGGTAGAAAAGGTGCGTTTGGAGCCAAAGTACCTCAAGTCAAACGTTCAAGCAGACAGTGTGCCTGAATAACAATATTCCATCAGAGTGAGGAGGGAATAACCAGGAAGGGGGTAAGAGGAGCAAACACATTTCAGGAGTGTGCCACTGTTGTTTTGTTAGGGCTTTAAAGAGAAAAACAAAATACGCAAGTCTTCAAGGTCCTCCTCTGACATCTGTTCTTGGGGCGTAACAACTACAGCCTGTTCTTTTCCACGCGCACGTACGGGCTCACCACTCTACATGCCCTTCCTGAGTCATTAGCATATAAATAACTCGTGCAAACTCAAAAAGCCATGGTGCCGTCACATTGATGCTTTTTCCAGGGTTGTTAAGAGGTGAATGAGGAATATTCCAAGGTATAAACAGACTCTTGTGGTGTTAATGAATGTGTGTGTGCCTGTGTGTGCCTGTTTGTTCCTCCTGCCTCATTAGAAACTCTTTTGGTGTAATCGCCAATCTGGTGTGAACCAGCAGTTAACGTGTGGACCAAAGTCTGATAATGAGAAGGCAAACAATAATTCCTGGGGTCTGATTAGGGTTAGGGCTACACGGTAAAAAAGGTTATGATTGTGGTTATCCTGTGCATGGAAAAGGATTTAGTGGAGTGTCCTAATAAGGATAGTTGTTCCAACGTGTGTGTGTGGGTGAGAGTTATGCCAGCTCTGATGAAAAGGCTTTTAGGCTAATTACGTGAACGTTATGTGTTTTTAACCAGATGAATTTTTATCTCGTGCTTACAGCATGTCCCTCTTTCTCCCCTTCGTGCACACAGCACAAATCGCTGCCGTTGGATTTTTAAATTAGCAAGTCACTCTAATGGGATAACTTGTTCTTGTGCATGTACTCCATGTGTGTCTTGGTGTTGCGTCTTCCGCAGCAATGAGCTCCATGATTGAGCCAATAAAGAACATGATGTTCGGTATATGACCTACGCCGCTCCGTCTTGGTTCGCTGCTGATACCTTGTTTGCTGATGTTGCATTCCGGTCCACACCTCTCTCCTTCTCTTCTGCTTAAATCAAGGAATAAGAGGAGAGTTTTGAAGAGAACTGACTCCACATGGTTCTCTGAGAGCAACTCTGATCTGTGGGCGCCCTCTATTTAAGGAAAGTGGGAACTGCAGGCAAAAACATCAAACAAGCAAATAAAAGACAGACAACCTGTTTGTGATACTTCATCCTCTTGACTTGAAGAAAGAAATAAAACATTAATGTATTGTCTGTATGTATTTTTTAAACAAGAAACAGAAAAGTATTGTAAAATGTTAAAGCAGGTGCATTTCAATTGAGTTTTATAAATATACTTAAGCATATTTTGATCTTATCATAAACGTGTTCTAGTGTCTTCTTTACTCAAAAAACATTATAACATATGTAAAATTTTCTTTAAGCTTCAGATTAATAAGTTATTCTATCAATTTATTTTATTTGGTTCAATTTTTTCACCAGACGGTCTTAAAATAATCCACTAACAACATGTTATAGCATTTATTGTCCATCTGTTTTGCTATGTTCTATGGGCATTTCTCTCTGTAGGCGTCTAAGTCAAATTAAAATCAAAACTAAATGATTTTCTGGTTTTATATCAGATTTTTCAACACATAGGATTTATATTAAAAGCAGTATTTAAAAGACTTTAAAGCTATTAAAACAGACAGAACAATGGGTTTTATTTATCCATTCACTTGATTGAAAATTTAGTTGGGTTTTATTATAATATATATAATAATGTATTATTATATTATAATGTATAATGCTCTTTTTAAATAATAAAATGCTCTTTCATCAAAAGGGTTTGTACTACGTTTTATTTTACTAACTGTGATAACATCTCTTATATCGGTATTTGATTTCCCTTATATATTTATCTTCATTCTACTGAGGGAAATGGTCATCCATCAGGCCTCAGGTATAAGCAAAGACTGACCAAAGAAATGTGATGAGTCCCCAGACTGCCAGACTGTCCGAAAGCATTTTCTGACCGCTGTCTGGTCCAGCTGGCTGCTTTCTGTTGGCTCAACTTACAATGACTCACAGGCGTCATCCTGGAGACAACAGCTGCCGGGCAGACAGAAGTCTTCTGGAGTACTCAGGTTCTGAAAACCCAACTGGCACAAATGAGGCAGATTTGTCGTGCAGTGAAACGGGCTCTAAAGCAAAGTTCCTGCTTCTATGGCAGGGTGTTTGTGAAGCAAAAGATCTCCTGTTGCTTTTCTGAGCGAGAGGCTCGGCGGGGTTCGTCTAGATGTGCAAGCTTCAGTTTGGTTCACTAGACTAGAGGGAGAAGAAAGAATGTGAGGCAGAGGGGACCCAGCTGAGAAAAGGCAATGCAAAGACTGGTTTTAGTGAGGAAATGGGCAAACTTAAGAAAGAACTCTTAGAGTTAGATAATTTGGTAAATGGACTGAAAATGGAGGAAAAAACAATTAAACAAGAAGGAATTGTGAAGTAAAAAGATTGCTACAATTATGGAAAATTTGGTGCCTTTGTTGTAGAACATTTTTTAATTTTTCATTTATTTAGTCAATTTGTAATTTTTCTGTTATGAAATGGTGGTTTTGACATATTTAAACATCTGAAGTTGTTTTTATATATGCTTTTACTTAATTGGCGCATTGAGCATTACATTACGTACATTTTTTAATCTGCTTGTTCACTTGTTCACTCTGAGTTTTCTCAGTCTGAATAAGCTCCATGCTTGGAACAGAACAACTGAACCAAAACGGCCATCATAGCCGGGCACTATGGGATGTGAACAGAGTAGGAACTATAAGCTGTGGAAAAACGTTGGGATATAGCAACTCATTGAAATGTAGTCGGATGAATGAAGGCTCATTAAAACCATTATTAACATGATACACATTGCCTCTATATGTTCTAAACATTTATCAACATACCTTCTTAGCCGTCGTCTCCCCCAGTTCCTCAACTGTACAAAAGCAGAAAGTAAAAAGTGTTGTACCTGATGTTGATACAGATGATGAATGAAATATTAAGTTTGAATAAGTGAACTATCCTGACAAGGATTGTGAAGAGTAGGACTTCTAGTATTCTTCTCTTGTTGCTTTGCTCTCATAATTCCTGACCAATGACTGAAGAGATCATAGTCACATGGTTTTGTTTATAAGCTTTTGTTTGAAACAGAAATGTCCACTTGAAAGACAGTCTGAATACAGACCAAACGCAAGGTTCAGGACTCAATCCAGACCAAATTAACCAGACTGACTCTGACTTTTCCAGTCTGAATAATATACCCTGAACTGTAAGCAAGTTAAGGTTAGGGTGTTAGTGGTGGTGCAATCCTGATTTAGCTATGCGCTTAAGAAACATAAAGAGTTCATTTCGGTCGTCTGTATTTCTGCTCAAATGTGTTTACGCGAGTGCAGTCAGCTACGTCAGGCTCTCAGATCCTGTCAGCAGCTGTGTTATTTGTCGTGCGGGTCATTGATCCATTTTCTTTCCCCCGTATATCATGCTCAGGGTCTCGGGAGTGCTCAAGCATATCCCAGTTATCATTGTGCAGGAGAGACCTGATGACCTGTCCAGAGAGTTCCCTGGACGGGCCATCAGTCCATCTCAGAGCCATGCCAAACAAACTACAACCAACGACTGCCAAACTCACAGGGATGAATGAAAGTAGAGGTCAGAAGTCAGTTAAAAAGTCACCTATAAACTGAGCATGTCTACTCGTGGAGTGCAGGAAGGAGCAGGTAAGACAACACAAAGTCAGCCTCAAGCCTTCTTGATTGCACTTTGAATTACCTCCATGTATGAAAGGAGCTGTACAAATAAAAGGAAATCAGCTTTGGCTTGATCTGAACTGACAACGCTGACAGCTAAATCACTGTGTAGCACAATGTGGGAAATCAATGTTGCTGTGGATTAGCACTAATGACAGTGATTGAAGTGTCTCGGGATTGTTAATGCTGAATAGACTGCAGCAAAGCATTTGTCTAATATTTTACCCACTCAAAGCACTTTTAAACTTATGCCGCATTTATCCAGCACTTCCTAGAAGTAGCTACCGATGTCCTCCATTCACCTCATTCTTTACAAAAGGAATCCTGTTGCTTTCATTATCTCTCTGCAATTAAGCAAGCAGCCAAGACTCTGCAAAGTCTTTTCCTCCAAGAAGAAGACGCCTCTGTGATGAAGGCAGAACAGAGAGCTCGCTGGTAGTCAGACAGATGGCATGGCAGGCCAGTTCATGGGTAAATGCGTTATTGTTAACCAGTTTATCACATCACATTGTCAGGGGCGAAAAACTTTTCTCCACATTAAAAAACTTCCTCACTGAGTCATGGAAGAGGATGTAGGTCAGAGGATGATGTAAGACAAAACCCCTGTATGAAAACAATAAACAACCAAAACACATCAAACTAAATCTATTACTATGGTTCAACAAAGTTTCAAGATATTTTAAAAAACGCATGCATGAAAACATTTAAATCACTTTAATTTCTGCACTATAGGTTGCACAGGATTACAATTCTTAAAACCCACTTTTATCGTCAGGCATTTGACACAGCATGAGACTCTGCTCTGCTGGTGTGTTTTATTGTTTGATTGTTTAGCTTTGCTTTTATCTTGTGTTTTTATGTCACTTATTTATACTTTTTATCTGTAATTCTTTTTAATATTTTAGCTGTTGTTTTTCTTTCAACTTTTAATGTACAACATCTTGTTTGACCAAGGTCATTTTAAGGTGCTATAAAAATTAATTAAACCTTATGCAACATTAATGAATGGTATATTTCCGAACGCATGTCATTTATAAGGCAAACTGAACTATACGGCCCATTAAAGACCCATTCCATTGAAAATCTTTTGTGTGTGTGTGTTTTTAACATGTTCTGTAACATTTTCATCATAGTAGAGGACCTATATAAAATGATTTAAAATTAAAACTGCATTACTGAGTGTTTCTTAATTCAAATTGCGTTGGATCCGCAAACTGGATGCTCGAAAAAGCTCAGACCAACACAGCTACTGAAATGGGTGTGCCAAGATCTTTTCTCCCCCTACACACACCCTGTCCCACTCACAATTAGGTGTGTGAGTCATGATGAGCATTCAATGCTGTAACAAATTGCAATTTTTGCTCAAAACTGTATGATTGGATTGATCTAATATTGCTCGTCATCTTTTTGCACCGCTAATGATAATGATGGCTACAAGCAGAACTTTCAGGAAGGGGGAGAGGGTGGGTTGCTCTGTGTCAACAGTCCCGCCATCAACCCTAAATTGTATTTCTAATAAGTTACTGCCTATGAGTATAAGACATTTCTTAAAAAAATGTGAATGACTTTTTCCACTTGGGCTAAAAACTTCATAATAAAAAGATCACTGGGAACGATTTTACAACATGAGAACGTGCAAACTTCTCACAGAAAGGCCCCAGATGGGATTAAAATCGGGGCTTTCAACTTTTGAGGCGAGAATGCCAACCACTACATCCCAGAGCAGCCCACCAGAAAACAAAACAATGTCAAATCTGTTGGCAATATAAAGAAAGTGTGATCATACTGGGTCTATATGGAAGTGAATTACCCCCTTTAGCCATGGTATAAGTACGGCTGAACTTTTACAAAGCAAGAAGTCCGGCTTCTTTTAATAAGAACCACTGTAATATCCTTGTCATGGACTTTTCTCAACTTACTCCATTTTCCATTGTTAGAATTGTATGTGTATGCCAGGGAAGGAAACCAAGGGACCGATCCAGAACTTCCCTTTGATTCAGTCTCTCTCTGTAAACATGCGCATAATTGTAGGACTACAATGATGTGCCTCTGCAGGAAAGCCAATTTGGTTCTTAAAAAGGTTCAAATTTGAGCTAACTGTTGAAATGCATGCCCATAATTGTGAGAGCCAGCTTAGAGTTCTCAAACATGAACTTTTGGAGGATAAATGTCATCTGCATCTATCTCTGTTTTAGTCAAAGGAGAGAAATGCAGCTTCTCGCTGACACTTTTTTTTTCCTTTTTCCCCACTAACAAGCATAAAAGCAATGGGAGTTACTTGCATCATTCCAATTTTCACTTTTCATTTGCAGAAAAGCCCGCAGTCAGATAATCGCTAAAGCAACACCACGTTTGTTGGGTTCTGTGTGAGCTACTATGCAGTAGTTTTTCACAAAAATATGGCAGGGTCTGCAAAACCAAGTCAGAACAACTAAAACTGGTTGAACCCTCTGCAAAACCTGATGCAGACATAAAATTATTAAGACAATGCTGCTTTCTTCATCTAAAGCACAGGTATCAGAAATTATCCAAAGTACTACAACAAAACTCATTTGTATCATAATTAACACATCATAAATATGAACTCACATTAATAGAGAGATCAACACAATGGTAAGAGGTTAAAAGTTGTTTTAAATAACATCTAATGTTGCTTAAAATTTAAAAAGATTTTTAATGTTAGTTTAAACACTCGTACTTAGTGGAAACTAATTGTTTATTCCTCTCATTTCAGTCAAGTTAGGCCTGGCCCCCACTGATACCAGGTGAATGGTTAAATTAAGACAGATCACATCTATAGAAGCTAATGTATGACTAATTTTCAAATTTTTGAATTTATGGTTACAGCAAATGAGAATTGAACCAAGATATTTTAGACAGTGACTGGAATGCACAAACACTTCAGATAAAATTATTCTAGCTTTGCAAACTCTGCAAGCATATTTAAGAAATGATTCCTCATTGCAGAGGATGAGTTTTATGAATGAAAATTTAAAGCAACTGTTTGATGAAGATCTTAGTATTTTTTTCTCAAAAGTTACATTCCACCGCCTTCAGCAGTACACGTTTAAGCGTTTGCAGAGAGAAACTCTCCTGTTTATGTGAAGTTACGCAAGTTTCTAGAACCGTTTAAGGCTCCCCGTGCAAAGTGCATGGCCATTAAACACACATTGCAAGTTAAACCAGGCCAAACTTTGACCAATCAGGGACACGAATTTGGCAGTGACTTATGGATGGTGTCCCTTTTAATTCACGAACAATTTGAAAATTGATCATGGAGGAGAAATGAAAAGGATTGTTCCCAGATGGCATTATGTGACACTAAGTCTTTCATATATCAGAATAGATCTGTAAAAAAAAGCAAGATTTGTGAGATTTGTATTGTTTCAATATTTCACACCAAGCCACTTAAAACTGTAGCACATGCGCTAATAAACAGAAAAAAAAGAAGCCCCTCCCTGCTTGTCCAGTGTGAACACCATGGGCTATACACACATTAAAGAATGTGCGTTCTTGAATGTCCATTGTGTACATTGCAAAAGAGTTAGCAGTTGCTGCCTGTGTCAATCTCTTTCACTTACTGTGCCCTGTTTGTCTTTATCTAAAATAAAGCTTTGTGAGAATGTAAAACCCTGTGCTATAATGTATGACTATTTACTATTAAATAATTTAATTTTTAAACTGTAACCTCCTTACGATTCCAGCACCCCTGACTTCCAGTAGATGTGTGTCATTTCAGAGGAATGGGGGACAGCAACACCCATAAAAGCCGTATCCAAAAATTACTATGTACAGTTATAGTAAAATGTGTACCTTGAAAACCATAAAAGTCGTGATAAGGTCTCCATTGGCTTCCTTCTGCTCAATTCCAGTCCTCAGGTCTCCCTGTCCTCCTTATTTCACTCATTACCTCTTCCAGCAGACCTGATTCAGCTCATAAACTACTTACATGCAAAAGCCTAATGGCACATTTATTCGAAATGAGGTGTGTTGGAGCAGTAAAAATAAAAGGGAAGCCTCAGGACTAGAGTTAGAATGTTGCATTTGATTAATAGATGATAAGGGTAATACATTTTAAGCCTGGGCATTTATCCGTCCCTCTGAGAACAACCCACGCTCTAATGGACCCCACCTCAAACCCTGCATCCTGCCTTTCTTGCAGAATAAAGATTGTAATGGCAATTACTCTGATGTTGCGATATGTAAGGTCCACCACCTCAATTTTTTATGCTTTAATTCAAATATTAAATCATACTAAAAACTGAAAACTCTACAGTAGTGTTGTTGTTTTAACTTTTTCATATGCATTCTGTGGCTAAAAGTTGAAAACAGTGACTTGTTTTCAAAATGTACTAAGCAAAAACATGTTTAATGTACTGAGTGATGTATGACTTACGTCAGTAATTAAATTACCTGTTACTGATGAGAAAAAAAAACAAAAATTACAAACAAGAATCAGGAAGTTTGGTTTATTTGAAGATTAGTGGCACAGAAAAAGTGCAAATATAATGTGCGTTAAATGGGCCACAAAGACAATGACAAGAGAAGACATCAGTAGTTTTTTTCCATTGTTGCCTTATATTTTGTTCTAAAAAAATGTTTTTGAGGTAAAATCTATTTTTTTAGCGCTTTATTTACATGGTTCTTTGAACCTTCAGACACATTTCCTTTAGCTAATGCATTGCTTCTCTTAAAAGTACGCTTTTCTCTTCTGGTGTTTTTGAAAGGGGGATTAAAAAAATAGTTTTTATTTTATCAAAATAACCTGGAAAGCAAAAACAATCATCAAGAAGTATATCATCAACGCCAGCAAATAAAATTGTTGTTTATGGAAAAAAATATATAACTGCTAAAATAACCTGGAATTGACAAAAGTGAAAATAAAAATAACATTTTATGAAAATAGACAAAGAACGGACATTTCTTTGGAAATGTAGATCAATATAGTCTTTTGAAAGAACACATTTGCACAAAAATGACAAAATGCAAATGCAAAAAAAGAAGTGTGCCAAGAAAAGATTGTCTTAAAGGCTTGACTGAGAGTGAAACATTCAAACATTCTGAAGTGTCTTTCAAAAAACCCTGATCTAAATTATATTAAACATGCGTGAAATAAGATGAAATATGCATTCAAGAGAAGACACACTTCAAACCTGAGACAACTGACAGATTGTGCTCATGCAGAGTAAAGAAAATACTGTCAGGAAGTCTGTGAAGTTTTTGTGATCAAACCCACTTCTGAATAAAATATCAATATATTATCCTGCTCACATGATTTAAATTTAGAAGTGAAAATTTAATAATATGTAACGTTTCATATTAACCCAGATTTAATGTTGACAAACTTTGTTTTTCCAGACAGACTTTTTCTTTATTTTATTTTGGTCTTCACATGTGAAATTCACAGTAATTTTTGTAGCAACCAAACAAACAAATACATGTATTTACTGATATATGTATTTCTGATCCATGTGAAGAAATGAATAGTAGTGCAATAAAACTTGGACATAGTTCATTTGCATTTTAATTTTATTATAAAGGTTGGCCCTCACATATTTTCACCTCAATTATTTGGGTTTCTTTGCAAAAAGTTTGGACACCCCTGGTTTAGTGGGACTTAGTGGCTCTTGCTGGGTTTAGTTCTGTAAAAAATTGGACCAAATGGCTCTGTGTGGGAAAGGTTGAAGAGCCCTGGATTTGAACAGCACAATGAACTAAATGTATTTATTCAAATGTCAATTTATTTCTTTCTACTGAATTTCAAATTGTTTTTTTGCCTTTGATGCCTGGGTCATTGAAACAACTTCTTTGGTGAAAGGTGCACTGCAGTGTCACTTCCTGTTGTGCTCTCTAGCACCCCCTGATGGTGAGCGGCGGTAACGCAGCGCCCCTGTGTGACCGTCCCACCGCCTCCCGCAGGGGCTGCTCTCAAGTTCACAAACCGCATCACACAGTTCTGTAGACCGTCCCACTGTGAGACTATCTGACTGTTGTGCTTTGTAGAGACGGACGGAATTTCCGATTAGCTTGAACTTTTCTGTAACTCCCTCTGCCCGCATAAACTCTCTGTTTTCTTTTCATCCCTTATTGTGTTTTTTCTTTTCTTTTTGTTGATGGCGTGGGCTGAACAAGATGGACACGGTTTGTCTGCCGGTGGGAAACTTGATAACAGCTTCATCCTCTAATGTAGCCTGCACTGATTGATCCGCTGGAGACGCGTCGTCTACCAACAAGTAGCCACACTGGCCGGTTTCCATCTCTCAGTCCTACGATGAACATTCCCCCCGTGGAGTTTCGGTAAACTTTTTTTTTTCTCCCCCCGCTCTAAACGACTCGCCATGTCGGGAGTGGTCCGCACTCTGAGCCGCTGCCTGCTCCCGGCCGAGGCCAGCCGGGACCCGGGCGGCAGCAAGGAGGGGAGCCGGGAGAGGGACGCCGCGCAGGAGCGGGAGGCTAAGCGAAGGAGCCGCGAGATAGACGCCATGCTGGCCCGGGAGAGGAGAGCCGTGCGGCGGCTGGTCAAAATCCTGCTGCTCGGCGCCGGGGAGAGCGGAAAGTCCACATTCCTCAAGCAAATGCGCATCATTAACGGGCAGGAGTTTGATCAGAAAGCGCTGCTGGACTTCCGGGACACCATCTACGAGAACATACTGAAGGTATGGAGAAGTTTCTGGCGTGGAGAGGGAATCCTCATGTGAATGGATGCTGTAGACTTTAACATGAGCCATCCTGCTGTTTGAAGATGTGTTATCAGTGGAGAAAAGCTTGAAGAAACAGTCACACAAGTGAGAAGATTAAATCTTAGCAGCTTCTTTTTTTAATTCAAAGACCCACTCCAATTAAAATCCTGTTTTTGTTGCTTTTAATACGTTCATGTTGCATTTTTATCATATATAAGCGATTAAACTGCATTTTTTTTTCAGATATTGTGAAACAAGAACAGACAAAAAAAAAGCCTCTGAAAAGAGTCTGTAGTTCTGACGTAGAAGTTACAATCCCCTCCCTGCTCTGCTCCATTCTGATGCATTCACTTGTAAACAAATAGATCCATGTACGTCTTCATTTTTTTTATTCAATCTTGCATTTGGCTCAGAGCTGTACATTTCCACAGCTCTGATATTGGTTGGCAGTTTTTGTTGCACCAGTAATGTTCGGTTGGGGTTGTGAGGGGCTGTAAGCTAGTGGGAAAGTGTAAACAAAGGGATGATGGGAAATGAGGGAAGGCTAACTCTGGGGCAACAGTTTCACCCACAACTTGGAGGAAAATTTGTGCTCTGCAGAAGCTAAAGCCTCGTTCGCACTGAGCGGTCCGGTCCAGTATTTTGAGCGTTTGCATTATAAAATGGACCCATTTAACAGTACCACACCGTACCTCTTGGGCCGGGCCTTGTTGATTGTAGGTCCATTGAAAAGTGGAACAGAACGGTTGGGGCAGAGCAGCTGTAGCCACCAGTTGATTGGCAGAAAGTGATGACGACATTAAAAAGCATCAGTGTAGCGCTCATTTAAGCTAATGTTTCCAACATCTGCAAGCATTCTGGTTTTTGTGGTTTTCCATGTACTCTTTTGGTCATGAGTCTATGTTGATAATGCCTGCAAACAACAGTAGGCCTGCAAACTGCAAATGCTCCCTTGGCGGCAGTGTCTTACAGGGTGAGCTCTAGTCGTCGCACTACAATGACACAATGACTAGCAGTGACCCTTACACACACACAGGTCATCAAGTATATATTAATTTTTTAACTATATCTCACTATTGTACACAGGATTTTTTTCTATTGTTATTTTGGCAAAGAACAGCAACATCCTAATAAAAGACCACTGAAAGGCTTTTACAGTAGATCAAAAGATGATTGGACCGGGACTTTAAAGAAAACAAGTCAAAGTTCAGCTTCTCCTTCTCAGCTTTGCTCCTTTTCTTTATCAGTCATGACAACAAACTGAATGAAGTCCATTCCAGGTCATACAGGCAAGTGTGAACTTTGCCCCAGAAAACTGAAACATCTCCATTTTTCTCCTCCAAGTAACTGAATCCACTTGTTTTTATTAGATCTGCTCACTTAAAACTAGCTCCAGCTCAGTTTTTACCCCAAACCTGAAGCGTCTCACACAAGTTGACACAGTGCATATTTTTATCCTGAAGTGTGTGTGTGCTGTCCCTTTGTTCAGTGTCATGGCTGGGCCTCCTTCACCAGCTAAACAATACCAGACTATTCCAGAGGGATGAGCGCATCCGCCCTGAGTGCCACACAACCCAGACACGGATGATAAGAGCTGGACTGCACTCCCCCACCGACAAGAAAGCATTCACCACCCACCTCCCCCCTAAAACTCCGTCCAGTCTTGGGACGGATTGTGGTTATGATCCTCCTCCTTCATGCTCGTCGTCTAGCGTTAAACCATGACACAGCAAAATGTTCAAGAGGAAAGAAAAAAAACAGAAGCATTTCACTTCTCCTCTGTTATTTTGATTTTCTACTGTTAGCTGACAGCCAATAGAACAAACTGGAGTAGTTTTTAAAAGAAAAAGCATTTTTGATATTTATCTTTTTGGGAATGTATAGGGCCTCGCCACCGCTGTTTATTTTTTATCAGACTAAAGCATCTTATCTGTTTTGAAATCTTTGTTGTACACAAAAAAGACACCGTACAGAAATGAGATCTCTACTCTCAGTTGTCTGTAATTCTGTTTGCAACAGAAATGCACGTTCAAGCAGCCACGTCAATGAACAGTCGGTGTAAAGGTGTTTAGGTGAGTGTTTTGGGCTTCCATCCACGCTCAAAATTCTCATATTAGATAAATGGAAATAAAGAAATACTATAATTATCCCGATGGAAATTATTAAGTCTGCTGATCCCAAAAATAACATAAAAGACACTAAACGAAGGTTAAAAGTTCAACTAGTTGAACTTTGACCAATCAGGGACTTTAATTTGAAAGTATGGGTAGCATCCTTTTTAAGCACCAAAGTACCAACTGTTTGAAAAGTGACCATGGAGGAGAAATGAATAACTGTGGTTTATGCCCAGCCAGAATTATGACACCAAGTCTTTAATAAATCAAAAAACAGCTGTGAAAGAAATAGCCTGGAGCAAGAATCACACTGCTTCGACACTTCGCACCAACTGTAGGTACATGCGCTAGTATCGTCTAGTGACAGTCCATTGTGAAGACCGTATTTTAAAATTGCATTAAATAATCCCTGTTTAGTGTGTTCTTGAACGTGCATCAAATGCTGAGTGTGTCTGTAATTTCACAATGAGGCTATTGCCTATGTTTATCCAGATATATAGTTAAAAAATATTCAACGTTTGGTTTTGACCTGTAAGTGTGTAAGGGTTACAGCTTGGATTTATGCATACAATATTCATATTTGTCAAGAAATTCTTCAGTCTTTGATGCGGCCCCGTTCGGACTCATTCGGCATTTTCCTGCAAGCAGACATTTCTTTGAACCTTCAACACGGAAGATAAAAAGTTCAGTACTTTTACATTTTCTTTGAAAAAATCCTTCTTGAATTGCTCACATCCACAGAACGGTGAAAGAAACAATTTCCATCAGCCAGCGTGTGTCAGACGGTGCAGTTTTATCAAAGCTCTTGCCATCTCTGATGTTCTTTTGCCTTGGTGCCTGGACGATCTGACAACTGCAATAACTGATGTGTTTGCTCATCATTAAAGCTGCGTTTGCAGCAGGCGCTTCAGGTCAGCACAGGTCAGTTTGGAACAGTCAGAAGTTACCTTGTTTAGCTCTCTGCTGGCAGGTGAATTGGCAGGAGAGCAACAGTTGAATGTGTCATATTATCATTTCCCAACACAGAGGGACCTTGAACCAGGAATTTGGTTTAAGTCCTCTTTTTGTCCACATATAGCACCCAACTGTATCTTTAAAATGCGAAACTATGGTCTGTATTCTTAAAATTAAAGATGGCAAAAAGGGGAGTCCTTCAAGAGTTTATAGTCCAGATGAAAAGTCTGGAGAAGTTTCTGTCCAGTCTGATACCTGACGTTTTCCAGTAACTAAGCCTGTATGTCAGACCACCGACTCTTTCTTTATTTTTGGAAAGGCAAAAGAGTAGGAATAGGTAGGTCACATGACTACATTTGCATTTTAATTTAAAAAAAATGAGCAAAAATGTCAATGAGGAACTGTCTTTTTTTCATTAGACTTTCTTTCCAAGTCAGATGGTGCTCATTGATCCAAACCACTATTTTTTGTGTTGTCTCAGGGTTTCTTCTTAATGGGAAAGGACACTGCAGTCATCCACTCCACTGTCATTTCTCTTGGGTGGCTGCCATGGTGCCATTCCCATTGTGCTTAGTGGAGCTTCTTAATGTGGCATATTTTGGTTTGATCAGTGAGTTAATGTTAGCGGCTGTGGTTCAGAGGTAGAGCGGTCGACTTCAGATCACAAGATTGTTGGTTTGGTTCCTGCTCTCTGTGCCCATGTGTCAAAGTGTCCTTGAGCAAAACACTAAGCAGAGCAGCAGAGCGACCGTCAGTGTGTTAATGTGGAAATGTGTAAATAGGATTGGGAATGTAACACACTTATAAGAAGGTAGTAAAGCGCTACATAAATATATGCCATTTACCATTTTACCATTTAGCTTGATCATCATTACGTCAAACTATTGATGTAGACCAATTCATTTTTCAAAATTTGGTAATTTACATGCCAATTGTGTAACCGTCCATAATTCCAAGTATATTGAAACTTATTTTTGTTAAGATAACAAGTGCCTTTAAATTGAGTAAATTCTTTGTCCCAACATTGACATTGATAAGTGTGTAATAGAGTTTTGAGTTATTCTTTAGGTTGTTTGGTCCCTCTGTGATCCATCCCATTCGTAACCTTGTGCTATCCTAGGTATATTGACGTTGGGAGTGGGGTCAACTGGACCCCACAAGACGGTGCACTGAACTGTTTTTTTTTCAATGATTTTTGATTTTTACTGGTGTCCGTGGCAGACATGAAATCCTGTCCATCTTCCTCCACATTTGTCATGGTATAGATAACACGTCAATGTAAGGCTTGGGTCATCTGGACCCCATAAGATAGCACAACTACTGTATTTTTTGTCTGTTATCCTTGCTTTAAACTTCAACACTTCCTCCTAGCCCTTTAAATCCGTCAATCTGTCAATCAATTCATAATGATGGTTAAAGTGCATAAAGCTCAGGAGAAGTCAAGGTGAAGCAGGAAGAAAACATACAGGCGTGTGAACTTTGGTTTGAGAAGATAAAGAGGATAAAGCCAGAGTGGAGGTCACTCACAGCAAGAGTATGGTTTTAAAACCTCATAATCCTTGACAACCACAAACCCATCGCATTAAAGTGAAACAAACAAATATCAAGTTTGGGTTTCCATAACTACTTGCAGGGCTTCTGTCCTATGAACTGTGGTGCTTCTTTGGAATGGGGCTGAACACCTCAAACAGTTATAGTTATGCCACCTTTCTAATTTAAGCCCATCATATCTGGGATACGTTGAAAGGTGAGCAACATATCTTATCTATTCTCTTATCTCTGCAAGCCCTTAGTACTCGTCAGTGGCTTCTTCCTGTGCTTGCAGGGACATTTACTTAAAACATGTTTGGACTATTGTCCTGAGCGTTTTGTAGGAGTGCAAGTTTTTTGTATTGTCTCAACCACAATGTACCTCACTTTTGTTTTATGACAAATCTTGCAGGTGTAAGCACAGCCATGATCTTACAGAGGGAAAAGTTGGCATGGCGTTAAAAGATTCAAAAGTACGTAGACAAATGCACAAGAATTATGTAATCCTGAGGTGTTAGCTATCTGTGGTCTCGGCCTACACAATAAGTCGCAAAAATATCTATATCAGCCTTACAGATAAAGACATTGTAAACTATGATAAATGGTTACCTTAAATGTTTACAAATATGCTCAAGCAATCTCATGGCACCTTAAAGTATTTAACAAATAAAGTAGAGCTTTTGAAATCTTTGACCAATTAGTATAGCCCGTTTATGTTAGATGCCCACCTCCCATGTAGACGTGGGTCATTTGAACAAAACGTTTGAAGTGAAATTATGTATTACTAATTTTTTGTTTTGGTATTTGTTCATATATCACAAGTCATATCGCCATCAATATATTGATCACTAATATTGCACAGTGGAAATTTTCTCATATCGTGCACCCCAATTGTGGTCTTCTGATTGTCTAGGACCCCAAATAACTAGTCTATATCACATTATGGGATGGACACTGTCACAAACTTATAAATTTGACCATGAGTAAAGGACATGTCTTGTTTGAATTTGTTGGGTCAAAAAATATTTTTTGGGGGGCCAATTTTACCTAAAATTGAATTACAATTTTTGAACTAATAGTCAAAGACTACAACCAATGCATAGGAATCATGTGGCTCTTTAAGCACTAGTATGAAAACAGAAGTGTGGAGGATTGTGCAACAGAATGTTCGTTCTTTAAACCACCAAGGGCTGATAGAGACTAACACATACCACAGTCTGGATGTGATTCAAGCTTGCTCAGAGGGACTGCCAGTAATTTCACCGCCAGCACCATACTGGTGTTGAGTCGTAACGTGAGGTGTTCTTCTGTTGTTGAGGCTGTCGTCCGTCTCGCTTGTTTTTGAAACATTAAACATAAATCCCTATTACAAACATTAAAACTCATAGCATTAGCCTGTAAGGGGAGCACATCTGAGTCATCAGGGCCATCGATGTCAGACTGCACACAGATGAGCAAACAAACATACACCACTGTTGCATAAGTGCAAAAACACTCATGTTTTGCTCAAGCGCAACCCTTTGCTGCACATCCACCTCTCTCAGTGGGAAACTTATCTTTAAAACATCTTCACGTTGAAGTTTTGGGAGGACTTCCTAATCTGTTTTTGAAGAAAACCAGGAGATGGATCCAGTGATGTTATAGGGCTTGTACTGGTGCTGCTAAATGGACCATATTTGTCTGGAAATGATCCAAACAAGAGTTTGGCAAAGAGATTAGCATGAGTCAGTGGCAGAGACCCGCCAAACATGCAAAGACACACCCCATATTTTTCGGAGACCACAAGATCTAAGAGCATTCAAATCTGTGAGGGAGGCTGTCGAGATAAACAAGGTTTGATAACAAAGTGACCTTTTTGAAATAAAATATCTCTGCTGCTCCAGGAGAACTCCTGTTCATTTGAAGTGGGCTGTTCGTATTGAACATGAGAAGGGAGTTTTGTTACATGTTTAATAGGAAACCTAAAACCACATTTGTCACTGCGTCACAAGTCTTTAAAAATTACTAAAAAGGTCAGAAATAGACACACTTCCTCAATTTGACACCAGGACAGATTTTTTTTCCTCTTGACAAAGCACCATGCTAGGACAGACTTTACAATTTTATCTCATAAACGGCAAAAGTATTTAAAGCTAACTTGATTCCAACAATTAATCCAATGTCTCCTTGTGAATTTGTTTCTAATGTGTCTGTGATCGTGGGTTTTTGTACTTTTTTCTTCCAATCCCCCTGACATGTAACCAGAAACAACGCGACCATGCTTAACTGTACTGCCTGTGTGGCGCCTTTGTGTCTCCGCAGGGCATGCGTGTGCTGGTGGATGCCCGGGACAAGCTGGGCATCACCTGGCAGAGCTGTGAGAATGAGAAGCAGGGCATGCTGGTGATGTCGTGGGAGGGGCGTGTGGGGGCCTCGGGCGTGGAGCCCAGTGAGTTCCAGCTGTACGTGATGGCGCTGAGCTCGCTGTGGGCCGATGCCGGCATACAGGAGGCCTATGCACGGCGCTCGGAGTTCCAGCTGGTAAGTAAAGCAAAGACAAAGGTCTTTTGGTTTTACAAAGCTTATCATTGCCCCAAGCTGCCATTCAGTTCTTATTGTTTAGTTGATATTAAATTGAGGCTCAACTACCATCCTGTAATGGTCATATCATAGATACACTCCAATTGTCACAGATTGAAGGTGACAAAAGAATCCAGGAAATCACATTGTGGGATTTTTAAATAATTTATTTTATAATTGGTGCAGAAAATAATAAAAGTTCCCCTCTATACTTGATAATTTAACTCTAGTTGTCATTGACTGATTTCAAATGTTTCCAGTAGGTTTTCACCAGGTTTCCACTGTAGTTGCTATTTTGGTAAATTCCTCCATGTAGATCTTCTCTAGAGCTGTGACGTTTTTGGACTGTCACTTAGCAACACAGACTTTCAACTCTTTCCACTGATTGTGTATTGAATTGAGATCAGATTATTTGTACCCCACCAGCTGAAATCATGCATAGAGCCCCAGGTGGAGGGAGATTGTCAGTGATCTTGTATTTATTTATTTATTTTTAATAAATACTCCAACAGTTGATCTGTTCTCACCAAGCTGCTATCTTATTGTAGATTGGTTCGTCTCAGTTTCGTTTAGGTAAACAGTCTTGTTCCTGGTGTTCTTCGACAGCTCTTTGGTCTGACACCTGATTTGCTATGGCCCATCTGCAGTGCATCTCTCTTATGTTGCATGGGGAGTCTGTCTCATGACCATCAGTTAGTTTACATTATCTAAGTTGTGTCTCCAGTCTGTCCCCCTTTACTCTTCCAGAGGAGTGGTTTGTCCTGCCAATTTTTAGGAGTTAAACTTCTTTTTTTACTCCAGTATACAACTAAATTCTTTCTAACATTCTGTATCTCAGAGTTGAAAAGTACTTTGATAAACATCATAAACCTCTCCTCTTTTTAAGTAGGGATCTCCCCCCCCCCCCCTGTACATAAATCAAAATAAGACTTGTTTGTTTACTAAACAGGAATCATCCTATTGATTGTGTTAGTGTTGTGTTTGTGCTTAGCCACAGTCAAATCTGACAGTTTGGAGATTATTCTTTCAGAACTGATAGATTAAATAAAAACTGCCAGTGAGAAGTTTATTAGAGGGTGTTATTAGATTTTGTTTAATTACAGTGCATCCAGTGTTCCCTTGCAAAATTGTGGTTCACCATTTGCGGTCTCACTGTTTCACATATTTCTTTTTCAGGATGCAATTTTGCATCCTTTTTTTTACAGCTCGCTCTATTGAGTGTCCTCATTGGCTGTTGACCCTGTCAATCAATCTCCTCTGTCCAGTGTTTCCTGTACAGAATGGGGGCATCTTGCCACATCTACACAAATGTTTGATCCCGATAAGATCTTTTTCTTTCTGTAATACTGGACTCATTATTCTTTATAATTTTGAAGTTTGAGAGTTTAAACACTAGAGAAAAGTGTAAAAATGTTTGTGAAACGAGCATAAAGTGTTTAGTGAATGGTTTTACAGCCCTAAAATCATTAAGATCATCATACTGCTGATAGTACTTGCTCTTTACCCTCACTGTGTTGGTTTACCTGTAGATATGTCCAACTTGCTTATCTACCAGGATCTCTGGTCCCTTTAAAAAAACAAGATAAACATTGCAGATGTTTCTGCTTCTAAAATGAGTCACAAACTCCTCATACATAAATGGACAGCAACAAGTATGTCAGCCCACCATTGGGCTTTTCGTTGTAGTGTTTTGGGCTTGATTGATTTCATCATTGTTAGTTTTGGTGCAATATACTTGTTACAAGTTTAAGATTTGCAGTTAGCTTTCTCTGCTCACTCACAACAGTCTGGTTAATTTGACAATATCAATATTTGTTTCCATCTCACAGCAAAGTGTCATCCCATGGGTGTTTGATTTTACTCCATTGGTGATTTAGATTACTGTATATGTTGTTCCTCTGAACCCTGCTATGACACAAGCAGCACAATGTGGAGCTTCTTTTAAACTGGAAATCAATAGATTTCAAGGACAGGGAATTGAGAAAAGTGAGCAATGCCAATATTGAACCCTTATTTTCTGATGAAGGGATCAGCTAAAGTGTTATGCCAAAGTGAAAGCGTTAAAGTTTTATTTTAGATAGTTAAATGGACAACCATGGATTTATAAATCCCCCAGAAATTAGCATATCTAATACTTGTTCACATTATCAGAACTACATGTTCACTTGATAATTGCTATGATACCTCTTTTTTTTTACATAACTAAGCTTGTTGGTGTGAGTGCTGTCACATATTTTTATTGAAACATTTCTAATATTAATTATGATAACTACTACAAAAGAGAACATTAGCTTTAATTTTATATTAGTTCAGAACTGTCATTTTAAACAACTCCTTATTTACCCCTTTAACTGTTCACACTTATCTTTGCACACAACATTTTCTTACAAAATACTGATGCAACACACATAGACTCTAATCTGGAGGTTTTTTCAGCAGACTCCTGGCCAGTTGCCTAATTTAAGAAGCAGTTCTGTGCTAAAGCTGGACTTTCCTAATTTTTTATATTTGCTCATGAATTGTCCGGAGTGAAGGGCTTTCAAATTAAATCTGTACCATTGCAGATTTGTCTGTTTAAAAATAAACTGCATCCCCTGCAGCCTGGTACTTCAACAAGTCACTCCATGGCATCCTTAACAGGGAAAATACACATTATGAGTTTTTGATTCCAAAATTCATGGTGTTACTTCTACACATCAGACACACTTACAAGCTGATTTTTCTTGGGGATGGAAAGATAATAGCGAGGAATGCTGTGATTAGCACTATATCAAGATATTTGTTCTCAAATACCCTAAAAAACATCATAGGTCTAGCTTAACAGAGATGCTTTTTGAGGAATTCACACAGTCCCTTAGATATTCTTGCTTTTTATACTATCACAATAAGTTGTTATAATCCAGTGTTGAATAGTGGGAAAGTTTGATTATTTTTAACTGATGTTTAAAAAACTGTAATAAAACACTTACCATTGTAGTAGTAGGTTTTTGCTCCTCTGCATGTTCCCCGGCAACAGAAGGAATCATTGTAATGACTTTTTTTTTCTCTGATTTAATGATCAGAGAAATACTCAATACACCTGAGAATAAAACAGCACAGGATCAGATCTGACAGTTGAAACATAAGCCTGAGAGATCTGCTTAGATATGTACTGAATGAAGGTGCAGGAAATATTCCTTCTTTTTTATTTAAATATATATATGGAGACTTTCCAAAGGTGTAATTATTTTCCTCTCTTGCCGGGAAATGGAGCTGGTAAAGTGGAACCCCGTGGAGTTTCATCTTCAGAGTCACATGCAGCGAACACAATCTGAAGCAACTCGTAAATGGCAGAGCAATTCTTTTTCTTTGTAACTCCATATTAAGCACACACTGATCAACAGTCGCACATTTGAAAGAAGCCTCTCTATTTTCTTATTGTGCCAGTTACATCAAAAAATGGAAAATGAAGTTGTGTTTTAATAAAAATATTGCAGTTTTGGTTAAGCATATTTCCTTTCCATTCTGTATATTATTTTATAACCTCAAATGTCATCCTGTACCTGTGATGTGCTCAGTCATTGGTAAATAAGGGTTCCAATTAAGCTGGATACTCTGATATGCTGGTCTATAATTTTCAATGTTTTGTTTTTATGTAGGTTTTTCAAAGTCTGACGTGAAAGTCGCACCAGATTATAAGTCGCACCGGAGTATAAATCGCACCCGAGTATTAGTCGCACCGGAGTATAAGTCACACCAGAGTATAAGTCGCACTGGAGTTTATCAAGTTGCACCGGCATATACATAATAAGTTGCACTGGAGTATAAGTTCCTCCAGGGTATAAGTCGCACGGGAGTATAAGTTCCACTAAAGTATAAATCGCACTGTAGTATAAGTCGCACTGGAGTATATCAAGTTGCACCGGCATCTAATAAGTTGCACTGGAGTATAAGTTCCTCCGGGGTATAAGTCGCACCAGAGTATATCAAGTCGCACTGGAGTATAAGTTCCACTAAAGTATAAGTTGCACTGGAGTATAAGTTCCTCCGGAGTTTGTCGTACCGGAGTATAAGTCGTACTGGAGTATAAAAAGTTGCCCACATATCTCAATTACAATGCATGGAAGACATTGTGATGAGGTTGAGAGATCAGGTTTATTTGTTTTGAAGAACTCTTTTTTTTTTTTAACGTCCATGTTTACCTTCTACTGCAAGAGTCTCCCTTTGAATGAAGACGCTTTCAGTACTTCCATGTCTCTGTAACCCAGTTTGATGACCTACTGTTTGCATTAGTCCAAGGGAGGAAACAATAAAAACAACAAAAACAGGGTTTCAATTCAAATAAGACAAATATTGTAAAGTTCATTAGGAGAATGATCTGATTCTCAGCCATGTTTGTTTTGGACGGCATTTCTTCTTCTGTGTTGCAGTCAGTAGTAAATACTGATGCACACACCTATGCCTCGTTTGCACTGAGTGGACCGCACTGAAGCGGTCCGCTCCTGGTTGGTTTAGAAAGGTCTGGGCAATTCAAGTGAGTGTTTCCATTGAGTGTTGGACCATAAAGGCGCATGCAGGGTGTAGACTGATGACGTAGCTGTGCATCATAACGGTGTGACTATTATTTTAGGCTTT
>NC_050512.1:12624178-12643256 GCF_002922805.2 Oryzias melastigma
CTCCTGAATACAAGTTGTGCCCCTCTCCAAACCATGCAAAATAGGGGAGACATACTCCAAAAAATAAAACAACTAAAGTTTTGAGAAAGAACAGGTCTCTGTTTTTTTACCGAGGAAAAACAGATCCACAGAAACAGCTCAGAGCCTCTTTAATGACCCTTAATGGTTGAACAGAATGCTGTGAACCAGCGTTAACCGCACTGAGAGCAGCTGCTGCAACGCCAGCTGTTCTTGCTGTCGGTCTGCACTGTTTCTGCTGCTTTTATTTGTACTTGATGGTTGGTCACACGGCGGCTTTAATGTCTTCCCAGCACCGAAAGCTTGACCTTTCACCTCATCTTGACGTTTATCAGGGACTAAACAATCTAGAGTCAGGTAAGAGCCACTTCCTCGCACTTAACAAGATGCGTGTGTGACATGCACAGCTTTAGGTCAGGCTGCTTGTCCTATCTGCGGTTGGTGTGGGATGAAGTTAGTGAGTTAGACAGAGGCACAAAAAAAACATTTTAAGGAGTTATTACTTTTTGTGGTTAAATTGCAAAATAGCTGCTTAAAAATGTCTTTTTTATGTCCAAATGGAGAGATGAAGCGAAACTTCTTTTCTGAAGAAGTTGTGGCGTAGCATTTATTTCACATGACTGATCACATAAAATGTTCATTTTTTTCTGCCCCTGGAGAACAAACGTGGTCAGTATTTAGCTGACATGAGAAAAAAATCAAACTTGCTCAAGGAAAAAGGAAAAACTCCTTTCTTCTACAGTGGAGATTAATCAGGATAGCTTAAGCTTTATTATCTCCAAGGTTTGCTTGAAGGTATTAGAAAATCTTCCACTACTTTTTATATCAATGCAGCTCTGCACAACCCAGCCTGGACTGCTGTGCTTTTTTTCATTTTGGCATTTTTTCTGACTCAAACAAAAATATCTTTAGAAGTTAAGTTGGTGGATTTCTCTCTGAATAAATACCAGCAGCTTTTTCTACAATAATTGATGGCAATTATAAATCTCCCAGCGTTAGAGGCCGGCAACGCAAACACGTCAGATTTAGGACTCCACAAATCTGAGCTGCTGCAGGCACACCGACAAATCTCATTACTAAAGGCCCCAAACTCTCATACTTTTTGGTTTTCTCACCATTCTTTGATGCCACGCTCCTCCGTGTTTCTCAAAAATGCACACAGAAAAAAACACACTGAATGTTTGTGCTTTTGTCATTCTGCCGCTTCTCCTGCCACGCACCGAAGACGGGGTTGAAATGAAAGATAAAGTTCTTCTGAGGCTGATAACATCCCTGCCTGTTTCCGTAAGCGCAAGTAAGAAGCCTGTTAGTTATTTATGGAACAGACAGTTCCTCAAGTTTAATCGTGCAGTTGAGCAATATTTTCTTCCTAACGCTCCCACTCAGTGTGTTTGACATGCTAATGAGAAGTGTTGCAGTGCGGTGACATGTTGTTGCATAAAACTCTCCGACTGTGGAAGGAGTTTATCGCGCTGTGTGTGTGTGTGTGTGTCTTTGTCACAAATATATTCAAAGAAGTCTAATTTTATTTGGAAAAAAATCAGAATTTTATACTATTTATGTCTTTAATGCATTGAAATATGATCTTTAGCATGAATTAACTCTAATATTGTCAGGTCATTCAAATAAAGTTCACAGGAAAACATACATGTAGTTTGAAACAGGCTACGCTCAGAATGTAGTGTAATGGTAATTGGATCAGGAGGAGCATCAGGTTGTCGTTTTTGTTTTTAATCAGTCAAATTTTGGTTTTACTGGTTGACATGTCTTTAAATTTATTTTTTTTTGTTTTGTTTTTTGAACTTTCAGAATTCAGACACTAAATCGAAAACTTGTAAAGGAATTCTTCCTGATTTTGATTCCGGGTTTTACACCTGTGGAATTTGTCACACCTGACTCAAACACTCTGCAAACTAAGGTGAACAAAATAACCGGACTATTCCTGGAATCGGGCTTAAACTTTCTGAACAGCATAAAGTATACATGCACACAACTGAGTTACTTCAAACACTATTAAACCTTTAAAAATGTTTCAAAATCTAAGTTTATTTCAATATTAGGTCAGCTAAAACATATGTAACTTTGATTTTAACTTTTATTTTTTATGCACAAGCAAATATAATAAGCACAAATTAGATCAACAAAATATATTGAGGTCATATGTTTGAGAAATGGAAAATGTAGTTATAAAAAATAAAGCTTTTTTTTTCCTTTTAGGATTTCTGAAGATATTTGTCCAAACAGCACAGATACGCTGCTGTTTCCAAGTATCAAATTATGTTTTTTTTTTTTTAGGTTTTGAGCTGATGTGGAGTAACAGGGACTGTTGCGTTAAAGCTTTCCTGCTTTAAAGATTGCATTTTTAATGTTTTTAACATGTTCTTATAGCATTTTTCTCATGATGGACATATTTGCAAAAAAAGATTTAAACTGTGTTACTGAGTATTTTTTTATATTTAGATATGTTGGGGCTGTAAGCTAGCGGGAGAGAGTCTAAACAAAGGGGTGATGGCAAGTGGGGGGCAGGCTTAGTCCTCGCCAACAGTCCCGCCCACAACTCGGAGGCGAATTTCTAATGAACTACTGTTTGTCTGCAGAAACTGTCTTAGAAAATGATAAATGCTTAAAAACAGCATAGTCATAATTGAAAATACTACTGGGATTTTACAATAGATCCAAAGATGATCAGAGAGCGTCTTTAAAAACACACTCCATAAGATTGCAAAGCTGCACAAATTCACTAAAAAACAAAAGAAGTTCAGGATATTTTTAAACTAATATCACAGCTGTTGTATGTTTAGTGCAGGAAAAAACTAACAAAACTAAAAAGCCATTCCAGACTGATTTTTCAGTCCAGTTCTGGCTTTAATAAGACAGATGTTTTGGGACGGAAACGGAAAAAAGGAAAACATTATGGCGATATACATGTATATGCTACATACCTGTGCAGATTGATTTTAGTGGAATAAATTGGAGGATTAAACACTTTATTTGACAATCCAAGACTACGATCCATGACCTAATTATGACAGCCAAGTTTTTGCTTGAATGTTGATTCCATGGATGCTTTACCAACCACATTGTTAGTTATTAGTACACCTGCTTATCACCCATCAGGCACATTTTGAGCCACCCAGTCAAACAGCAAAATCTCAGTCCTTACAGACTAATAAAAAATGTAAAACTGATCATCAGAAGCAAGGAAAATTTGTGAGTATTGTGCAATCAGAAATGCATGGTAGTGCAAATGGCTCAATACAAGAACATATTTAAGAACAATGATCATTAAAAAAGCAAAACAACTAAATAAAAAATAACATTATGTCTTAGAAATCAAAACAAAAGACTGAAAAAGTTTCAGAAAACAAAAGTCATTTCCAAAAATCAAAATGAAATGTTAAAAAATGAAACCGGAAAAGGTTGGTATCATGGGACATCACTGACTGGATGATGACGTTTGAGTTTTGAAGAAGAAGAAAAGCAAAAGTATGTTTTGCCTGAACTGTGGTAAACAGTTGATGATTAATCACTGAACTTTTGCTTTGGCTGTGACCAGAAGCTTGAAGAAAAATCTTGTTGGAAAATATTGTCATGCCAAATAACTTCCAGACTGAAAAGGTGAACATCGTCATCATCCATCCAGTTATGTCCAATATTACCTTCAGATTTCTGGAAGTTGCTTTTGTTTTCTGTTTTGTATTTTGTTTATTCTGATTTGGTTTCTTGAATTTTGTTTTTAATTTTTTTTTTCAATGGTTTTTATTTGTTGTTGGAATATTTATTATGTTATGCTTAAAGTGATTTGTTGATGTGATTTGCACTTCAAGGCCACCATAGAAACGGCCTTCTTTAACCTTTTATTTTCAGGTAGTCGTCTTCTTTGTGGCCTCCTTTCACCACTCTTGTGAGCAGCTTCTTGGACTGTTGACGTGGTGTGAGTAACGTTGTGGTTCGGGTAGTGACAGAATAAATAAGCAGCATCAGCTCTCTCCTGTAATAACACAAGTAAAAAATGTGCTGAGTTAGATCCTGTCCTCCGTATTTTCCGCTCTTGAGAAGTTTTCCGGGGATACCACAGTCAGATTTTCCCAGGCACAGCTGGAGCTCTGCGGACAGTCGGCCAGCGGGAGGAAGGAAGAGGGAGAGTCTGAAGAGGAGAATAATAAAAAAAAAGATCTGAAGGAAAGATGAATAGAGCACTATGAAAGAAGAGACTCCCAGAGGGAGAGAAAGATGATAAAAAAGTGAACCTGGAGTGTTTACTGGCAGCCTTTCTCTCTGCCCACCACACCCAGATACACACAGTTGAATATAAGATGTAAACAGCAGGATCTGCATTCGCCAGAGGAAACCGGCCGTACATCAAGCCGTGATGGTGGCGATTACGGTTGTCGTCAGCTACACAGATGCCCTGCACGACGAAGTTTATCCAGAGCAATAAAAGGCGGGTGTTGTGATTCAGCAAAAGCACTCCTCCACGCTCAGACGTACTCAGCTTAGAGTCCCAGCAAGGGAAGAAAAAGAGACATAAATTATCAGATGATTGTGGACCATTGACATAAGGCCAGCCTGGATCGTTTCTCCACGACACCAAATGCTACAGAGGCCTTTATACCTTAAATATCAATTGTTGTTCACCTTTCGCCACATCCCATCATGAGTCACCTCAGCAAATCAGCTTTCATTGATTCGCACAGGTGATGTGGCAGAGTTTTACGCCAGATGCCCTTCCTGACACAACCCTGCGTTTTATCTGGGCTGGGGACAGGCATGGGGACACCCAGACATGGAGACCCCCTGTGGCTGGATGGTTTAGACAGTAGCATAAAGGGTCTTGCCTAAAGACCCACACTGGATTTAGGTCATTGCGCGCAAGTCTGACACAATGCTTTATAGTAAGAGTCCTTAAAAAAACTAGTTATAAGACATAAAAAGCATTAATAATGTGCTCAAAAACCAGACAAGGCAAAACAAGTTGGATGGTAAAGCATCCAACAGTGTTCTTGTTTATTTATTTTATCAAATTAGTTTTAGCTTTGAAATCTACGAGATTATCATAAAAGAACAGTATGTGGTACTTTCTCCTCAGAAAGTATATTTAAATTGTAGCTTCACAAAAAACAGGTAGCACATAGTCTATAGTTTTATTGATTTAAAATAATGTTATTAGTTTTACCTTATATTTATATGTATTTTAATCCCTGATTGTCCTAAAGTAGGGGTCCCCAAACTACCGTCCCCAAAAATTATCTATTGAATTGATTTAATTTTTTAAATGTTTTTGTATTTTTTTGTGAAGATTGCATTTAAAATTTAGTTATGTGTGAGTGTCTGGAAAACTATAAATGTTTTTGTTTAGGCTGTGATTGCTACACTTCTTCTGTTAGCCTACAAAGCGACCCGGGCCCCACATCAGAGACGAAAACAGTTGTGTGGCCCTCACTAGAAAAAGTTTGGGGACCCCTGTAATGAAGTGTACTTTTAAACTGCTATAAGTCTTAACATACTGTCACTGTAGCCTCAGTCATGTATTCTTTGGATCAAAATCAAATTTTAGAATAAAGCAAACAATTTTTAATAACTTTCTAAGTACTTGTTTTCAGATTGTGCACATTGAAGGGAAACAATGGATCGGTTTGGAATTACAACAGTAAAAAAAAAAAAAAAAGTTAACAGCCAAATTTCATATGACTTATAAGTTAATGTGCTCCCCCAGTGGTCACTTTGTCATTATGTGTACATTAATGTTTTTCTTGACAGTGATTTGCGCAAATTATGTTTTTTAAGTTTAAATACTTAATCAGAAAGCCAATTAAATTACTTAAAAAAAATGTAAAAAGAATCTGGTCGCTTGTCCTCTTAAAGGCTTGACTCATGAATATAGGAAAAAACAAAAATTGTGTTTGTTCACCTTTAAAAAGTGGGATTTATAAAAAAGAGAGAGAAATAATAGCAATTATTTTCTTCAGAAGACAAAAGGTTTTGACTGGTTATTGTAAAGAAAGGCACTCCCAGTCTCGTACACAGTGGGAGTGCGGCATAAACCCATGTGCCGACATGCACACACTGCACAATGTGAGCTTATTCAGGTCTTTGCTGTAATAAAGCCCCTAATCTACTCATGTACAGCATGAAAGGAAACAGTCCTCCTGTTTTTTTTTTTAACTACATTCACACACACACCTTCCACCATAAACAAGGAGGTTCAGTTGATCATTTATTACCTGCAAATCTCTGTTCCACATCACTTACGGCCTAATAAAGGCGAGCTCTGTTGATGTTTCTTCAGTGTGAATGACTGAGCGCTCCTGCAGACAGTTTGCCGGTGAGCTGTCTGTGGAAATGTGCTGTCTGTCTTTGTTTGCATGTGCCTGTCCCTCCATCTCAGGGAATTCCCCTTTCGCCTCCCAAAAGCCCTCCCCTCCCGCTGCCCAGGTCCTGCCAAACCAATCGGAGTGCCCCGTTTTTGTGCTTCCTTTTCGGTGTGACCCTGCAGGTCAGCGGCGGGGTCACGGCCTCATGTCCCCCCTCGCGCTGAGGTCACATGTCCTGCCTGTCGAGGCTTGTTTCTGCTCGTGTTAGTCACTCAGAGGGAAATCCAAAGTTTTCGTCAAAGTTAGGGAAAAGTCGGATCAGATTTACAGCAGGGCGATGAAAGGCTTTGTGAGGGGGCTCTGTCTGGCCTGCGCTTTCCTCCCTCCCCCACATCTCCCTGCTCGACTTCTCGCACACACACACACAGCTGCTTCCTGTTGAGTGTAGAAGAAACAGAGAGGAAGAGCCAGAATCGACTTTTAACTATTGTCGGGAATCAGTTTGATTCCAGTTTGAACTTTACAGATTCCATCTTTGGTTTTTGAAACTCGGGCCGTAAAACAAACCCCCACGTCGGCGGCGAGAGCAAAGCCAGGCCACTAACCTGATTAAACCTGCTCTCCTCCAGGACCCCAACCCCTCCCGCTGCTTTCCATTCATTTGCGAACTGTATGAAAATCAATTAGCAGCCTCTTAAAACGTACGTGAACTGTGTAATCCGCAGAAGTGAAGATCAGCATGTACTTAAAACCACATTACTGCTCTACAGTAGGTCGAGGAGCGCTGACAAAAATCAATGCCGACTTGATGTTCCCCCATAATGGATTACTCAACTCCAGCTTTAAGGAATTGGCTAATTGATTTTTCATACCCATACATAGAAATGAGGAGAAATCAGCTGCTGCCTGAAACAGCAGGAAGCATGACACCCTCGCATTGGAACTGCGCTCGGAAAGAAAACATGAAAATGGTTTAAATTACTAAAACGTTTGTGCGTCTTCATTTATTTGCTTCCAGTCAGGCTCGGTGGATTTTGGCAGCAGATTTAAACAGAAAAAATCCCAATCTAAATCAAATTTGCTGTGTCAAAATGATGAAGTGAAAAGTTGCAGGAAAGTGTCAGACGCTCACATGACAGAGGAAGATTTGTGACTTCTCTGTTTTAGGACATTTTTTGAAAAACCTAAAGAAGTTGTTGATGTAATGTGTCATATTTTGTGATAATAGAAGGAAATTTAAAGATTACCTATTGCTTGTGTCCTACTAAACGATGCGTTGATGCACTTTAAAGACCCACTCCAATGAAAATAGTGTTCTGAACTTGTTCCTATATCATTTTCTCATGATGGAGGACTTGTATAAAACAATTTCAGTTTTAAACTTTAAACTGGATTTCTAAGTATTTCTTTATTGAAATGGTGATTAATCAGAAGCAGATGAAAAAATGCCTTCTGGAAAAGCTCTCAGAATCATTCTGATGCATCCACTCGCAGACAAATAGATCCATTAACGTCTTTGTTTTCCTTGTCTTAGCTGGTAACTGGCTCAAAACTGTACGGCCAGATAACTCTGATATTACTCGCCATTTTTGTTACTCCTCTAATGTTAGGCTGGGGTTGTAAGAGGCTGTAAGCTAGCAGGAGATAGTGTAAACATTAAACAAAGGAATGATGGGAAATCAGCTGAGGAATACTTCCGCACTAACAACTCAGAGTACTACTGCTGCACAAACTTTGTCCTAGAAAATGACCGACTCTGTACTGAAGATGCTCTGCAAGCTGGACATCTTGAATTTATTCTTCTTTTTAAATCTCCTTTGATCCAAAACCTCTTTTTTAACCTCTGCAAGGCCCTTCTTACTACATTTAGATTTGCAATTCCTCCTACTCTTCTTCTTTGGTTGTCTGTTTTTGATGTGTTTTCAACACCAAAACAGAACACCACAAAGAGTTCTTTTGGTGGTTCTAAGTCATCCCTAGTTGTATATTTTGCTTGCATGTCTATTTAGCTGCAATCCAAACATTATGAAGGAAATTCTTTAAACTTGGGAAAAGGGGTGAAGTGAAGCCCTTCCTCCTCCTCCTCCTCCTGGCGTTCCAAATGGGAAGTACCTGCTCGCTCCAAGAAGCCAAAATCCTAAAGACTTCTATAGAGTATAAAAAGCTATTACTCAGTCATTCTGTTTGTCAGAATAACCATTCTTGTGCTGGTATCTCTTTTTAACATGTTCTTGATAATCCTATTTTTTTGTCATTATATGCTGTCTGTAGCGCAAGTCTATCAAGTGACCATACAGTATGTGGCCTCACGCCAAACTATCGAAACTAGATTCCCCCGAGCCCGCTTCACTAATAGGGGTGTGGACTTCCAACATGCTCACTTCTGATTGGCAAGAGCTGTTGCCATAGAAACTTAAACTCAGACCAATTCGGACTAATTACTTAATGATATCGCCTTGTTTCATTATGGCTACATCTGTATGGCGACTAAATTGACTTTATTTGACTGGAGCTAGAAGTAAACCATTTTCTATGGCGTCACACTCACTCTGTCCAGTTCTCATATACAGTCAATGGTTTTCACAAATCTCTACTTTTCTACATTTACTTACTTTATTTACATATATATATATATAAATATGAAACTCCATATGTTTTTGTTTTTCTCGGGGTGATTGTATCCACTCCGTGTCTGTTTATGGCTTCAAACCCATAGCAAACAAATAGCTGCACACTAAATTATTGTTTTTTTAAGGATGAACAGCCATTAAAAGTCAGTCATTAAAAGCCTAACTCAGTGCCATTCCAACTGATCAGTCATGAAACATGGAATATAACCTTCCTTTTGCTCTGCTTTGTTTGTCTTTAGTTCAGGGTGAAAATCTCTGCTTGGTTTCTTAATCTTGTGGTTGGAAAAGATGATAAAAGTCAAGTCTGACTGTGCAGTTTTCTACACTAAACAATGGGGCCCATGGAAGTTCAGACTCCAATAAACCTGAGCTGAACTGTCTGCTGCTGGAACTCCCCGAGGAAGTGCTGGGACCAGCCTCTTTGTATATCAATAACCCATTGATTGTGATCAGAGGAACCCCTCCGTGCAGCTTTGATTGAGCTGACGGGTCTTCTGCGGTGTCAGCTCGGGCTTGTGCATCGAACGCCTTTGAGGCGTTGGCCACAATGTGGGTCACATAAACAGCAGTCGTCTCAGGAGCTGGTTGCGCATTAGCGGTGCTGTGCTGCTGGTCACGTCAGTCCAAACAAGCGGCTGCATGCTGATATGATTATGGCTGGTCACATGGTCCCCGCCTCTCATTGCACTGAGTGATGAAAGATATCATTTAATCAAGAGCCCGCTCTTCTCTGAAATAATTATTTGCTAAGGAAGATATACAAGAAATGAAGTCGGTCCACTAATAAGATTAAGGGCTGTAATTTCATTATTTGGGCAATTTGTTTCCCTAATGTTTCATAAGATGAGTCAAGCGCTTGGTGGGTCAATGATGGTTTTTTTTTCTGTTTTCTGCAGAGTGAGTCCGTCAAGTACTTCCTGGACAACTTGGATAGAATTGGACAACTGGTGAGTGTGAACGAGCGTCTCGCACAGTATTTCTGTTTGGTTTGCTCCCAGGTCTTAGAAAATGTCTCCTCCTGTTTTTCAGAGCTACATTCCCAGCAGGCAGGACATTTTGTTTGCCAGGAAGGCCACCAAAGGGATCGTGGAGCACGACTTTGTCATCAAAAAGATTCCCTTTAAAATGGTGGATGTGGGCGGTCAGAGGTCACAGAGGCAGAAGTGGTTCCAGTGTTTCGACGGGATCACCTCGATTCTCTTCATGGTGTCGTCGTCCGAGTATGACCAGGTATACAAACACGACAGAGGGAAAAGACATGAAGGAATACATGTTTTGATGATGAGACTGAATGAAAAAAATGACCTGCGTTGTTTTCTTAGATATCAGGAATGGGATGATGGATATTGTCGTTCTTCACATTTTGGCTCATTCTATCAGGGGTTACCACAGCTATTTGGCAGAGAGTTTTACACTGGAAGTCTTCCAGACACAACCCTGTATTTCATCCAGGCTGGGGACAGGCACAGGGAGACCTAGACTTGGGCCCCATTGTGACTAGGCAGTAGCATGAAGGGTCTTTCCTAAGGTCCTACACTGGATGAAGCTCATTGCGCTTCCTGAGAACTCAGGTTTCCTGCGCGCCAGTCCTACACCCATCCAACTGAGCCGCTGATGGAAATTTTGGACCATATTTTATTTGAGTTAAAAAATATAGAGTTTTATCACTTGAGCAAAATTTTAGGTTGTTGGGGAAAAAAGTTTGAGCAGACTTTTGAAGTTCAGTTGGTTAGGTCTTGTAGTTGGAGGTGAAAAAAATACTACATGTAAATACTAGAATATCAACAAGACGTTTAATGGCATATAGAGGAGGTCTGAGTTTTTGCTCAAAAATGCTCACCTTAGTCAACAAAATTGCAGAAACAAGACCAGAATTTCAAAAGAAAACTTAGTAAAACAAGTCAATGAAAAGTAAGCATTCTTAATATAAAAGCTCTTCAACTGAGTCATTAAAAACGGATTTTGTGTTGAGAACCTCTTGAACGAAGCATTCATGTAATGGTCTGTAATAGTGGTGTGTATTGGCAAGAGCTGGCGATCTGATATATATCATGGCCCACGATATATTGCGATATATCCCAAGACTGCGTTGCTTCACTCCTTCTTATTTGAGCCGCTATGAAGCACCGCAATCCTCGTTTTGAAATGATACTGGCAGCAGCGTGCCACAGAGTTTTGGTTCGGTACCCATCCCAAGCAAAATCTAAGTAGTACATGTCTCATACAACAAAAAAACGTGAGGGGGACTGAACATTTAACACAAACTGGTTCTTGTGAGATCTTGTTATTTTGGTGCCGTGTAGAGATGCTCAGAGAGGATCAGTGTGCTGTGCTGCCAACTAATTATGGGGGGAGTTAAGTGGAAAACAGAAGTATGACGCTGAAGGACGCTCATAAATAATTATCGCTACATCAGCATTTTAAATCGCCAAACAAAATATTGTTTAGTATAGTTTTTCCCAACACCCCTAGTCTATAAGCCTTGGCAGCACAATGTTTCAGTCATTGGCACCAAAATAGTGGAGTTTTAATGAGACTACATTTAATCGAGTGCAAACCCATCCCATATCCAGCCAAGTCTATAATGATTCACCACCTTGGCAAATTTTAAACGTCTTAGCTTGTATAGAATACCCTTTTTTTTCCTCATGGTGCGTCTTGTACGTCATCTTGGTACCTTCTAGGAGACGCCTGAGTCATTTCCAGTCACGACGAAACTTCCTGGTTGAATCAAAGTCAAATATTGTCAGGAGTATTAGTCACTTCAGGCTGTACTGCATGGTGTGAAGAACAGGTCAAGACGCATCAGGCCCAACAATGGAGAGTGCTGCACACCACTGACCATTAAGATAGAAATATTTCAATTGAAATAAGACGCATCTTAATTTAGAGTCTTTTTACTTATAAACTTCTTTTTAGAAAATCTTGATGATAGGGGTTTTTCTATTGATAGAATATTTTTGTTCTAATTAAAAGTGAGCAGCCTGGATTTCTGTAACGTTTCAGTAGAAGTTAGGGATGCAACAAATTTATTTCCCTACTTTTCTGTTGATGCCTCGATTTTTGGATCATGGATCATTTGTTTAGGTAAGATTTGTGTTTTGCAAAACAACAAAAAACTCATAATTCATCTTTTTTTTTTTGCTAATAAGCAAGTAGCAAAGAAGATTATCTTTTCAGTTGGCTTACACTAAGCCTGGTGTAATCTAATACAACAATAAATACTTAATCCTTCTTAAATGTTGCACATGTGTTTCATACTTTCGGTGTGAACTTGTGCAGACATATGCAGTAGGGATACAACCATTCACTTTCCCCATGATTTGGTCTAATGGTGTGACAGATGGTTTGAAACAGAGATTCGTGGCATTCCCTAATAGAAGTGCAAAGTCGTCCGCTTCATATGCTGATGCATTACTGCTTTATTTCATGCAAAAAAAAAAAAACAACTACAAAGGGCTTTATACTTGTATGTTTTATTGTTTTTTTTAGAATTTCTTTAAAAAAATGCACTTTTTCATTTTTTTCCAGCTCATATCAATAACCAATATTTCCTCTTCACCTGTGGCCAATAGCCGATATATGCCGATATTTAAGTGTCTACAATAACACTAAGTTTAGATTTGCCTTTTGTTTCCTTACAAAAAATTCTCAACTTTTTTTTTTTACTATATAATCACATAATATTTAAACTTTTTGACATACAGCAAGGGATCTCATGGGAACAACTTTTTGAAAAGATATCTGAAAAGCATTTAGACCATTTACTGACATAACTGTAAATCATTAGCTTTCCATTGCAAGAGATCTATTTGGAACAACATGTATCCCTATCAAATATAAAATATGCATGAAACAGTCAGAACAATTACTGACTATGACTGTAAACACAAGCTTCCCAGTGCCAGGGTCTATTAGGAACAACAAGTGAAGTACAAAAATGAAGTGTGTCTGAACAATATTTGTGAACTTTTTGTGGTATCCGTTCGATCATGATAAACCCAAATTATCCAAACATTGTCCAATAATGATACTGGCACCGATATATTGCCTAAATATAAATCAGTCAGCATAAAAACTTCTATATTTGCCTAATTTGTCAAACTGAGAAATTATAATAATATTCAGATTTATTGACGTGGACATTCTTAAAATCAGACATGAAGACATTTGACAGAAAAAAGCAGAAAGTGAAAAGTTAAAATTCTCCTGATACCAGTCTTCCATAGACTGCTTTTATTTTGGAGGGAACTCTCCATCCATCGTTTGCTGGTCCTTTCTACAGACCATTGGTGGTTTGACTGTGACGGTCATGATCAATTGTCCTTCAGTCTCAGTGGCGCTGTGGCGTTTTATGAATGAACTGGATGTGAGTATACTACTAGAATGCATGTATGGCAGCTCAGAGGGACAATAACAAATGTGACGTCTCTAGAAAGACCCACAAACATCACTTATCCCTCTGTTTAGATTGAATGAACTGCTGTGAGGACTCAAAGGAGCTCAGACCATTTTGCAGCTCATTATGTCAAACCATGTTTGACATTCAGGCTGTTTCATTCTCTTATCTTCTTCTCCATCTGAAGTCCTAAAGCTGAGGCGGCTGTCTCTGCTTTCCAGGGCAGGTGAGACGCTAACCGCTCAGAAGTGCTTCAATGGCTCCTCTCTTCTCTTGAAGATGGAGTTAAGTGAGTCCAAGTTAAAACTGCAGTTAGAAGGCTGATGACCTGAACATGTTTTTCTGGCCGTCTCTCAACTTTTGGAATTATGAAATGGACGAGGAAGAGGCACAGGATCGGAGGCCTACACAAAGCTGTCTTTGTGGTATACAGAGGAAACTTTATTGTTCCCACAGTTGTGGCTCCAGTTCAAATCAATGGTCATATGATGCCAACTGAATCCTTAATTGCTCTGCAGATAAGACTCGGAGGAAACACACACACAGACACACACAGCAGGAGTAATATGTGTGTGATTCCAGGTCTTGATGGAGGACCGCAGGACCAACCGACTTGTGGAAAGCATGAACATCTTTGAGACCATCGTCAACAACAAGCTCTTCCTCAACGTGTCCATCATCCTCTTCCTCAACAAAACAGACCTGCTGGTGGAAAAGATTCGAACGGTGGACATCCGGAAGAACTTCCCAGAGTTCAGAGGAGACCCGCGCAGGCTGGAGGATGTGCAGGTACGCACAGGGTCGATGCGCAGAGGTCACCACGGCGTGCATTCTCATGCATTCATTCATCTGAGCCCTTCAAATGTTTTATACACTTCACATACAGACTTACACAACATCAGGAAGTCCATGTCAGCAATTGGTCCTGTTTTTCCCTGGTAACAGGTCTGTTCTCCTGCAAATGTTAAAATTCAAACCGTTTGCTCCTTTCAACATGATTCAGTGTCTGGAAGATGCAGTTTTGGGGCTGACTTTGATTTGAAATACGTCCACCTCTGCTGCAGATCACTAACTCAGATCATTTCATGCCTCCTTTGTTCCATCTTGATGCAAATTTTGAATTGACGGAGATCTTCTAAAAAGACACATCTGTGAGTTTAGTTTAGGACAGGGGTCTGCAACCTTCAACACATTTTATCTTAGCCAAAGAGCCACATGAGGCTCCAGAGCCACTGGTTGCAGACCCCTGGTCTAGGAGGTTGTTAGACCTGCTGATGTCCAGTTTGTAGCTCATAGGTCTGTGGAACGTCACTTAGGGTATAATCCGTTTTGATTCACGAATCAAGATCGATTTACATCTAAATATTTCTGAATTGTAACTATATTAGTGTCTTTTTACTGAATGAGCGACAATTAAAATATGCATTTCATTACCATAATTTATACCGTCATTTACAACAGTTATTCCATAGAGTGTCTAAAGTGGATTTTTTTACTAAACTTTACTAGATTTACAAAGATTGTTAATCAGCAAACTTGAATGCTGCAAATATGTATACTCAAATTTTCTGGAAGAGATTGTGAATATTAGAGTATTTGGATACTCGCTACAGTCCCATGGTAATGTGATATCAGTTCTGGTCACTCTGGTTAGTAGTTGGTGAGGACGGATCTTGGTCTGAAGCTCCAACGGGTCTTCTGCTTCTTCCAGGCGTTCCTGGTGCAATCGTTCAGCCGCAAGAGGAGAAACCGGGGGAAGCCGCTGTTCCACCACTTCACCACCGCAGTGGACACAGAAAACATCCGCTTTGTCTTTCACGCCGTCAAAGACACAATTCTGCAGGAGAACCTCAAAGACATCATGCTGCAGTGACTGTCTGGCCATCCAGGACGGCTTCTCTGAGAGTTACTGTGAATTGAGGACTTCTGAGGCTCTGCTCACGCTGACACTACACAGCCCTGACTGTGCATGGGTGGAGCAGTCAGACTGAACTCTGGTCCTGTGGAGACTCTGCTTTTAACCTGTGGAAATGCGTCTGAATGTGTGTGTGGGGGTTGGGAGGAGTACCAGCAGCATGAGCACTGAAAGTGTTTGTTCCTTTTCATGTAAATAAGAATCCTGACAGCCGTGTCACTAAACGCAGCCAGACTGCAGCTCCAGCTGCGCAGAGACCCAGCCGAGAGCGCCGGGAGGAAGAGGCGGAGCCGAGGGTTCCGAGGCGAGCGCAGCAAAGTTTGGAAGTCCACGTGACGGAGGGGTGAGGGCCCGCTCTGGTCATATGCCGCGTTGTGTGATAAGGTTGCACAAGTGTTCTTGTCAGGGAAGTTCAGCGGGAAAACGGTGGGAGCGAGTTCTCCTGTGACCCCCTGTCCTCCTCGTACGTCTGCTCTCGTCTTCCCACCGCCGTAAAGAGGAGCAACAGCTGCAGAGAACAAGTCCTCCTCTCTGAGTGTCTCCCTGCGCTCCTGTCCAGCATAATAGACAGATTGTTCATCTCCTTCCTCTTTAGCAGGAGACGCCTAAATGAGAGATCTTTGTTTAAGCGCACACAGATCTTAGTTATGCATCACTTATGGTCCGTCTCCTTACCACCACGCCGCCTTTCTCCTCTTTTCCTCCGTTTCCTCGCAGCTGTACCACAGTGATCCAACCCGAGTTGACTTTTAAGTCTTTATTGGGATCTTTACGCGGTCTTGCTGCTGTTGTTGTGCTGAACGTGAAGAGGGAACAGCAAAAAGAGGCCAGGCTGAACTGTGCGTGCCTCAGCAGGCGTTTGAGCTGTCTGCAGCCGTCAGGCCTAAAGCTACGTTCACATCCGCATCAGCAACAAACGTTCAAGCAGATTGGGGCATTTGACATCATCGACTGTGGAAAATATTCAACTTACCCTAAGCAAAAACCAAGTGTTCAGAAATGTAAAAAAACTTCAGCAAAGCTTAACCCTTGTGCTATCTTCTTGGGTCCAGATGACCCAAGTCTTACATTGACGTGTTATTCATCCCGTGACAAATGTGGACTAAGGTGGACAGGATTTTATGTCTACCATGGACACCAGTGAAAATCAAATATCATAACAAATTTTAAAAAAAAATCAGTGTACTGTCTTGTGGGGTCCAGATGACCCCACTCCCTACATTAACATACCTAGATAAGCACAAGGGTTACAATAATCAAAATCGTTAGTGTCGCCACTTAAAATGAAGTTTTTTTTTTTTTTGTCAATAGGGGCGTACTTTCGGTTCCGATTGAAGACTTCTGGTTATGGATGTTCATGTTTGTAGCCACTTTCAATAAAATAGTCTATGTAAATGCATGTTTTCAGGCTATCGCGCCAAAAATTTTTGCATTCATGCATAGTTTTTATGATCGTTTTAAGTCATATAAAACATGCACAGAAGTAATGATGTAAAAGATATTAGATGTGTATTGAAAAATCTATCCAGTAGTGGGAGTAACCGCAGTATCGGTTAGGGATGGAAAAAATAGATACGTATCGAAAATTTATCAACCAAATGCAGTATCGTTTGAAAACCACAGATGTGAACAAGATTAAATAATCGATTTATGGCAAACTGCAGTTTCTCTTTTTTTATGGACATGCGATGCAAACAAAAGACGTCCAATCATAAGCTTGCGTCTTCCAAGTCAATACCTGAATAATTTTTTTTTGTCAAATGCCATGCATTATTTATTATTTATAGCTTTAAATGCCATATAAACAAAAAATATCTAGATTTTTTGTAAAAGAATCGGACTGTATTGTATCGCCAAAAAGTTAGTTGAATCCTTTATGTATCAATCATCTCAGGTATTCAGATCAAATCTTGTGAGGGAAAGATACGCACCCCAACACGGAAGTCTGTTTGAAAATTTGTTGTGGAGGAGAAATAAAAAATGGCGGTTTGTGCCTGGATGTAATTAAATTACACCAAGTCTTTTATATATGGCAACAGAGCTGTGAAAGTAAAATCCGGGAGCAAAAGTTGCAAGATTTTCTCTGCTTTGACATTTCACACAAACTGTAGGTGGCAGACATGTGCTAGTTATTACGCAGTATAAAAAGATGACGAATTAGAAGCCCCTCCCTGTTTGTCCAGTGTGAACACCATAATCTAAACGTGCGTTCTTGAATGCGGTGTGAACGTAGCTTTCTAAAAAAATCAATGAACGCCATCCAAACATGTCAGACCGAAAGACAAACACGATCACTTCTTTAACTTGGCATAACAAAACTGCTGTAGACGTTTCAATAGCTATATCCCATGCTTGTGACTAACGAGGTAAAAAGAGAAACATTGGATCAATTAACAAAAGTTCTCTTAATTTGCTACATTTAAAAATATTACTTTCAACTAATCATTTTAAATATAACAAATTAAAGAACTTATGTTAATTGATCCAATATTTCACTTTTATATTGAAAGGTGCAGATAAACAGGCCTTTTAAGGCACAGCCGTGAGGAAAAGAAAAATATGGATGGACATCCATTCGTTACTGTGGTTACACGCCCACTTCTTTGATCTGCTCCGAGCGTCTGAGTGAATTAATTTCTTTACTGCATGACCTGAGTGTTCCAGAGAAGCTTTTCTCAGGTATTTCTGACCAAAACCTTTCCAAAAAGAAGTGTGAAGTATGGGGAATCTTTTTCTTGTGTGAGTGTTCGTTTTTAATTTTTAAACGCAATCCACATTTTTATTGACCAAAACCTAATTTTTTTCAGTGCCGAATATATTCGGCACTGAAAAAACAGTTTTTTATTCATTTGGATTTAGAGGAGTTGACAGGTCAGAGGTGAGGTGCTCTTCCTGATTTCTAGGTGGCAGCAAAACCCAGACGGCGGGCCTCCGTCCCACGACGATCCGTGGATTTCCTTTGAAAAACATGTCTCCACGCTCGGCACACTCCTACTTTCCTGCACATTTTTGAAGCTTGTAAATGACTGACACTGTAATGTACACCCACAACTGTAAGTCTGTAACTGTTGCTGTAATGTTTGTTCTTAACTAACCTACCTTCCCCACTTTAAAAGTGTTTTTTTTTTTTTTTTTTTACTTTTTGGGTTTTTTAAGTGTGTCATTGCACTGGATGTGTGGGAGACGGGGGTAGCAGGAAAGGAAAACTGTCTGAGGAGGGAAAAAAAGGCAATGAAACAAATAAACGGGGGCAAGCAGGAAGAACGTGGAAGGTCATTTTGCTTTTGTTTTTACTGACGACAGGCCTTTCTTCTTTGTTTTTGACTCATTTGTGAAGCAAAATGCTTAAAATGTGAGGAGAACTTTTGCAGAAAACGCCCCATAATTTCTATCATCTATTATCGATGAGTAGCGTCGCCCCGATCCACTAGCAGAGGCGGATTGTGGCCCCACAAAATGTAATATGATGCTCATCGAGGAGGGCTATCGGAGTTAGAAGTTTGGTCATATCTCTGTTAATCAAAAAGGTCAAAACTTCTAGTTTTAGAAATCCCAAATCTACATAGACATTTGCCCCCAAAACTGAAGCAGATTTACAGTCATGAGAAACTTGAGATTTTTTTTTGGCACATGCAAAACCACGACCTTGTGAATGTGTAGGCACAGACGGGGGAGGGACAGACAAAAGGAGGAAGAGTGAATACAAGAAAAAGTAAGCGCGTGGAGGGAGGAGGAGGAGGTTCGGTTTCCTCTGGAGTCCGCTTCCCTCCCCCGATCCCAAAATGGAGCGGCTGAAACGGCG
>NC_050512.1:12643352-12666650 GCF_002922805.2 Oryzias melastigma
TGAAAAAAAAAAAAAACCTCCCCAGTGGTTTCTGAAACGCACAGCTTTCCTCAGAGAGGACATTTTGTTCTAAAGTTACATTGGGTTTTATCTGCAGCCCGTTTTCATTTCAGGGGTTTTTTGTTCAAAATCACGACTTTTAGCTCCAGAGAGGATTATTTTTGAATCCAGTTTGATTGTGATCTTTTTCTTAAATTCTTGTGAAAATGTTGGATTTGCTTTACATATTGCAGTGACAAAGCAAAAACAATGGCTGGAAATTCAAACTTTTGGCAGCCATATGAACCCCCAGGCCCCATAGAAATAAGCATATTGGCAGATTTCTTTAAAAAAAATTGCCAACAAGCTAAGAAAAATTGTCAACTTTCTTGATTATTTTTCTTGAATCAAGGGTCTTTTTACTTTCAGTTTTTGCTGTGTCCATGTTTCATTTCTGTCAAGACGCCTGACACAATCATTCTTTTTCCATCCTGCGGTTAGTGGATTTTAATCTCCCAAGACTTTTTTCCCCCACTAACATGCTGTCACTTTAATCCTCTTTTTATTTGCTTTACACAAATTCACTTAAACAAATCAAAGTCCTTTCTGAGGCGGATCATTGTAACGCCGCGACCTGCTGTAGGCTGCGTGGAAAGCCGGTTAATGACAGTATAATTAAGCTGCTGCTGCTGCTGCAGCGACACATAAATCCTCCATCCAAAGGTTATTGCTGTACAAGCTGCAATATTTCACACACAATGTGGTTTCACAAATGCGTTGGCTGCTTTGAAATGATCCGAGCTGCCTCGCCAGTGTTTGTTGATGTGTGTGAGTGTGTGGTTTGGAGTGAGTACATGTGTGAGAGTAAGTTTGGTCTCATGACTCTGGTTAAGCTGATGTTTCCCTGGGCTGTTTTGATTGGACCTACAGCTGAACTCTGATATTTAATAATGAGCAGCTCATGCCACACACACACTCACAAACGGGCTGACCAAACGACTGAATCACACATTGAACTTTAAAACAACTAGTGGCTCGTTAGCTGATGATTTGACCATGACACATCGCTGCTCTCTGGGCTGCCGCATCATTAGGCCACTTATGTTTTAGTTCACACTGACACTCACATAAACTGTGACATCGTATCCGCTCTATGCTGCAGTATACAGGCAATGTGTACTTTTATAGGAAGATAAATTCAAGAAAACACGTGTTCAAATGTTGCTGTTTTGATAGCTTCAATCAAACATGTGTTTATGTTTAAAACATAAATGTTGGAATTAATTTCATATCAGAAAAGTATATGAGGAGCTCACCCCAGAAAAAGGAATAAAACATGATTTAAAAAGGTTTTGAAAAGATAACATCAGCTATGTGGTGGACAGATGTTTCCCTCTGCTGGTGCAGATGAAACACTGCAACAACATTTTTCCCCAAAAAACTGGCAAAAAAAAAAAAAAATCCAAAGATTTATTTTTTATTTCTAGATCTACAACTACAATGATAATAAAAAAATAGAGGGCTCTGTGACAAAGCTTATAATAAAATATCTCAAAAGCCTGTACAAATATCTGTAGGGAGTTTCTAACTGCAACATATGTGTCAGAATTAATAGAGATAAGAGGAAAATAATATCAAGTAAGTCTTAAGAAGCATTTTGTGTATCATTAGGGTCATATTGTGGAACATTAGGAATTGAATATCTTCCTTTCAAATATATTCAGCTTAAAAATGGAAAGACAAATGTAATCATTTTATAAACTCAAAGAAGGAAAACTGCAACAACAGGCCCCTTAGAAATAAACCAAAAATTCTTACCTCAATTGGCAGATTTTCTTTTAATAATAATAAAAAAATAAATTGCCAATGCAATAAGAAAAATTATCGTACCAAGAATTCTTATTTTAGGCATAAATTCTAATCCATGACATTTTCTCAAATTGCTTTTGAAACACTTTATTAAAAAGGTTATACATAAAATGACATTTGTTTTAAACAAGGATCTTTTAACTTTCTTTAGATTCCGTTTTTGTAGTGCAGTGCTTCCACCCCCTCAGCGGTTATAACTTCCTTTTCTCTAAATGTGGAGGCAGTACTGCAGACATCAATAATGTTTTGTGGATGAGCCTGCACGTCTCAGCTCTGCTGCCTGTCTGTCTAAACAAATGAAATCTAGGATTGTGAAGAGTCATTTTCTTTGGGTTTTTTCTTGTAAATGTGGTTTAGTTTTAGCAGGAAAACGAGGCTGTTGGCTGCTAATCGTGAATATATAGCTGACACATCTACTGTCATTCGGAGCCATCCTGGATTTTTAGTAGAGGACATCTGCAGTAGAGAGAAGTGTAGATTCACCACATGCTGAGGTTTTTACTCACTAAAAATGTCTGCAGGACATGTGCACTTCCCAAGACTGTATGTTTGATTCCAAAACATATATTCATTTACATCATTGAGCTGCTCCCATATGCATAAAATGATGCTGAGCTAAAAAACTAATATTTGCTTTTATTTACTTTACTTTTAGTTAAGATGAACACAGATGTCTTTCAGTGAAAAAAACGACTGCAGATTTCTACAAAGTAATAAATAATTGTGGAAACAATTAGATTTCTTTCTATATCTCTTGTTTTGTTGACATTACTTTGTAGAAATCTGTTTTCACTTCAACAAGGAGGGTTATTTTCAATAAGTTTTAGAGTGAATAACTGCAATTTTTATTGACCATTAGTGATTTATAATGGCAAAACAAGGATAAAACATCCAAGGGGGTGAATAATTTTGCAAGCCACTGTTGTCTTTCATATATTAATGTTTTTAAGTCTGGGTTTTATTTGCAAATATACTTCTTTTTTGGTCTGCAGTTCCTTAATCAAACAAAAAAAAATTCTTAAGCTTTAGGAACACAGCTCACATCCTCCCATGAAAATCAATGAGAAAATCCCTTGATTAGTCTTTGGTACACCCAAAGTGTCAATTTATTTATTTCTTCAAAAAAAAAAAAAGGTGCAACTGTAAAATAGCTCTGATGCAGACCAACAATCACACTTTACAGCAAGTACAGACATTTTTTTTCCAAAATGAGTAGCCTTTATTCCCTGTGGCAGTGTAGAGTTAAACTCTCAAGCTTTGTGCAATTTAGTAGTGAAGAACTGAGGAAACACAAAATAAGGCAACACAAACCCGTTCATACAGGTCCGTACTCATCCCAGATTTCCCATAGAAAGGGTTTCCAGGAGTGTTTCCAAAACAGAAATGCAATAAGACCACGGTGAGCTGCATACTGTATGTAATAAATACCAGATCCATGCGTCCTTCAGACACACAGGAACACAGGCGGTGGATAAATATCAATAGTTCAACAGCACACCAGTAGGATCACTAGCAACAGGAACCAGGTGAAATATTTTACTGCTTAAATACAGACCCACTAAAAAATAGAATATTATAATCTCATTCAAAAAAGTAAACTTTCAAAGAATATAGATTCAGAAGCCGCTGTTTTATTGAATTCAGGTATTTAATTGTTTATTTTTACATAAATTGTGGTTCCAGCTCATGAAACTCACAAAAAAGAAAATGTTGTGGAGGAATCTGTCCAAATCCTGCAGGACATGAATGTTTTAAACTGAGTTTCACTAACTAATCATCTACTAAACTAAAGCACCTGCTCAGGTTTCTCTGATGTCACTAAAGTGGTTCAGTTGTCTTGACAACAAGAACACAATCTGGAGCTGCGTTTACATGTGCAAAATGTCCTCAATCGGATTAGAATAGAACTGTCCACATGGGCCCTGAGAAACTTTATCCAGTTGTAACAAAGGTTTACATACGTCACATGTTTATTCGGAATAAATCATTTTGACATACACAGAACTAGCTAAAATACTGGAAACTGTTCACTCGTAATTTTCTAAATCCATGTGGTCAGTATCTTATTCTTGGCCGCACACACTTGGAGGAAGGGTTAGAGTTAGACATTTAGCCAAGGATGGGCCTAAAATCAGTCCAGGCACCACTGTAAACACAAATTCACATGATTGGAAAAGTGTCAGAGGACTGTTTGGAGCGCGGTGTTCAAAAATCCCCTCCACAAGCACATACTCCGTCCCAAAGCACAGTTCTCCTGGGAGAGTTTTCACAAGTCTGACAGCTAGCTTGCGCAGAACAGCTGGACGGACTGCGCTCCAAAGTGCATACCAAAAAACAAAGCATCCTCCCCTCCTTGCAAAAATAAAGCTAAGAGTCCAGCTGCAGCCAATCTGTCCTGTTAGCGCTCCGAAGTCTCTCCTAGAGAACCACGCCCTCTATGCGTGACGTAAAAGCACAGAAATAACATACAGTCGGAATGCTTTGTTTATATACACCGTGATCAGTTCAACAATCGGTATCACCCACCTAATTTTGATCCGAATGAGTCTGATTGGGCCAGAGTATTCCGAATGGCGTGTTTATGTGACATTTTTATTCTGATCAGGCTTTTATTCTGATTACTACGCAGCTGTTGATCCCCTCCATATTCTGGGTATGGAGACACTGTTCACAGAGCGCTGTGTCCGAGCAGATCAACGGAAAGTCTAACAGAAGGGTCAAATGTTACAGCAGAGATGCTCCAGCAAAAGAGACGACTCCAGAGAGTGGAATGAGGAGGAGGAGATGGACTGCAACTGTTGGGTTCCTCAGGTCATGACACTTCTGAGCCAATGGAGGAAACATCTCAACTGGACCAATGAGAAGAAGGACTGGACTGTTGACCTGTGGTCCAAGATCCTGTTTTCTGATGAAAGTAAAGTATCTTTAATTTGGGAATGAAGGTCCAACAGTTTAGAGGAAGATTGGTGAGGGGCAGAACCCAAACTGTTGGAGGTTCAATGTGAAATCTCCACAGTCAGTCGTGATTTGGGCTGAAACGTCCAGCTCTAGTGTTGGTAAACTCTATTTTCTCCAATCCAAAATCACTGCAACCGTCTAGCAGAATGTTCTAGAGGACTTCATGATTCCTTCTGCTGAGGGTCTGGATGGAGATTCCAGAGGGACCTGGACCCTGACCATAATGATACAGTTTTGATGAAAGAAATAATATTCTGGAAAATATACTTTAAATGATTTGATGCGATCATAATCTTTGGGAAAAACTGAGAAGTAAATGGTGATTTCTCCATAGCATACTAAATTCTGAAATCCTGTTTTTCATGAGCTGGGACACAAATTTAGGTAACAAATGCTTGAAATCAATCAAACAGTGGGCTCTGCGTCTATATCTTTGTTCTATGAAAGTTTTTTTTAGTGGAGTTATGTAAATAAATACACTTTTCCATGATATTCACTTTTTTGCTGTTGCCTTATTTTGTAGTTATGATGCTCAGAAAGAAATGCTCGATCAGTGTTTGACACATGAAGTGCTTTTAAATAAAAGTTTGTTTTGGTGTGGAGCACGTTGTACCAATCCTTGACTTTATTACTGAAGTTCAAGGATTGTAGACACACTGTGTTACATTAGCTTTGTTTTCAGTATAAAAGTTTTGTCCATTACTAATAGCTGTGATAATTGTATTAGCTTTGCTTCCAGGAAACATTTCCAGAAATAAAACTCTGAAGGTTTTATTAATGTGAGGAACCAAACAAATTTAAATTAATCTATAAAAACAGCTGCAGGCATAGAAAACTTTTTTCCCCCTCAGCACTGTAACCAACTTTAAAAAAGAATCTATACAGGCTTTACAAAAGCAATAGCATAATATTATGAAGCATGTGGAACGAGGAGCTGGGGGTGGAGTGAAGGTTATTTGGCTTTGGGGTGCTTATAGTATGGATGAAACAGCCTCTCGTGAGCACAGATGAGGAGGGCGGCATGTGTGTGCATCAGTAACCGTGGAAACCGTGAGGTGAAGTAGCTGACGAAGCCCTCGGGAAGTTCGCCAAGAGTCTCCTGCACCTCTGGGGGTAGCTCGTGGTAGTGATGCTTCTGCGAAATGTAAAAAACCAAAACCGGCTAAAGGTCAAAACAGACGAGGGGGTTGAGGATGAGCCAGAAGGATGTAAGCACACAGGCTGACCTTATTCCTCATGGCTCGAAGCAGATCTCTAACAGAGTTTCCTTTATATGTCCTGAACCGCCTCAAGTCTGCAGAGGAGATGAGGAGAATATTGATTACAGGCCACTGAAGGGTGTTACCTGGGAGACGTGTGCGTGTGTACCTGTCTGCAGAGGGACAGAGATGTGCATTCTCCAGTTGGTCCGGACCACCCCTCTACCTGCCGTCTCCAATCTGACCACGATGGGACTGTCTGCTGGCTCCTTCTCTATCCGGTCACTCACGTCCTTTAAATGCATGCGGACAGGAGGTCTGTAACTTCAGAGAAAGCTTGATTTCTGACCAACCATGAGCAAACAGGTGCACACCACGACTTTGCCCACCTGGAAAAAGAGCAGCTGCTTCTCCCGACTCCAGAAGAAAGGATGTTTGAGCACACACTCGGTGGAGGGCCGGGTTTCTGCGTCAGCACTAATCATCTGCTCAATCAGATCCCGTGCTATAATGTCATCTGATGGGAAAAGAACCAAATGTGTTTATGAAATCAAGCTGTGAGCTACAGAAACCGTTTTAGTTCTTGTATAAACTTTAAAAGCTTTGAGAAAGCTGTCAAGACCCACTGTGATCATCTTTTGATCTGTTTTAAAAGCGTGCCCTGTCGTCTTTTAATTATTATTATGTCGTTTTTACCCAAAATTTTAAAAAGAAAAAAAACTGTTGCTTTTGTAGGACATAGTTTCTGCAGAACGGCAGGAGGTCATCTTCTCTAAGTTGTGGGCGGGACCATTAGCATAGAGCAGACCCCACCCCTTCCAGAAAAAACGTTTTTTCATCTTTATTAGGCCACTAATCGATTAAAAACAATCAACTAATTAATCCCAAACCTGGGAAAAAATGAATCGTTATTAATCACAATTAATCTTTTTTTTTTTTAATCAGATTAATCACACTTTTGGATTGTGATTAATTACTATTAATCACTATGTTTTACTAAGTACATTTTATGAAAAAACTAGCCAGAGAGAAATTTTTCCTTCATTTTTATTGTCTAAAATTTATAAATTTATGAAGTGTTAACTCATAAATGTAATTTGTGTGTACAAGACACATCAACAGTAAGATAAGCAGAACTCTAAAAAATTTTATGTTCACAGTATTACTCCAAGAAAACAAAAATGCTGACATAAAGACTTAAAGAGATAAAAAAAATTACTGCCACTGCTCGATGTCACTGCACAGACTGCTTTAAAACAAACTTTTTGCTTCATCTTCTGGACAAGAACAAGCGGTAAGAGGTGAACTCTCTCTGAACTGGTTCTTTATTTAACTTATCATGATGATCAGCATTTATATTGCTTTCTCCTGCCACTGCATTCGAGGCTCGGCGGTGCCTCATCATGTTACCATGACTACGGATCAAATAGTCCGCTTTTTGTGAAAAAGTGATCTGTACCGGAAAAAAAAACAAGATCATAAAATTAGGTGGAATAATTTTTTCTTCTGTAAATAACCATGGTATAAGTTGGATAATACCCGACAAATGTCTTAAATTAAGAATAAATCAGCGAGGCACAGCGAAAGACTGCTGCTCTGCAAAGTGCAATTAATTTGCGTTAATAAATATTAACGCATTATTCTGTTTGGTTAATCGCGTGTCTTAACGCGTTAATATTCACAGCCCTAATATACATGTCCTCCATCATCAAGAAAATGCCACAAGAACATGTTAAAAACACAAATGTCAGCAGAGTGAGTCTTCAATGCTTGCTCTTTCTCTTTGTTACATTTTAGTTAAGATATTGGATAAAATAATCACCATTTGATTCCTCTTTAAAATGTGAGAGTGAATATTCTCCAGACAGGATGTTGATTTGTCTTCTTAATGCGTCGCCGAAGGGGTGCTGCCCTCTGCTGACCACATAGTAGAAGACACAGCCGGCCGAGAACACGTCCACTGCTGCCGTCTGGAGAAAACCATGACACTGACTAAGGATACAATCTTTTATAAGTAATAGGTAAATTCTTCTGTGTGATGAGTTGGTGCTTCCTACTGGTTTATTTCCCGGTGTGTCTCGAAGCACTTCGGGTGCTATCCACCCTTCAGTTCCCGGTATTCCAGACCGCATAGAGAAGCTGCTCCGACCGTCTGGGATCTTTTTACAGAGTCCAAAGTCGGAGATGAGAGCTCGGACTCTTCCTAGAGCTCCAGGCCCAGAGAGGAGAATGTTCCTCGGCTTCAAGTCACGATGGACTGGAGAGAGGAGAGACTGCAGAGTTTCAAACCAAAACTTTCTCTAAATGTTTAAATCCTGTGAGTGGATGTCAGACCTATGTTGAGTGAATGGAGGTGGGAGAGGCCACACATGGTCTGTTCCAGCACAGTTATCGGACTCAGATCAGAGAAAGAAGATGGATCTTCCACATACTACAGAGAGAATTCACCATTAAAAGGATCCCAGCTGAAGGATAAAGCGCTGATGGCTTAATCTCTGACCTGTTGCAGCGTTGCAGCGCACAGCTCGATGGCGATGTAAGTGAAAAGGCGGTCCCTCTCTGTGCAGAAGTATCGGATGACGTTTGGATGCGTGTCGGACTCCCGCAGGAGCTGCACCTCCCGCTCTGCCACCTCAAAACACTCTGGCAGGATTCGCTTCACCGCCACATGCCGTCCATCAAATGTACCCCTAAAGCCCAAGAAAAGATCTTATTGGAACAATATTTTAGAAAAGCTCCAGACTGTTGTCTATCTGCTTTTAGGGGGAAAACATAGAAAATATTAGGTAAATATTGGTTGCAAATGTTTACTTATTTTTGTGAAAACCAATTATTATTTTAATGCAAACAAATGTTTTTTAAAGAGACATACTTGAACACAAATGTTCCTGCAGATCCATGTCCGAGCACCTCAGTGGGGGAAAAGGAAACTTTTCCCACCTGCACTTCCTCACTGCTTCCTTCTGGAAAATGTTAGAAAGAGAAATGAATCCTTCATCTCCATAATGGCTATGGTAGCTTTCTAAAAGTGATGTTTTTTTGTACCTTCTGTGGTTTTAGGAGCAGCTGTACTAACTTCTTCTGCCTCTGGGATGTTGCTGCTGTTGAGGCTGGGTGGAGAGTCAGTGGATGAAGGTGGAGATTCTACGTTCATGAAAATATAAAAATACATAACTAGTCTGCTGAAGAGAGATAAAATCACTGCAGACAATATTAAAGCAGCTTGATATGCACCTTTTTAATGAGAATGTGAGCTAACTCACCACTTTTAAAGCTTGGGGTCAATTCGGGAGCAGAAAACCTACATACCCCTTGTGAGATTCGTGTCAGCAGACTGGGTCGTGTCTCCAGAGGTTGAGGTGTTGGTCTGAATGTTGTTCTGCATGCGCTGAAGGCGAGTCTCAAATGCTTCCTCCTGCTGCCTCTGAACTTTCAGTTGCTGGGTGGTGCGCTGCAAAAACCCGTTTCAGAACACAACTCGGTGAGATGCTCGATTTTTTCTAAACTTTTGACAGGTTTTTGTCATATCACGAGAACTCACGATGAGATACGTAAGCACAATAGTGAGCCATCCTCCAAGCAGCAGAGTGAGGACAGCCAGGGTCAGGCGGTCCTGAGTCAGGCTGACGGGCAGCACAGCGGCTGGCCTCGGAGTCTGTCCCGTTTTCCTGCCATCAGCTCCTTCTTTATTAGACGCCGGGTCGCCGTGGCCTTCAGTCACTGTCTGGAACTGACAGAGACAGAAAAGAGTAGAGCAGTGGCCCCAAATCCCTGTACTGCGGACCGGTCCATGGGTCACTTGGTACCGGGCCGCAAACAGAAAAAAAGAACTACATGCGCTAACTTAGATTATTTCAGTTTAGTTTATTTTCTGATCCTGAAGGAAGTTTTATTTTGAAAAACTGACAGATTTTGTTCACAACATTCAACTTGGTCTCGCGTCTAGCTAGCTGCATGGATACCAGCTGGTGGCCAAAAGCTAGCAAAAACCAAACAATAAAACGTATTTAAAAAGTTTCTGACAGAAGCTTCTCCCACACGCGGCGGGCACATCAGTTAAACAGACTTTTGGATAACTGTCAAGAAGCAACTTTGACGCATGTTAAAACACAGATGATGTACAGTACATGAATTTGACACCAATTGCATTTGGTAAAGACAGACAATTATTTTAATAATGTGCACGGGGGAGGAGGGGGGTGGTGGTCCGTGGTACACGTGTGGGCCGAACCGTGGTTAATGATCCGTACGGATCACAGATCACACTCCTGTATTTATCCATCACAACCTAAAAGTAGGACGTTGGAAAATTAGAGAATTTTCCAACAGCAAGCCTGTATTAAGTAACTATCCATTCAGGAACTTAAGCACAGAAAATGTTCCTTTGTGTTGAAAAAACACCCAGTGAATGTGGATTTATGTGAAGACAAAATATGATCAATCTTCTTGTCCCCAAAGATAATCGGAGCCTGGATTAGGTGTTAAAATAGCTTTCTATGGGGAAAAGAAAGTATAATATTTCCTTTATGGATTTTTTTCATATCATAAAAATTTTCTACAAATCAACTTTGTTTTACTGAATCTTCATCCTGTGATATCTTTTTTTTTTTATTTCTAAACTAAATATCTTGTAGCAACATTTTATTTTGAAAATAGATTTTCAGAACCCGAAAGCTTAAAACTGCCAACTCCAGCCATGTTTGGACCGGTCAGTGAAAATATTGTCTAATTTAAACCGGTCCTGGCCTGAAAAAAGTTGGGGGCCACTGTAGTAGACGTAAGCCTGGGTTTGTGGTTTAACTGGCAGCATTTTCCTTTAGGTTTTACAGATGAGCATCACTGTTAAATCCTCTTGTGCTTTGTCATCTGGAGGCTGCATGACTCACGTAGTGCTGATGGTAGTAGGAGTCAGAGGAAGCCGTAGATCGAGGAGGGATAACTTTCTCGGTGGAGTGCTGCAGAGAGACGGGGAAATCCCTCAGGATGGTGGTGTGGGCTACAGGAGGGAGCTCGTGGTGCCCTGCAGCAACAAAAATGCAGAGGGATCGTTACTAAAATGGTTTGTCTGACGCATGCAGCTTCTTCTTGTCGTGTTTCCTCATTACCGATGAGCAGCCAGTGGTTTTTCTTGCTGGCTGTGCTTCCTGGTGGATAGCGCACATCGGTGGACGGTGTGATTTCACACTCCCCTCTCCCACTAACCGTCACTCCGGACGTCACGGGACCCTCGATCCGAGCCAGGATCAATCCTCGTGGCTGTCCAGGCAAAAAAAGAGCAGATGAGTCACTTTAGTGTTTCCCCTCAGACCAAACTGAACTGTTCTGTTTGATTAGAGAGATTAAGAAAAGTAAAAATGGAGGATTTGTGTGTGCTCACCAATAAAGAGACCCCATGGTGGACAAGAGAAGTGGAGGCATAGAAGTGGGAGTCCAGCTTTCCTACATAGAGAGTGGGTCTGAAAGAACCAGAAGCTCAGTTAACCACTACATCTATGGAAACTAGTTTTGATCTCCAAATGTACAGAAACAAAAAAGCTTATTATCTACATTCCCATAAAATACAATAAAACATCCTACAATTATATTCCTATCATTAAAACTGTATGTTTGGCAAATGTTATTTGCTTTGTGCTAATTATTCATTTTCAGCTTCATCTATACTTTTAACTAAAAACAACAGGTTTTGAAACGATTCAGCTGCACTTTTCCCAGAATTTTTCAGAAAACCACAAAATGTTTCCCTCACACGAGCTGAGCTTGTGCAGTGGCTTGCTCTTTCACAAACTGATAGCTCCACTTCAAGGAGGAGTGTGCTTCAGCCTGATCCTTGGCGGAGAAGGTGAGGAACCGTAACGTTTCTATGGCGAGGGACAGGTGAGGCGCGTGTCTCAGCGAGTCCCCAGAGTACAGGTAGACCCCGATGACCGGGGAGCCGTAGTTTTGACTCCACAGGACGTCCCCTGAAAAAGAAGGCATCCAAACATATGCAAGTGTTCATTTTTAATTAGCTACAAGTTTAAAAATCTTTTTAAAAACCTGCGAAAAAAATTGGAACAAATATTTAAAAAGTGTTTTTTTTCCCCTTTAATTGGAAAAGTCAAGGCTCAATAAGTCAGCCAGAAATGTAAAAATATTGTCCTTTTATTTTCTTTTTAATAATTTTAGATTCTGAAATTCTTCAAAATAATTCAAAAATTTTGAAAAACTATTCAACAAAATCCAAAATTGCAAAGAAAAAAAAATGCAACTTGTATGCTCCATTTCAGTTTTTCTGGGACACCATTAATCAACTAAATAAAATAAAATAAAATAAAATAAAATAAAATAAAATAAAATAAACAATTAAGCTAAATTAGAAAAAAATACATTTAAATAAAATTAAACAGTGAATAACTCCACACCAACATCTTACCTGACTCTCTGTCCACAGTCACAACAAGTCCGTCACCACTCGAGACCAAGTGGGCCATCTCTGTTAACAGAACAGGTTCTTGATAAAACAAAGAACATAAAGAGCTTCCAGTTTGCTATAAAATGATTAATTCTTTCCCATTTTTAATATTAAATATTATGGCAAACAATTTTTTTCCTTTAAACGAGAATTAACCCCCTCAACAACTGATTTTTTTTTACTTTGGTTATTGTCAAATAATTTGTAAAAAATATTGTTATTAAAAGTATTAGTTCTAATGTAAATGAAACATAAGATGATGTGAATATTAGCATAATTTTCTGCTTTGCAAATGTTAACAATTCATTATTTTCTGCTTTAGTTTACCAATTAAAGCTTTGTGTTTGTTTTGTAAAAATAGATTAACAGTCTTTATTCTCTGAAAATATTCAAAAATACAAATGGAACCATAAAAGCAAATAATAAAAAACAGCTTTTTTTGCTTGTTTAAGCACAATTTAATGCTTTTCTATCTGTTAGGACAGAGGTTTAAAGGGGTATGATTTTAGATTTTGTCAAAATTGTCATATTAGTTTAGTCTACAGACAAAGTGAGTGGAAGCGCATTTGTGTGTTTGTGTGTGTGTGTGTGTGTGTGTGTGCATGGACATACTGTAGTCAAGCTTCTCGTCATAAGGATGGGCAGAGTAATCGTTGTATGTTGCATTCCATCTCAGTTCCTGTGTCTTTGTATCAAACATGGTAATCACGTACTCTGGAAAACAAACAGCATCAGTCAAAAGCATCGAGCTCAAATCCTGAGCCGCACATGTGCTGCTGCCCAGGTGACACACCTGTGCGTCCGATGTAGAGCAGAGGGCTGTTGGGACAGATGGATTCGGAGGCGGAGGTGGTTAAACTGGTTTGCTTCTCGCCTGTTTCAGGATCCACCACAAACCACACATCCTGCTTTTTCCCTGCATGAGAACACAAACAAGAGTTCAAGAGACAGTAGTCAAGCACCTCAGAGTTTATAATGCTTCTTTCTGTCTTTTAATCTTAACCTGTGTAAAGTATGCCATCAGAGCTTCTGCAGGGAGCTGACTGAACCAGCTCTGGGATGGTGAAGGGCAGTTTCTGCAAAAAGAGCATAACAAATGTGTTTAAGAGGTTAGGGACAGTAAATAAACGTGTAACGCAGACACTGAAACACTTTTTACCATCAAGCCCTCCTTGTGCTTTCCACCAAGTACATACAAACTGCCATCATTTGGATCTGGGAGAAAATCTGGCCTAGAGAAAACAAGAAAACAATACTTAGAAAACACAGGTAACAAAAAAATGTTGAAGGTGAGTAAATATAAATATTATTGTGCACTATTGTTTTTAGCCAAAATCTTTAAAAAACTGTCATTTTCAAGGACATAGTCTCTGCAGAGCCCTCCAAGTTGTGGACGAGGTCGTTAGTGCAAAGGAACCCCGCTCCCTCTTCTCCCTCTCTCTATTTACATGCACTCCCACAAGTTTATAGCCCCTCACACCCCTAACCTAAGATTTACCAGTGGAACAAAAATGGGGACTAATATTGGAGCTATCCAGTTCTTTTTGGAGCCAGATGTCAGCTCGTCGAGGAAAACAAAGACGTGGATCTATTGGTCTGCAAGTGGATGCTTCAGAATGGAGCGGAGCAGGGAGCTTATAGCCACCCAGGGCATTTTCTACATAACAAATACGCTCTTTATCAAACCACATTTTTTGATTCTCAATGGTTTGAATTAATAAATATTCAGAAATGTGATTTTAACCCTAATTTTCTTTACATGTGTCCTCCATCATCAACGCAAAATCTGGATTTTCCTCAGAGAGGGTCTTAAACTTGACATTCATATTGAGCTGCTGTGCGTGGCTTACTCTGTGAGGTAAACAGGAACTTGAACAATGGGGTCTGAAAAAATAAGAACATAATTTCATCAGAAACATTTGAGGCACCAAAAGTAACAAAGTGAAAAGCGCTGACGTCTGGGTGCATGAACCTTCTCTTAGGGTCCACTTGATGTCTCCTGTCTGTTTGGAGACAGCATGCAGACTGCCATCCAAGGTGGAGATGAACAGAAGGGACTCTGGGAGGGTGACTGATCTGGCCCCTGCAGCCTGAAGAAATACAGAAGAAAAAAAACAGAAAGATGGTGAAAACGGACCCTGAAGACAGCTGTCTGACAAGGAGGTCAGTCGTGTCATGTATCCCTAGATTGTACACCGACTTGCCTGGAGAGTGGGTGCATGTGTGGGTTTATGGCAGTGGGTGTGGTGGGATTGAATCATCCAGACGTGTAAAAATGTGCAGCTCACTCAGCAGGATATCCTTATTCTCTAAGGGTGTGTTGTGGGGCCTAATGTTTGTTTAAGTTTTTTATGCTTGTATTTAATGAAGGTGGGGGGGGGCAGGTGTGCATCCAAAAGTAGTAAAAATAATGAATCCAATTTGAATTAAGCTGATTTAAGTTTGAATGTTTTGGTTGGACTTCAACTAAAATTGGTGTAATAACAACTAAATGTTGGAGCCGTTTGTGCGCATGCGTGTGGGAGCTCTCATTGACAGTTTTGGGGGCGATCAGCGATATGAGGTACAGAAACAGTCCGGTACAGTTCGTTCATGCCAGCTGGACTGACTTTAACGCTTCTCAACAAAACCTATTTTGGCAACTTCGCCGGACCTTTAAATAGACACGTGTGCCAAAAGTAGAAACGCCATAAACATGTAAACAAAAACACAAACAGAGTCACACACTTTGACGAAGTTTACCTGAATTTGGCTAGCCTCCCAGGTCAGCAGGATAAGAGGTATTAGCAGGAGTCCGAGAGTTCCCATGACCCCCAAAACACTTTGTTTCAAGGTCCGGAGGATTAAAGCGGCCGAACTAACAACAAAGGTCGAAAACGTTCCTCATTTTCAGCGCCCGCGGATAGCTGTCCCATAGTTAAACGCATGCGGAGCGGTAACGACATTGATAGACATTCAGAACGTTTTGAAAATATAAATATTTTAGCGGTACCGCTTTAAATCCATGACTACAACTCCTGACACTTTTACATATTTCCGTGTTGGGACGGAACCGGTGACGTCGGGAGAGAACTGTCAAACCCCCTCTGTGGGCAAGCCGCCCCACCCCTCCTTATGAGGAGCAGGAGCGCCGACCAATCAGAAGCGAGGTTTGGACTGGGTGGGCGGAGCTATGGAAACGGCTGGAACACGTGGAAACAGACAACAGGACATGCGGGAAGTGAACGCAACAAGAGGCTTTTTGTGCAGCAGAAAGTGGTGGATGAATTAATTGTTGCGCCTCTGTTCTGTTCATACAGTGGAGTTTGAAAGTATTTTACCTAATGAAAAAAAGAATAAAGTAAGCTTAGTCCTCTTCTACATCTTACCCAAAAAGTGGTTTATTTAAGAGTAAATTTCAATGAAATTCTCAATTTCAAACCTCATTATTCTTTAGTTCTAAAGCTTAACCATAAACACATTTATCTCTACCAGAGGTCTTTAACTTTTCACACTTAAAGAGCCATTTGCCAGTTCCTTACAGAAAATACACTTCACAAATGTTTTTGTGACCCCTAAGCAATTCACTGTTAAAGTTTAACTTTGAATATTTACAATATTAATTTATCGCAATTTTTATGTAACATTTTTACTTTTAATGCGGCACATGAAAGCTATTTTCAAAATAAAATCCACGCCATGTCAATCAAGATCCTGCTGGTGACTTCCTTGAATTAAAGATGTAAAAAACATACATCAAAAATTGTGTTTTTGTAGGATTGATAACTTGATTTAGTATGTCAACAGTGGGTTAAAAAAAACTCTTTATTTTACTATTATAAAATCATGTCAATCTAAAAATATAAATGAAAACCCCAATTAAAATAAATTAACCAAAATGGTAATTATTTATTTTAAAATATTAGCTTTATTCTTCAAAGAGTCAAAGAAGACATAAAAGAGCTGCATGTGGATCTACTATATCTACTATAAACTGATAATAATACAATACCTTTCCATTCTCAATCAAATCCTTGTTTTTTATTTTAATTTATTTGTTTATTTTGCTGCAACTTTCCAAACAACATTTTGATTTTTCAGGCTCTTTAATTTTTTTTTGCAACAGAACTTCCTTGAGTTTGCACTTCCCAACGCTTCAAAATACAATTCTACTCATAAAACTTAATCAAAGTGACTTTGTGTGGAGTTTAACATGTTCACTTGTATTAAAAAATAAATAAAATATTGAGGCAGGCACTTCTGTCAAAGTATACAAACGTTAAATAACAGATAAACAGCACCATAAGCTAAGACTGTGAAAGGCAAGAGGTGGTTGTGTCCACTTTGGCTCAGTCAAGTTGCTGCTGGAGAAGGCCGTCGGGTTTGTTGTAACCAAACAACTCAAAGTCTGGTTCATAAAGTTTGTAGAGTTCTTTCCTTGTTTCGATGGGAATCTGTGCAAACCAGTCTCTTTCCCAGCTGGTGGAGGTGAGGTTGCGGGCCCCTGAAGGGAAGCGTAGCAGATGATCCACCTTTAGAAGCTTCAGTAGATGCTCTGTGTCTTCTTCCAGAGTTTCCAGATGTCCGATGAAATCGTACTTAATCTGACAAGGATGGCACAAACGGTACACCTGGAACAGAAAAAGAAAAACAGATCCACCAAGGATTATTTTACTGTATTTCATGTTCACTGGGACATAAATACACAAAACACTTGATGTAGGATAATACCTGCCTCAGCTTTTCTTACCAAAAACTATTTTTGTTCACGTTCCACTCCAGTCATATAACTTTTAAAATCGTTAAAAGTGTCGTTTTTAGGCATAAAAATGCCTAAAATTGCCGGATAGTGTCCAACAGCATTTCTTTGTCTAATCCAGATTCACGATTATTCGAATAAAGAAACACAAAGAAATTCTATTTTAGTCTTAAGTTTCTTTATATATGTCCTCCATCATCAGAAAAATGCTACAAGAACATGTTAAAAACACCAAAAACACACGTTTCATTGAAATCTCACTGCAAAAAGTGAGATTTCTCTTATTTACATTTAAGGTATTTTTTACTGAATAAACATTTACTAACTGAACAAAAAGTGTATAATAAACAAAAATTGAGGTCATTGGAATTTGTAAAAAAAAATGACTAAACATAAAGCAAAATGAGGATGAAAATATTTGACTTTAAAAAATGGCAGTTAAGATAAAAAATGTGATTTCTTAACAAAAAAAATTAATTGCCATTCTATTCTGAAGCAGCAAAGAATTACTTTTTTGACAAATAGTTTACAAAGCTGCAGGATATTTGACATATTTATTAGTTTTGCTGCTTTTTTGACTTTATGCTTTAGGTTATATAACCAGTATCAGGTGAATGGGGGTAAAAATACTACGATCTTACTTCCCACTTTTATGCTTGGCTGTTAACTTTTATAGTTTGCGATTCGATTCCTTTTCCTGTACTCTCCTCCGCATTTTTCCTCTCATCCAAACCTCTGTAGCTGCCATAAAACAGTGAGAATGGTCTTTTCCATCCTTTTTTTAAACACAGGAATGTCTTGGCAGCCCTGTGGTGAGGGGCGAGTTCTGTTTTCTGTTTTGAGAAGGACTTTAGATGAGCTACTCCTCCTCTGACACCATGATTTTACATCCAGTTTTAAAGGTTTTTGCCACGGCTGAGAACTTTTCCTCCTGATTACATAAATGTGTGCAGGCGTAGCTCAGGGCTTTTAAAGCCAGCAAACTGTCCTCAGCATAAAAACGTAGAAGAAGGGAAGGCCAAAAAGGAGGAGACAGATTTCAAGTTATGAATAAAACATATATATTGCCAGAATGTGTGAGCAATACCTGTCTCCAGTGCTCATTAAAGACGCCATCCTTCTCCGTTTCTGGGTCTAGCAGGTAAGCGATAAACTGCTGAAACGTGGGTTTGATTCCTGCAGCGAACGCCTCGGCCGCAGTCTCTGGCAGACTCCCAGACGTGTTGCCAAAACGACGCAGCATCACAGAGCCAAACTGCTTGTAGAAGTCCTCGTTGGGCCTGATCACAGACACAAGCCCAACACCTTAAGCAGAGTTTTGGTTCATTTGCTTTACAGCAATACACAGCAGACGCCCACCTCCCAAACTTGTTCCTGAAGGCAGAGATAAGGCGCACGAAAGGATCACGCACAAACAGAAACTTGGTATAGCGCTGGAGCTTCAGCGCCATCAGGTAGCGGGACAGTGAGCCGTAATGATGCCAGAATCTGATGAGAGGAAAAAATAATAATTGTTAGTGCGACTGTTTTTTTTTTCCTCTGCTAAACATATCGTACAATAGTATTTATTCTGATGAAACGCACGAGGAGGGGAGTCAGTGAGGTCTTTAGTGCAATGAAAAGAGTGGAAAAAGCAAAGAAAAAGCACACGTTCAGCTCCTGGGGGAGAGAGAAAGGTCTGTCTGTGCTGCGGTACCAAGACACGCCTGTCCTTTCCACTCCCCCTCCTAATGCAAACTCAATGAGAAGCTCAGAGAAATATCAGAGTCAAGAATTAAGCTACAACTGTGTATGATGTTTATATCTATCAAGAAAAATCAGTTTGTGAATTTAATAATAAAAAAGACCATGTTTTCATCCATTAAAGATATACATTTTTCCATACATTCAAAATCATATCCCACCAACAAAAAGGCGGATATTTGCAATTCCTTGCAGGTATTTATGTAATCAACCCCCTTAGCTGTTTAGAAAATAAAATTCTAATTTTTTAAGTTTTACAGAGCAAACATTAAGAAAACAACGTTTACTCGCCATATGGCGACTAACGCTCTAATTTTTACTTGCCAAAGAAGCAAGTTTTAATTTCGGACCCTTCAAAATAAAAGTCTCTGGCGACAGACTTAATTTTCTAATGAGAAAAGGTTATATTGCAATAACGATAGTTATCGTTTTATCACCAATTCCTAATCTTGCACAAGCTTTTTATAAGATTTGCCTCCCACTTTCTATCCATCTATCCATCTTCAGAACCTGTTTAATCCATTTTGGGTGTCATGAGGTTGCTGGAGCCTATCAGAGCTATTGCTAGGTCAAGGCAGGGTGCACCCTTAACAGGTCGCCAGTCTGTCGCAGATTAGGGCTGCCACAAACGATTATTTTAATAATAATAATCTCTGATTCAAACAACCACACATTCAGATATAGGAAATTTAGAAACACCAATGAAGAATGTTTTTAAACTGTAAGAGGAAGCTGGAGTCTCCCCAAAAACCCACATAGGTGCCAAACACTAGCCTGTAAAAACTTGTTTCTCATCACATAAAGCTGACAGTAAATCAGTGACTGAGTGAAATATTGAACTTCACAAAATAAAAAAGGGAAGATGGAAAAAACTGAAATATTTCTTGGTATTTTGACTTCTATTTTGGTCCTCAGTGCTTCCTGTTTTTATGCTCCTCTTGTTAGGAGACAATGAAACCTATCTTAACGTTAGTCATGTTGGAAGATTTCTCCCCAATTACCAGCCGTTTAAGACATTCTTTCTGAACCCTTTCTCGTGTGCTCTTTAGTTGTGTTGGACCGTGTGTGTCGTACTTGGCAAAGGTGAGGTGAAGTGAGGAGTTGTGTACTATATCAGCAGGAACTGCCTCCGGGTCGGTGTAAGGTTTTCCTGAGGACGGGGAGATGAGAGCCTGAGACAGAACCACCAGGACCTTCTTCCAGTTTGTGCACGCAACCTGAACAGAGAACAGAATTGAAGGGAAGACGAAAACCCAGATTTGGGAACGTTTGTGGATGAAAGCAGAAAAACAGTGAAGTACTGTGATTTATTTTCACTAATTCCTTGTTATTTTCTATCGGTGTCATGGCAATAGTATTTAAGCTGTAAAAGTTGAATCTTATGAAATTAAAAAAATTCTGCTTTGCCAAAAAAATCTATTTTTGAGAGAACTTTTCAACAGCAAAATAATATTAGTTTGAGAAAACAAGACTAGATTTTTTTTCTAAAATAATCTTTCGAAATAAGTCAAAAATTCTGACCCCATTGGCTATTTTCATTAAAGAAAACCTGCCAATAATGTTTAACTTATTTCTAAAGGGCTTGTTATAAAGCTGAAAGAGTCTTACCTTGGGAACATAGCAGTAGATTATCTGGTGTGTGTCATCCACTATCAGGTGGTCCAGTTCCCTGTAAGGAATCTGCTCAATCACTCGAGTCCTTCCAGGAAATTCCACATTGTTTTTTCCTGAGCAGACATCTGCGACCCTCTGTTTCCTCACATCCTGATTCCTGTCTCCAGCCGGAACAGCATTCCCCTCCTTCCTCGCGTCCTCTTCTGCACGCGCCTGAGCTGTGTCTTCTGGGGAAAGCGTAATCCTAGCAGTTGGAGGAAACGTGACAGGAGAGTTTCTCTGAGCTCCGATGGTGGAGGCAGTAGACACGAGAGCGTCCGACGGAAGCCTCCGGGAGCCGCAATCAGAGGGAAGCGAGTCATGTTTCAGATCCTGGAACGGATAGAGGTTAAAGCTCCCGATGTCATCCCAGTACGCAATGATCAACAGGAGCATGAACAGAGAACCGAGGACGAACGCCACTCGTAGGCTGCGCCACGTTCCCATGGTTACTCTGCATCAAGTCACTATGTGCGAAAAAGGGAAGAAACTGCTCGTCTCCGGCCCCATGTGACCTTCCATCATAGCAGGAGAAACTTTCTGTTGAGCAGCTGCATCTGAAAGAAAGAGGAAACATAACTAACACTCAAACTTGTCTGCACACAGAAAACCATCTGGAGAAAATTCACTGCTGATAAAACAGACAGAGTACATTATTTTAAGCACTTTAAGGTTAAAAACAAAACATTTTTGGGAGGTTTATACTGTTATTTTATTTTATTGTTTTTTTAAATGGAAGAAAAGCAATCACTTGTGGCCACAAATGAGTATTTTTTGCACTCAAATTACCATCTTGTAGCTCCAATTTAGTATTTAATGCACACAAATTTAGATTTTGTTTACATTACCGGGACTTATGACTCTGTATGCTCCAATTACAATTTGTAGCCACAAATATGTATTAAGAGAACATATTAGTATTTTGTATGCATAAAGTAGTATTTTGTGTGAACAGAATAGAATTTTGTGCAAACAAATAATTATATTGTACACACAAGTTGGGATTTTGTGCACAAGAATGACCATTTTAAACCCATCAATTTGCATTTTCCATGCTCAAATTAGCATTTTGTGTGAACAAAAGAAACCGATAAGCCGAAAGGTGAACAACAACGAAGTAGCATTTTGTGCACACGGATTAGTATTTTTGGTGCACAGAGTTGCAATTTGCACAAATTAGGCACAAATAAGCATTTTGTGTACACAAATTTGCATATTTAGAACACAAATCACCCTTTTGTGCTCATGAATTGGAATTTTGTGTGCTCAGTTTAGCATTTCGTGTACATATATAGGCATTTTGTGCACATGAAAGGGTATTTTGTGTGCACAAAATAACCTTTGCACAATTTACTGTTTTGCAGGCACAAACTAGCATTTTGTGCTCATGAATTGGCCTTTTGTGCACACATATTGGTATTTTGTGCATATGAATGGGTATTTTGTGTGCACAGAATAAAATTTTGCACAAATTACTATTTTGTAGACACAAATTAGCATTTTGTGTAAACAAATTAGCAAACTGAAAACAGAGATCAGCACTTTGTGTTCATGAATTAGCATTTTGTGTCCTGAAATGTGTATTTTGTGCACACATAAATTGGTGTTTTGTATGCACAGAATAAAATTTTGCACAAATTACTATTTTGTAGACACAAATTAGCATTTTGTGTAAACAAATTTGAATACTGAGAATACAAATCAGCATTTTGTGCTCATGAATTAGCATTTTTTGTCCTCAAATTTGTGCATGTTTGCATAGGAATGGGTATTTTGTGTGCTTAAATTAATATTTTATGCTGACAAATTAGTATTTGCCACGCAAATGGTAATATGTGGAGACAAGTTAGTAAAAGAAATTGAAGATACATAGTCACTGCTGTTTGCACAACTTAGTAACACGTTTTTGAGTTAACAATTTATTTTTATTATTAATATTTATTATTTAAGTCACGTCCAAAGCTCCAGTGGGTTTTTCCACAATCAACATAATAACCGTCGCATTAAAGCACGCACGGCTGCGTTTGTGTAGTGCTGAGACACGTCGGGGCCGTGGGAACCCCACCGCTCACACGGAGCTGTGAACAAACGGGGCTTCGGGGGGAGGAGGGCGTCTCTCACCAAAGCTGCTCTCATAAAAGACGCTGTAACTGTGATATGAGGTTCAGAAAAAATGAAGGGAATCCAACCTGACTGAAGGAAAACAAGCGCAGCTCAGGGTGGAATCTGTACAGGAAAATTGCAGGGTTTATCTCTCGGAGTAGACTGAACCATTTCCAATCTGCCAACTCTTCCTCTGTGCCACGCGCTGTGCGCTCGTCCACGCGCGCGCGCAAAAGGGCAGACAGCGCTTCGAACTCATTTTGGATTAAATTAAACTAATATTTAAACTATTATCGATGTTTTATTCTCATTATTATTATTTGTGTGGGTTACCACTCTTCTTTTCTTTTGTGCGGTCACGGCTCCGTCCCCGGACACAAGTCTCCGGAGATACAATGTTCGCTTTGACTGGCCGCTCCGGACACTCACGCTTTTTGAGACATAACGGTACCGCAGCACACCGGCCGCCCCCTCTGAACAATAGATGAATCACGGCGACGGTGGGAGAAGATTTGTCATTTTAAAATGTATTAGTATTAACCTTACCTTGCGGAGAAGGTCCATGGCGCTTGACTCGGTGATGGTGAGACCAGGCGGGAGCCGTA
>NC_050512.1:12679332-12733264 GCF_002922805.2 Oryzias melastigma
ATAAATTGCAGTCACCTTCAGGATCTAACATGACAATTACAATGGCATAAAATATGTTTGATTTACTGTAGAAGCTTTTACTCTTTCATTATTTTCAGTTTTTTGGTTACTCGTGTGCCCAACATCCATAAAGGGTTCAGTTTTAACCCTTACAGATGAAATGAGCTGAATTTCTGTCTAAATTTGACTCCTCTTAATCCCCAGAGTTTGAGTAGATGTTCAGCACATCCACGTGCTCATGCTCCATCATTTGGTCACATGGATGAGCAGAGGGACGCGCACAGAGGAGCTCTCATTAACTTGAGCACTCTGCGGTCACTCTGGCACCACCGCTGGTCTCCTCCGCCTTCTCGTCTCTTTTCATTCTTGAGCACACGCTTCTGTTGAGGCTCTTCATTGCTTTTTTCCAACATGGAAGCTGTGGCGCTTTTCTCATTCTCTGCGTCAGAGGGAGATGAGCTCAGTTTCCAGAAAGGAGACATTGTTAAGGTAAGTGTGTTGGTTACAGATGTGCTGTAGTTGTTGTGTTCTCTCAGAGTAATTAATTGTGTGGATGTGTTGTAGGTGGTAGAAATGGAGGAGGATTCTTACTGGGTCATAGCAGAGATTCAAGGAAAGCGAGGCTTTGTGCCTGTGAACTACATTTCCCTCCTTCCTCATCCGTAATGAAATCCTTCTACTATTTAACTTTTTTTACTCATTTGAAACACATTGGTTCTTCAAAGATGGTATCACAGGAGGAGATGATCATTTCTGGGCACCTGTGTGTTGTCACAGGTGGTTTGCAGGAGCAGTATCAAGGCTTGAAGCTGAACAGCGTCTTCGCTGGCAGGTCACCGGAGTCTTCCTGGTTCGAGAGAGCGAATCAGCCCCTGGAGAGTTTTCCTTCTCCGTTAGGTGGGTGAGAGAACTTAGCATACCCCACTTACACTCTTTAAACTCCCAATATTACACCTAAATGTGTTAATGTCTTGCCAAAACCCTGCCTCCCTTCCCTCAAAGGACAAAAGCTATAATTTCATTTAAAAAAGTATTCTGAAACATATTATTCTAAAGTCTCTGTTGTTGTTTGACAAAACTAGCAGCATCCACCTCTGCTTCAATGTCAGGGTCAACAGAGGCTAAAGCCAGGACAATTTTAGTACACTTTATGAGAACTTATGGCACTAAAAATATCAGAGTACAGAGAGTGTGTGTGTGGAGGTGTTATTTAGGCCAGCAGAGTGACGTGGGACACATTTAATCATGGGTGCTAAATGAAATGTGTTCAATAATCGGGACATTTCATAACAATCTTTTTTGTTGTTACTCAGGTACATTACGCAACTGCAGTCATGAGAGTTCATACCAAACGCGCATTAATGCCTGATGGCGTAACATCGGTCTTAAATGGAATGAGAGACACTTCATTTACCATGACTTTAAGCAATACGTTAACAGTGAAGAGTGATAAGAGATTGAATATGGCTAAAATGTGGTGTTTTGAAATCTGAATTTCAGCATTTTTGCAATACTAAGACATTTTAAAGGAGTGCAGTGATTCATTTTAACAATGATTCAGTTCATATAATTGGTGGTTGACGATACAATTTATAAAGTTCAGTCTCTTCTGAGAAATATAATAGCAACAAAAATGTAACCAGATTTGATGGCCTCAATTTTCACAGACATTTTCAACCATCAATCATTTATTCCTTCTGAAAACAGCAGACAGACTGGAGTTTATTCTTTCTTTTTTGTTCGATGTCTCTTTGGCGTATTAACGTAGGGATTGTCTTCGAGTGTGTGGAGGAGGGACTTGCTTAATCATCATTACGCATCGACTCGACAAACCCTGGGAGGATTACACGAAAAGCAAGTCTGAAGCTGAAATATCTTTTATTTGCCAAACAGTTTTGTGAACAAAAATGAGTCAGCTCCTTCTAAAGAAATAGAAAAGATCTCATAGAAAGGTGCTGATTTATATTCTGACAAGCGTTTTAGCAGGTTCCACTAGTTTAGAGCTGCCGCTGAGCAGACCGGGCTCATTCCAGTAATGCGATTCTGTAAGAGTCTTATGAGCCCAAACTGTTTCATCATGCTTGGCTCAGGTTGCGTTACCTCTATCTGGTCTATCAGTTTTTTCCACACTGTTTTTGGTAATGTCATTTTTTTTTACCCAACCCTAAATATTGACCTTTGAGTCCCTCACTTTCTGTACTGCATTAAAGCTCCAGAAGAGTGGAGTAAATTAGCTACCCGTGTTTCTCAAATCCTCACTACTTCTACTTTGCAGCTATGGCGACAGGGTGGAACATTTCCGAGTTTTGGAAGGGGGCGGCCAGTACTGCATCTGGGATAAAGCGTTTTGCTCGCTGAACCGCCTGGTAGATTTTTACCGAACGCACAGCATCGCTGTGGAGAAGGTGGTGTGCCTCAGGGACGCACCCTCATCTCCTCACCTCCAGTCACATCCCGCCCGTAACCCTTATCCCAGCCCGCACAGGCACAGCTCTCAGGAATCCCTCTGCTCGGCTCACCTCCACCCTCGCCCCTGTCACCCTGAGCGAGACTCCTCTCTGAATCTGCAGAAGCCCTTTCTGGAGGTATGACCTTCTCTTTCTGAGCATCGTGAGCATCTGCAGTGCCTGTATTGATGTGTCTGTGTTTGCGTAGATGCCCCATCTGGCTAACGCCCTCTGCGACTACACGCCCGGTCAGACCACACACCTGCACTTCCTGCGCGGGGACGTCATCGAACTGTTGGACTGTTCCAGTTCCCTGAGCTGGAAGGGGCGCTGTCGAGGCCGGGTGGGGATCTTCCCGCCCAAATGCGTGCACCCTCTGTACCATTAACACTACGCTACTACTTACCAACGTGAGTCTAGATCAGGGGTCTACAACCGAGGCTCCGGAGCCACACATGGCCCTTTTACCTCTCCAATGTAGCTCTTTGGCTAGCTTTGGTTAGCTTTAGCTTTGGTTATTTTATTTTATTTTTTTGTCATTTATTTTTAGATTTTTCAACAAGTTAGATAACCAAGCAAAGTTATGGTAAACAGTTTAATTTATTGTCCACATATTCATCTGTTGCAGCACGAGGATCCTTTTTGACACAGGGTTCGTTTTATTTTGAAAGGAACTTGGATGTGCTGTTTGCTATTTAAAAAAATATAACTGTTTTCATTCAATTACTTTAAAAGAAAAATCACATTTTATAAATCAAAAAATCTAAATGGCCTCAAAAATGTAATTAAAATAGTAGTTATCTAAGCATAAATAGAACTCAGCAGCTCTCGCTGGGTTCTGGACAGTAAGAAACTTGACCCAAATGACTTTTTCAGCATTAAAGGTTGCAGATCCCCGCTCTGTCTAATATGTGAAGTTATTAGTTAACACAAAACAGATTCAGATTTAGAGTGTAGGTGAGGTTTTTCAGTAACCTACTAGAAAAAAAAAGAATGTTTTGAATAAAAAGATTGTTTCAAAAAAGAGACCTAAAAACATGTAATCAGTCCACACATTTCCAGTTTTCTAACTGGAAAAGACAAGATACCGGTATAAAAGATCCTTAAGCTTCAAAATTTACGTTCAACTCCAGTTACGTTCAAGGTTTATCTTTTTGTTTTTGTCATACCTCAGTGCTCCTCTTGTCCGTTCATGCATAACAATCTAAAAAAAAACGTAACATAGTTGCATAACGACACAAAGACAGCACTCATACTTGATTAGTTAGGAATATTTAGCTCTAATTTACTTAGTGGGTGCTAAAATGATATCAGATAAACAGATTATTGAACACATGGATGTAGAATTAAAAATGGGATTTTGTCATTGTTTGATTTAGTTCAGGTTTGGTGTAAACACTGCAAATTTGAGTCTTATTTGACTTTTTTTTTTTTACCTATATTTCCCATTTCTGTTAAAGACGTTTGTCTTTTTTAGTGCATTTAGATAATTTCTGACAATACAAAAACTGTTGTACCCTTTAAATAAATCCCATCTCTGTAATTCACATCACTGTTTCACATCCTCTGTTTGTCATCTTATCTTTCTGTCTGTAGCAAATGCAATTAAAGAGTACAAAAAAAAACACAGTTGTTTGTTTGTTTATTGTCAAATATAACATATTCTGTGGACATTTTTTTAGTTTATTCTTCACCTCATTTGAGAATTCACAAAAGAGAAAAAATGCAAAGCGTGAGAATGTATTAAATTATGTTCAGGAATCAAATTTGAGACAGTTAATTTCTCAGTGAAAAGTACTGATTCTCTTTTAGTACATTGGGTGAGAAAGAAAGTGTTTTTTCTGGAGATCACAGATATTTGGTCTCCAAAAATACACTTTGAGCCTGGACTTTTTAGCATATTCACATTTACTAAAGTAGAAAGAATAAAAATGACTGATGCAGAAACAAAAAATCCCTGAAATATTTCATAAAAGACCTTTAAAATAAGTAAAAAAGATTAAGAACTCAGTTTAAATAAAGTAATATCACTTTTACAACAGAATTTATAAATGTTTCATGCCTATAGACCTGTTCAAATGTTTCTTGGCAAAAATTTGAATGCCCTCTTTTTGAAGAAATAATTCAGGATAGTGCAGAACGATCATAACAAAATCATTATATTACATTAATTGTAGCAAAAAGCATTTGGATTTTCATTTAAGAAACTTTATTTTCCTATTTTTCTGGGGGGGGGGGACCTAAATAAAGTCTATCTTAATAGTAATCCACCAAATAAATAGTAGATTTATTCTATTTATAAAGCAAAAATAAGAAATCAAACCGTTTCCAAAGCAGAATTTCTACTTGGAATTGAAGGTTTCAGTGAACATTTGAAAAAGGTCGGAGTTTTCACTTAAATGAAAGACGTGGCACAAACATGGCCTCCCTCCATATATCTTTTTGAATGCAGAGAGTTATCACATCTCTGATTAAAAGATTAAAAGTTCTGTCAGATCCTCCACTCAGGCAAAGTATGCGTACAGATAAATGTTGATGCTGACCAGCAGGACTGCATTGATGGAGCAGAACCTGGACCAGAACACGCTCTCTCTCAAGCTGGGGACTCTGGGAGCTGGAGTCTGCTGTGAGCAGCGCATCGCTGAGATGCAAGAGCTGGCTCCGTGTGCACATGTCATCTGATGTGTTGGCTCCGCGCCTGCATCACAAACACACACATGATAGTCAGTAACAGCAGTGTGTGAAGGCAGATGATGTGACTCAGTGGTTTTATTGCTGGTGAATAACCAGACTCACCCTGGGAACTACGGCGGCTGACAGAGGACACTTTCTGTAATGAAATATCCTGTTGTGGTTCTTCGGTTATTGTCCACCATGTCAGGTTACACACCTGGGAAAGGAGGAGAATCTGTTATAAAAGTGCTAACAATTACTAACCAACAAAGAAAAAGGAAGAAATTAAAGGAAGAAGGAAAAATTCAAAGGTGTTTTTAACACCTTAAGTGCAAAATTGCAATAGAATTTATGAGCATTTATTGGATATCAGAATAGTTTGTACATTAACCTTTTATGGACAATGGATGCTCTTAACATTCTCTCTTGCTAAAACTTTTATGTCCTGCAGTTCACTCTTGAAGATAATGGTTACGCCCTGTCACTTTAGGTATTAATAAAGTTTTAATTGACTTGTAACCAGTGGAAGTAGTTTCATTTCTTAGTCTTACAAACTGACACCCAGCGAGAGCCTAAAAATCCTTTATTTAAATGATTTCGAGGTCGTTAAGCCATTCATTTTTAGTGTTAAATAACTGGATTATAACAGTTTGTCTTTTTCTATAAAACAATTTTAACTTTTTTTTTAAGCATAACATTGGTGTTTAATTGTTAAAAAAAATCCATACACAAAACTGCAATTCCATACTTTAAGAACTTTGCATTTGAACAGTAACTATACATGGCTGAGCAGCAGATAGCCAACTAAAAATAAAAACCTTACTTTTCTTTAGGGTCAAAAGGCCATTTTAGAGGGATAGTTGCAGAGCTCTGCCTCAAGTGTTTGTTGAATGGAGATTAATTTGAAAGGTTGTGTGGTGACCACGAACACATCCATCTGATTTTATCAGCACATTAGGTTAAAGCAGTTAGAACTTATCCCTTCATCACCGATTATTTTTTGAAGTAGAGAGCTCTTGCCAACATGGATCTTGGTCTTGACTTTTTTTTTACCTCTGGTTTTGTGGGACTGCCCAGAGCATTCACTAAGAAGGGATTTTGCTTCTGATTGGTTGATCATCACCTAAACCATCATAAAACTCCACATCTGAGCAAATCCGGTCAAAGAAATGTAATAAAAAAGTACAAGAGTGCATTAGGAATGAAAAGACAAATAAATCATCTTTCTGCAGAGTTTTAGCGAGAGCCTTTAATTGTGGGAACATTTGCATCCAGATCCACATGTCAACACCGTAAGAGGCTAACAAAGCCTAGAAACGTTTAGCTGTTTTCAGAATCACAGGTAAACAGGTTTTAATCATTTTATGGATTCTTTATCTCTTGATGCCAATTGATGCAAATATGCATCAAACCAGTTCTGCTCCAAAATGACATTGATTTAATATTTAAATCAAAAGCATTTTTTTTAAATAAATTCAAGCCTCAAGGAATTAGTCAAACATGGAGTGGGATTACACAACTTTATGCCTCCCCCTCCCCTTCAAGCAACAAATCAAACTCTACTTGACTTTAATTGATAATCATTATATTTAACGATTCAAATGCGACATGTGTGTACTATATGCATGACTGCTAAAATGTCTATATGATTATCAATATTCACACTGTTAAGAAGATGGCATGATCTTCTATCATCTTTGTTTTGCTTTTTTTTTAAATTTTCCAATCACTTTTCTAATTAATTTCTTAGTCAAATGTATTCAATTATTTTAAATGCTTGACATAAATCAATAAAATTAAAATGAAATAAAAAATTAGATATTTTATTCTGCTATTGTTTAATAGTCATAGATGAAATGTATTCTTCTATGGCACATGTTTCTAATATAAAATATTTATTAAAGCTATAATAGTCATTGTAGAAGTTGAATTTTAAATTCTGGATGTGGATGGTTCTAATTATGTGGATACATTTCAATTTTAAGAAATTATTTAGTTGTTTTTAGAATTTTGTCTACTTCCACAGGTCAGTTTACTGTCTACATCTTCTCATCTTTTTTCATTTAGTCTTTGTTTATATTAAAAAATCCTAGAGGTGCTCGGATACTTACACTTTTAATTCATTTAAAGGAGATTATATGGGAGATTATATAGGAGTTTATATGAGGTGTTTTCCATTTCTGAATAACTCCTACAAATTCTCCTAAACATGTTCAGACAAGGAGCTTCAACTGAAAGGCTCATGTTTGAGTTGTGGGTTCAGGTTTCAGCGACAGTAGAGAAGATGAATGGATCAGGAGCTCTGAAAGTCCAAATATGAAAAATGTGTTTCTCTTTCACGGTTTCATTTTTCTCCTTTGCCCTGACTTTAACAGGTACCAAAGCAGCTGTGTCAACATAAGGCACACTTGCATTCTAAGTCATGATATGTGGGCACCTGCTCGTGGCTGGGCGGCGGCGTCAGCAGAGATATCACAGCGACCACGATTGCGGTGAGTCCACACAGCAGAATGGCGAAATGGAGGTAGTGGATGCCGCGCAGAATCATCGGAGCTGAATCTTCAACGCCGCATCTGGGAGGAGGGAAGGCGAACTCCAACACCATCCTACACATACCTACCACCAAACCCACCATGAGGCCCCAGAATGCACCCTGAGAACACAGAAACACTCACTGCAAAAACACAATCTTAAGAAAGTAAGAAGTTTTTCAAGAAAAAGTGAGATTTTCTAGAAACTAGTGACTAAAATATTTTCCTTAAAATAAAGATTCTTACACTATTTTTCTAACTCCATTTGCAGATTTCTTTACTTATTTAAAGACATTTTTTCAAATTTAAATCATTTTTGACTCCTTTTTAGGGAGCCTGTTTTTACAGAGCACAGATTAATTCAATCATACCTTAACAGAACGTTTCATTCCTGGAAAAAGCTTTGAGCTCAGATTCTGAAGCTCTCAATTTCCCACCATTATGTGTTGTTGTTCCCCCTTTTACAACTTAAGCATTGCGCCACAGCATAAACATCTGTTCACTTCCTTTTCTATTATTCAACCTTCTTAAAAAAATGTCATCTGTGCAGTTTCACTTGACACGAGAAAAGCTAAAACAAACTCGTCAAACATTTAAACAGCTCCAGTTGCATTACTCACCTAGTTGAGTCTACTTTAGTGTGATACCAAGGGACCAAATCTGTAAAGAATTGAGTGTAAAATATTCTTTTCCCAATATAAGTTAGTTGTTTTAATTGGGAATCACTTACAGACAAGAATTACTCTAAGTAGCCATAGTTTCCTAAAAACTTGAGCTCTGAATTCAGTCTATAAACTGTCATATCTAATAGAGCCATATGAAAATTCTTGGGTCTGCAGAGCCAGACGGCCCAGATTCCACATAATCTGAACATAATTCAATTCAGTTCATTTACTTTTTTAGCTGATTCTTTTTTGTTTTGTTGACATCCTATTACACCAGTAACTAAAAAGGCTTAGTTAATTTTTCAATAAACCCTTTATAATTGAATTTACACGTTTCCTTCTTAAGTTTTTAATATGTATTTTATTGCCTTTTGTATTTTGCTTTCATTTATTTGTTAATAATTTCCTCATTTTCTCTTTTTATTTATCTTATGTATTGTTATTATAAAACACTTTAGTGCCCTGAAGCCTTTTATAAGGTTCTGTATAAATAAAGATACTTCATTCATGACTAAATCATTTGTTTTTTTAAACAGCAAGTGTTTTAGACTTTTTGCACAACAGATCACACATCTCTAGGAATTTTTCCAAACTGTTCAGTGAAAAAAAAAACAAACTTTAGTTTGAACATAGATTCCAAAAAAGTGATTTATAATAAGTTGTATCCATGCTTGCCTCAAGATACATGAAAGAAATGATGGTTTTGTTCATCTTTTTAGAGGAGAGTTTAATCTAGATTTTTGCTTTTATTGTATTTATCTCAAAGCTTGTAGGAGTGAAACAGAACAGATATGGGACCATTTTTTTTCTTGGTACTTTTGCTTCTTGTAATATCTACAGACAAGCTGCTCTGGTGCATTAATACCTTCACAGAAAATCCCTTGCAAACAAGCATAAATTGGCAAAAGATAGAAATATGAATATTTTCAGGCAAAGAATTAAAGTAAGGAAAATTTTTAAACTTGAACTATCTTCTTTTCATTTAATGTTTATCTTGAATTATCCAAGTTATTTTCTATCTAAAATGTTTGTAGTGGAGTGTTTTAAAGATGGAAAAATAAATCCAAAATGCACACTGCAGACATATGGTTGCAAAAGATTAAAACCTTTTTCATTTGACCAGATATTATGTTGTTTTATTTATCTTTGTTCCACACCTTCCAAGCTCTTCTCAAAGTCAGCACAGTTAAGAAAATTTTTGTCTCATTTTTGTCAAAATCAATTTTCTCCATACTTTTGACATAAAAAACTGGATTTAACCCATAAAGACACAGACCAATGTTTCCTTCAAATTAAAAGCATGTAAAAAATATAAAAAAACTGACTGGACCACAGAAAAGTTTTCAGATATTTTTTCTGTTACACTATATCACTTTGGGTTCTTATGGGTTATGACTCAAAAAAACTGAAATTGTTCTATGTTTTTTGTTCAATTTTAAGGATTTTATGTTAAAAGTCAATAATAGTTGACTAGTAAGACTGTCATTATTTTGGAAACAAAAATGTAGTTTAATGTTCTTAGAGTAAGTGCTAGTTTTAGCTTTATGAGGTTTTATTAGGATGGGCCAACTTGTACTAAGATGGTTTGTTTTTGTTCTCAAATGAGTCTTTCTACTTATCACACCACTTTTTTCTATCACTGTAATAACAATAAATTACAATTTAGGTACGTACGGACACAAAAAAGCCATTTCCTTGTTATATCAAACAAAATACTTATTATTGGGCTGTATGACATTCAATTTTTGTCAAGAAAGAAAGAAAACTAAAAGCGTTTTAGCTCAATAGTAGATATATTTAGATATCTTGTTCGTTTCTTTTGCTATTATTTAAGCTACCCCTTTGCATGTGATCTCCAGAGGACTAGTTTGTGTTTTTTACAACCTTTCAAGGTCATTGTAAACACAAAAAACACATAAACTTGACACTTCTGAACTTTTTTAGCAGGTAAAGAGCAATATTGACATTTAGCACATAAGCTATGGGGAAAATCCTGTTATTACTCAAAGACCTGCGAACAAAAATCTTTATTTAAGCAACTGAGCAGCATGCCAACAAATACAGAACACACCCAGACCATGCTCTAGTTAAGAAGAGAGACTTGAGCCTATAAACTCGGCAGACTTGTCCACACTTGCAACTGGACAATGTTGCAGAATAAACTCCACTATCTCCAGATGCAGTTTCTGCTCTTATCTTTTGTTTTCGATGCCTCAGTGAATCTTTTCTGATAACACCTTCACTCACTTCTTGTCTTCACATTGACTTTATCTCTTCTACATGAGAGCAAAGTACGATGTCGGTTTCTTTATGGGGGAAGGACAAACAAAGCTCTTTGTAAGGCGCAGGGCCAGGGGAGAAACAACACAAAAACTCCAGAAGGCGTTCACACGTTTGCAAACACAATGGACTTCACACCGAGCACTGAGAGAGAAAACCTGCCGGGCAAAGATGAATCCCATGTGAGGCTAATAAAACTCTGCAGCGAGCAGAGCACCAAGGAAACCTGGAACATGTTTTGCAGTGTCCTAAATGCAATAAACGCACAATAAAGTCAGTGTTTGTTTGCTCCTGGACATTTTTTTTTTTTAAATTCACATTTCTGTAATTTTAGTCAACTTGTTACTGTCATTCCAGCTTCTGAAAATGTCACCCGAAACAACCAATTTTGGGAGAAAAAATATAAATAAATCCCTAAAGTCTCACTCTGATTATCTTTTGATCTATTTTAAAAGCATTCCCAGTGTTATTTTTCATTATGATTATGCCGTTTACACACAAAATCACAGAACCTGTGTCGTTTTCTACAACATCGTTTTTGCAGAGTGGTGTAAGCCCACCCCTATTTCCCATCATCCATTTTAAAATACTCCCTTACCCCCACACCCCCAATCTAAGATTACTGGAGCAACAAAATGGTGAGCAATACTGGAGTTATCAAACCGTACAGATTTGAGACAGATGCCAGGAAAACAAAAACTTATATGGATCTATTTGTCTGCAAGTTTATGGAGAGAAAATAGAATCACCTCAATTTGTGCATGCATAACTCTTGAGCAGATTAGGGAGTTTATGGCCTGCCGTTGTAGATCATACGTCATATTTACAAGCTTTCAGACTCGTGGTGTTTTAGCCTTACCTGCTCATTGGTTCTCTTCCAGAAAATAGCCAATGCAAAGACAGCAGTAACAGGCGGGGCAAGGTAGCTGGTCACTGACTGGATGTAGACGTAGAGTTGGCCGCTGTTGGCCGACTGCAGGATGGGGATCCACACCACGCTGACCACCACCAGGATCACAGTCACGATCCTGCATCAGAAAGAACTCAGCATCCTTTCAGTTTTCTCCACAAACAAACATCATTAGTCTCACTTGATGACAAGTAACCGACTCCACTACCTGCCGACCAATAGCAGCTCCTTCTCAGAAGCTCGTGGGCGGTGCTTCTTCCAGATGTCCATGGTAAAGAGTGTGGAGCTGCTGTTGAAGATGGAGGTCAAGGATGACATCAGAGCCGCCATCATGACGGCTATCATTAGGCCCCTCAAGCCTGCAGCACAGAAGCATGGGCGTGAGCTGAGGAAAGTTCCTCAGAGGATTCAGGAAACCAGAAAGTGACAGGAAACGGTTGTCTCACCACTTGGCATAAGTTCAATGACCAGCTTGGGAAAGGCGATGTTGGAGCATCCCACCTCCGCTCCACACACACGCACACACTCTTCTGGATCCACACACCCAACTGAGTCTGGAACACGAGTATGGACACGAGCTACAATGCAGAATGACTCTTCATTTGCTGTATTTCTTATAATATATATTTTTAAATTCTCATTTAAACACCCTGTTTTAAAAGCCCATCCTTTAAGCGTCTTCACCCTATTCAGGGTCGTGGGATTGCTGGAGACCTTTGCCCAGCTACTGCTGGGCAAAGGTGGGGAACATAGTCTGTTGCAGTCACACACACATTCTCATCTAAAGAACTCTTTATGACCATCCATTAACCTATGAAGCATGTTTTGGACTAAGGGAGGAAGATGGATAACCTAGATATAACCAATGCATGCATGATGCATGAAGAGAACATGCAAACTCCACACAGAAAGGATGCAGCTGGAACAACTACGACACCATCCAGTCCTGTTTTAAAAACATTCTGCTTATTTTTGTCCCATTTTAGGGCAAATACTATTTAAAAGACAAACAAGAATCAAAAATGTATTTTTACTTTATATTTACTTACAGTAATATTTGCCCAGGACTAAAACATTAAATTGATCAAAACTTTCTGAAGTGTGGAGTTGTTTGAAGACATTCCTGCTTTATACTTCCAGTTTTCACAGCTTGTATTATTTATCTTATTTTTGAATGTTAAATTCCAGGAGTTTGTTTAATTCACCATGCTTTCTTCCAACTTGTAGTGTTCTCAAAAATGCATTTACAAAGACTTTAAAGTGCATCCATTTACCATTTATGAAACCCTTTACATCATTTTAACATCCTTTAAATACATTTATTTTTAAATCTTGGTAAAGTTAGCAGTTTCAAAAAGACCAAATGTTCTCAACATATATGAAGGACATTTATAAAATAATGTAATATTTAAATAGCATTTTTGAGTATTTCTTTATTTAATTGTGATGAATCAGGAGCAGATGGAGACATTTTGTTTGAAAAAGCTCTTCTTTGACATTTTTGTTGCACTGCTAATGTTAAGTCGAGGATGTGAAGGGCTGTAAGCTAGTGTTATAAATGGGATGATGGGAAATCAGTAAGGGTTTACTTCCACACCAACAATCCCACCCATAACTCAGAGGCAAAATTCTGATGAACTCCTGCCAATCTGCACAAACTTTTGTCCTAGAAAACCGGGGTTTTAAAGGAATTTCTTCTGTTTTTAGGGCAAAACTGTCTATCTTTTTCTACAACACAAAAGCCTTAAGCCTTATTACTGAACACTTCACAGGTATCTGTGCAGTTTTATCAGAAAAATTTGCTTTTTAAAGGAGTGAAAGTACTTCATTATAAGATCAAATATTTAGCTTAAAATCTACTTCAATTCCACAAGTTAATTTAGCTTAAAGAGGGGGTAATAACTTGTTCAGCGACAAATGTTCTCCCATAAGAAACTAAGTAATTATCATGGAGGTTTTACAAATATTAATCATTACATTGAGCTTTCTTGTCCAAAAAACCTAATACATCAGATTTTCTCTATAGACTGCAAGCATAGCACATTTTTGTCAATTTGGTTAATGTTTTATGTAGATAACTGAACAACTATTAACCCAAAAATTTAAATTGGTCATCTATTACAATGATTAATCATCAGATAATCCAGCAAAACAGTATAGTCCCACCGACCATTTTTGACATATTTTAAATTGTAATCATGCCGTTTTCTAAGAGAAAAAAAAATGTTATTTTCTGGGATATAGTTTCTACAGAGCAGCAGTGATTAATTAGAAATTCACTTCTGAGTTGTTGTTGGGCATGTTGATGTGGAAGTAAGCCTGCTCCCATTTCCCGTCATCCATCTGTGTGCACACTCTCGTGCTCTAGCTTACAGCTCCTCACACACCAGTGCAACAAAAATGGTAATATGGAAGCTATTCACTTATACAGTTTTCAATCAGCTTGGCAAACGAAGGCGTGGATGCATCAGAATGGAGTGCAGCAGGGTGCTGGCCTGCCCTCTGCAGCTCCTACGTCACAGCTACAATCTATTTTAAACAGCACTTTTGTCTCCTCTTGATTCACAACCGTACAAATAAAGAAATAAATGCAAATTTAAGATAGTGTCAAAAAATGCCACAAGAACATGTTAAAAACACAATTTTCATCACTTCAAATAGTAAAAAAATTGACCACATGGACATAAGTGTATATTTTATTGTTATAGAGTCTTTCAGTCAGCTATACAGGAGTACTACATAATTCACACTGATAAAGGGGGCAGTAAACTCTCGGTGTCTGTCCTGTTGATCAATCTGGATTAGATAACCCCCGCGCGCACACACACAAATACACAAAAATGTCTTTTGACTGTCCTGCCAAGAGGGAGGGTGGGGTTTGGAGCCTCCCTTTCCTAACCAAGTTCCGGACACTCCGCCTTTTTGGCCCCGGTGATCAAGTTTCCGTTACCGAATTCCTGGAACAGGCATTCGCCGGTGGACGGAGCGGTCCGCCGGACCTCCAGCCTCTTAATCGAGTCAAGAAAAGTCAAACCGGCGAAAATGCTGACGCGGGGAAAAGTTTACAGCTGCCACGTCGATGACGCTGACTTCATGTGCGGACATCTGGGAAGTTATGGTGTGAAGGAGGAAAAGTGAGCCGTCAGCGCAACAGTTAGGCTGACTCATGCTGTTTCAACACGACCGGAGGAGGTTTGATGGCCGCCGCTTCCATCTCTTGTCCCGCTCGGGACTGACTCACCGGCAGACAGGAGCACACTCATCCACAGCTGTTTGCCCGCCTCTCGTCTGCATTGCCCGGGGTCTGGAGCCGCCGCTGGGGCGATCCATCCCCTGTCAGGTGAAAGGCGTGGCTCTGGGCGGGTAGGCTTTGTTCCAGCTACACCTGAGTGAAGGATCCAGTTACTTGAGACTGAGACTCCCGTGAACGCCTCTCCCATACACCAGTATCAAACGGACCCATGTTCTCGGGGTCACGAGCTCTTTTCACGCGGACATTGTGTGGACCGTAATGACTCCTAGAGGTTTTATCGGACCGGATCGGACCTAACTTTTTTAGGGACCGAACTGGGATCATGGCGCTGTCTCAGATCCAGTGTCTGGACGATCACCACGTCAACTGGCGCGTGAGCGAGAGCAAGCCCGAGTTTTTCTACAGCGAGGACCAGCGTCTGGCGCTCGAGGCTCTCATCAGCTCGGGCCATGATGCGTTCACGGACTACACCAGCAAGCACGGCGTCCGGGAGTTCCTCTCGGAGCTGGAGTTGGAGCGCATTGTTCGCACGGCAGAGGCCTACCGGCCGGGGCACGAGCATCACCAAAAACCGGAGCTGGCGGGACCCGCCGAGGAAGGAGCCGATGACGGGGAGGTCTCGCTGGAGTACTGGCCGGACCGGTCCGAGGCCTCGGTGGTCGAGCTGGACCTGGGGTGGCCCGATGCCATCTCGTACCGGGGGGTCACGCGCGTGACCGTGCACACACAGCCTCCCGCTGACGGGCACACGCACATCAAGGAGGTGGTGCGCAAGAACATCGCATTAGCCCAGAAGGTATAGAACACGCACTAACGACTCTTTCTAAAACAAACCAAAATGATGACGTAAGCACGTGTGTAGCGTTTTAGCTAACTTTTTAGGAACTTCCCATACAACATTGTAAATGAATAAATAGCTTTAAAATAAAATATAGAGAAAAAACTCGAATGTTTTCGGCCTACTTTTTACGCTGTTTGTGTTGAAAAATAAATTATTTATTTTATTTTTTCATAGAATGAATAATACAGCTGAATTAAGTGGGTAATGAAAATATTTTCTTTTCAAAGAAATTATTCCAAAAACAGCTATTCGCCCACCATATTGGCTACAGTATATTTTTTTGGTAATGATTCCTTTGTTTTGTAAAGTAATAATAACATATCATCATATGACGTGAACTGAATTGTTTCACTGATTTAAGTTAAATGTTTTGTTTTTGAAATCATTTATTAATTGCCAATAAACACCTTATGGGTGAAAATTATACATAAAAAAGCAGGTATTAGCCTAACATGAAGATGCTACTGCATCCTAAATGACTTTTCTTTAAATTAAAGAATGATTCAACACCATCTAATGTAAAGCTGGATTGTTTTGTTGATTTATAGTGTATTAAGTCACAATAAACGTATTTTTTTATGAAAAATATTCCAAAAACAAATATTAACCTAGCATAAAAATGGTCACCGGTTATATGTTTTTCTTTTTCCCCAAAGAAATAATAATATAACGCAATCTGAATTGTTTTTTTGATTAAATAGTGTATTATTTGTAATTAAACACCTTTTTTGTTGGGAAATCATTGTAAAAACAGGCATTAGCTTAGCATGGAAATAGCAACAACATCCTTAATGCTTTTTTTTTCTTGAAAGAATAGTTTCATACTTGAAGCTGATTCTTTTTTTGTGCGTGGATGAAATTGAATGTTTCTTTATTGAATAGTGTTTAAACTGCCAATGAACACCTTTTTGAAAGGACATTATTTCAAAAACAGGTTAGCTTAGCATTAACTCAGCTACAGCTTCATAAATGTCTTTTTGTTTGTTTTGCAGCTTTAGGCTGCTAACCTCCATTCCCACCATAGAATCAACGGAGCTATATTTATAGATATAATATAAAAAAAAATGCGGTTAGAGAATTAACAGGTATGAAACATAGCTACACGTGTTAATGACGCAGATATGACTCATTATGTGTCACTCATAGAAAATTTTGATCAAATATTTAATGTAAGTCAGTCTTCTAGGTGTTTTCTTTTTTATTGAGTTTGGTCCAATCCTTCCTTTATATTTAATTCCACAGTTCAAATTAGTAAAATGTTATAAATCATTTTTGTTTCTGTTTTGTCTCACAAGATTGCTTCACTTTCACACCTCCAGGCTTTTTAATAAAACAACTTTTGGCTTGACGTGCCAGTAAAAAAATGCACTGACGTCACTCACGTGCTACATGCCAGCACTGCACTCATCACCTTTAACCCTCCTATGCCTAAATGCTGGGACGTGCATTCCTCATGGGACAGCATCGCACGGAAACCAGACATGTGCTTGAACAAAGTAGCATTGTTTTTTTATTTTGTGATTCTGCACAATTTAGTCAATGATTTTTATTATCTTCTGGAAACATTTAAACTAGTACTATTCCTATTCTAGTCCATTTTAGTCTCAATTGATGACAAAAACCTTTCAATGGCATTTATAACAGGACGCAGCAGGTTTTATGACCTAACCCTGCCATTTGTAATGCTCTGAATCAGAAAGATTGCAACCATAGACTGCTGCAAACATCCTAGTTGTAGTTTAAGGTTGTTGCTCAGAGTTAGTTCTCTTAAACCCGATGCTTCCTTTAAGGATTTACTGAGTTCATTATTGTAGATAAGAGTAGATTAAATAGACAACGCCCTCAGATCAGGAAACACTAACACAGACCGTGGCTTCCTGTGTTGCTTTTTCTCATGTGTGTGCAGGTGATAGCGGTGGTGATGGACGCGTTCACAGACGTGGATATCTTTCGGGACCTGCTGGACGCATCCTACAGACGGCGAATCCCAGTGTACATAATCATCGACCCCGCTGCGATTCCCTGCTTTCTTTCCATGTGTGGCAGAGCCAATATGCACCGCGGCCACCTAAAGGTACCTTTCATGCACAGATGATGTTTTGTCAAGCCGGTTGGACACACAGGCGCTTGAGATAACGATACACACAGCACGGCTAAAAGCAACAAAAAAAAAAACGACAATCATGCTGCAGTGTTTGGAAAAGGATGTTAAAAAACAAAAAAATAAACTTCAAACATAAATTCATGGATGTGTTCCACAAATATGTGATGTAGGCGGACCTGCCCTGGCCCGAAGGCCTGTAAGTAGCATGCATCAGCTAGCTGTTCCTGGTTGACTTAAAACTGGTCTAGGCACTAACAGAAAATACTTAGTGCTGGGATTTTCTCCACATTTTAGCTGGAGGCTTTACACATAATAATCACATTTCCGTCTTGGCTGCGGGGAATTAAGCAAGTCGCAGTCTGATAAGTTTCCCTCTCAGAGTTCCTCTCCGCACGCTAATGGCCAGAACCTCTCTCATCTCCTTTCTTATCTTTTCTTTCTGCTTCACCGGTAAGCATTTATGATGTCCCGTGTTTTGTCGCTTTTGCCCAGGACTTCATCTCGGCGTGGAACCACACCCTCATCACAAAGCTTAAGACAGACACCACAGGGTGTGTCCTTGGAGCATGCACACATGTCCTTGCTGGATCCTGCACACTCACCCAGCTTATAGTGTTAAAGCATCCACTTTTTAGCAACAAGGAAGCTGGTTGTTCTCACTTCCCTCATTCTTCTCTGGCCTTTATTACCCTTTGTGTCCTGAAAAACCCATAAATGCAGATTCTTGTAGAGTGAAATGACCCCTTGGGTGTTTTTCGTTTTGCAGAACCTGCGCGTGCGCTGCTGCGGAGGTGTGGAGTTCTTTACAAGATCGGCACAGAAGGTGCGTGGATCTCTAAGCCAGAAGTTTCTCCTGGTAGATGGAGATAGAGCCATCTCTGGCTCATACAGGTGAGCGCACTTTTATGACAGTTATGTTTTTATTAAATAAAACTTCCAGATTAAAATGAATCCCGCAAGAACACTCACTTAGAAGTTCCTCTCTGTTTTCACTTTATTTCTTCTTTTTCGGCTGAAGCAGTCAGGAGTTATGGGCTATTTTGGTCTGGATAAATCAACCACACACATGCAGCTCAGCAGAAAATGTCTGACAGAGACAGTTAGCAACCAGCTGATGAACAAAGAGCAGTATTTAGCAGCTCATCCAATCCTCAGTATCTGGTGGGAAGTGAAGAATGTGTTGTATTGTGTCAATAGAGGGTTTATAGTCTTGCAGCTTTGCTTTCAGGAAGTTGTGTCAAATTTGATTATTTAAAATCTCACAGTTAAATTATTTTTCATTGTCGGCAGTCTACACACACGTGTAGTTCTGACCGCACCACACTTATTTATTCCTAACTTAATAGGGCACAAGAACAAAAACATTGCACAATGTAGCTGGAATGAGTAATGTCTACAACGTCTGGTGTTTTTCCTTTTAATCAGCGAGTGTTGCTGTTGGACCGACTGCTATCGACCGGAGTTCATTTCTCTAAATTTGGAAAACAGTCTCACACAAACAATTCTCTCTTTTTTAACCTTTAAAGTGACACAACTTCTGCAAGTTCTATTTTTCTCAGTATGTCAGAAGTTGGTGCATTCAAAGAGTGCACCAACTGTGACTTCAGGGGGAAACACATAGAGGAATAAATAATCTGCTTGGTTTGTTGGGTTTAAAGGCACATTTTTTTTTGATTGACTGTAAAAGGGTTCCCAGTGGTCTTTTAGTTATGAGTATCCTGTAGCCAAAAAAAAAAACAAAACAAACAAAAATAAACTGTCATTTATAAGACATAGCTTCTGAAAATCAGCAGTAGTTTATTAGAAATTCCCCCCTGAGTTGTGGGCGGGACCGTTGGCAGCCCCGACCAACTTCCTCTCCTCGTTACTGAGAGCTCGGAGAAGGGAGCTTGTGGCCCGTCCAGCATTACGTCATAAATATAATTTTTTCCAAACTTGTCTGCCCCCAATTCATAATAATTTGAATAAAGGAATACTCAGAATTTTTTTGCATCTTTAAGATGACGTTTCTTCATATATGTCAGAAAAATACCACAAGAACATGTTAAAACCACCAAAAACACACTTTTAAAAGCAAAAAGAAAAACAAAATTTAAAGACACTGGAAGTCATTGCTGTGGATTGAGATTTTTGTATTTGTGTGTATTCCAGTTTCACCTGGTCCTCCTCCCGTTTGGACCGTAACCTCATCACGGTCGTCACTGGCCAGGCAGTGGAGACCTTTGATGTACACTTCCGCGACCTTTACCTCATGTCCAGAAGCGTTTCACTCAATAAGGTTTCCATGGAAGATGAACCAGCCCCTGACCCAGTTCCTCTGGTGGCACCAACTCCTGTTCCTGCTTCTGTTGCAAGAAAACTAATTAACCCCAAGTATGCTCTTGTGGCCTCGGGCACAAGCCCCACTTCCTCTGATCAGAACTCCAGCAACAAAAACTCAAACTCTCAGAATCCCACTGGGCTGAAAGTGATGAAGGGACATCTGAAGGATGTTGTGGAAGAACCGCCCTTGCATCCTGGCTTAGCCGATCTGGAGAAAGCATATTTGATCCCGTACCTGCCCACCTGGCCAGAACCGGATCCTCCAAGTGATGTGATTGGCTTTATCAATATCAGGGACGAAAAGAGAGCCCATAAAGTTCACTTACAGAGGTCGGAGCGGTTTGAGGTCAGTCAGGCTATCCGCTTTAGCTCACCACTGGCTCCACAAGCCCACACTGAGGAATCCACTTCAAGTCAGCCTGTGGCAGAGGCTCAAAAACCTAAGGAGCAGTCTGGAAGTACAAGCCCAGAAGCCTTAAGCCCCAAAAGTTTACCCAACCAAACACTTAGTCCGCACACAGCTGAGAACAAAGACAGTACTGATGCTACGGATTCCCCTCAAACATCCCACACTGCTCCAGTCCAGGAGCCCCAACAAACAAACGCACCCGCCTCCTCTTCCCCTTCCAAAGTTATTGCTGAAGCAAGGACTGCTGCTGACAGCGCTCAACAAATTTCTCAAGCACAAACTGCTGCTCCCCCTGTTCCTAAACGCCGTACCCTCCAGCTAGTCATAGATCCCACCTCTTCTGAGCAGCCTGATAACACTCAGGTCACTCTAGTCAAAATGGACCACAAGGAAAGTCTAAAAACGGCCTCAAAAGGGCAGACTCCGAGCCGCCTTCGCCTAACCTCCAGAGACAACGACTCCGGCAGCAACGAGGAGGGCAGCCAGGACAGTACCAAAGTCATGTGCGACCGAGCCGTCAACGATGACCCCTCCAGTGCGTCCACAGCGTCAGAGGAGGAACTCTCCGACTACTCACAGCTGCAGCAACACGACCCTCTGACCAACGGAGTGCACCAAGGATCCAGCCGAGGCAACCATCAAGGGGATGGGCTCAACATAATGGCCCGCTTCTCTCAAAGCATGCTGGACCTGCGGGAGCCCAGCCAATCAGAGGACACGGCTTCTTTGATTCGTCAGTCCCAGCAGCTGCGCCAGATGGGGCACCGCTCCCCACACAGACACATCGGACAGGTAAGAACCCTGCTTTTTTTTATTCCATTTTACATATTCGCAATGATCTATTTGTGTCCATGCAACAATAGGGATTATGATGCTTTGATCTTTGATGGTTTTATTATTGGCAGTTTGTTGCAAAAGTATATTTAAAAAAAGGAAAGAGAGATTGTCTTTCATATTTGGTCATGAACTCAGTAGATTGGAACATTCCTAACGGTTAGTAAGTTTGGCAGAAGGAAACAGAGGTTCTCGGAATTTCGACAGCATAATTAGATTTACAGGAATCAAAGAGGATCCCGCTCACCTCTGCGCGTTGTGCAACATGTTGGTTGCTTTTTGTCCTCACTGATGGCAAAGCCAAAGCAAGCTGCTGCTTGCTGGAGCGGGACATCTTACATATTGATAGTGGTATTTTCCGCCCCCTCTGTTCGCTTTTATTTTAAGACGGGACACACCTGGATAGAGCGCTCTGCTGATCATGCCAGGGAGGATGATGAAGATGAAGGGCAGCAATTTCAGATAGGCGGCGAAGATCGATGCTCCTTTTACGTGACTCATGTTTTTGGCAGATAGGGAGCGTTGTACGATGACCTGCACACACAAAACACACACAAATAAGAACGCAAATACACATTCAAGTGGAAATAAATGAAGGACTAAAGGAGCTCCAACTGAAAATTGGTGAAAACACACTACATTACCTGGTGACAACAATTTTAGAATAAAAGACTTCAGAAACAAGCCCCACTAGTAACTTAGACAAGCTTATAAAATCTGAAAATTTTCTTTAAATAAGCAAGAAAAAAAATATCTGAGTTAAAATTCTAGTCATTAAGATATGTTTTTTGATACTTTATTGATATTTTTTTTTGTCTTACAATACAAAAAACAAGGGTCTTTTGATTTTCTTTAGATCCCGTTTTTGCACATATATGACATTGGTTTGCTGCTGCTTTCATTTTAAAAGGTCTTTTAAATCACATCAGATGATCCATTACATCAGAATCATTGTAGAAGCTAGATTTTACTACATGCTTTGCTTTTAAAGATACCAGGAGCACGTGTGATGGCGCGTGGTTATGCAAGACGTTGGTTTTGAATCACCTTCAAACGTCATTTTTCTGCAGGTCTTTGTGTCTGGCTCGTTTCTCGTGTTTGTGTCCCTGATTAGATTTATGAGTGTAGTTGTTATCAGCTTGAGAAAACCTTTAGGTTTCCCTTTACATGAAGAAACAGCCTTTATTGTCACCTGTAAAGTCTACTGCTGTTGTAGGGGTGTGAGTATGGTTGTATTTGTTATCATGTTAGGACCACTATAACCATCCCTGGGAGAAATATAATTCTGGGGACTAAAGGTTGACCATAATGCTGAATAATGTCACTTCTGTGGCTGGTTAGGTTAAGATTAGTCATCAACGAGTAAAGATGAAGAGTTTAGGGTCCGGGCTACATAGGAAATGAGGAAAACCATAGTGCAGGATTGTTGGTTTTAATATATATATTTTTGACATTTATACAACGTAGTTGATATTTTTAAAAGAAATGCACCAACTGACTAGAAATAGATGATTGAATAGCCTTCATGCTACAGAGTTAAAGGAATCTATATTTTTTCCAAGACATTTAGTTGTTTTATTGAAGGTTTCCATGTTTAAAAAATTATATATATGTATTTGTGACAACAATCAAGAATATTGATGCTGAACTTTTATTCACAGACTCCTTTAACCCTTTTAATACCCAAGTTGTCATTGGTGATGCCTAATACCACATGGCGTGACTCAGCTGATTCTGTAGCCAATAAAAGCAGCTTTGCACCAATATGTAAACCATTACTAACATAAAGTGCTGCTTAATGTTTCAAAGCTGCTTTTCACTGAAATGAAATTATTATTCCGTAAACGGTTAAAGAGTTACGGTAGTCAAAAGAACGAAGAGTTAAACTCTAAAAATTAATCTTAGCCGACATTGTTAAACTCAATCGACTAAATTTTGGGGTGAAATAGACTTGAACACCATTTGAACACCTTTTCTCTTCTCCGTTCAGCTGTTCCAGACCTCCAGATCTCCAGGTCGTGACGCCAGGCTCAAAGGACCCAAAGTAATCATTGCTAAACCTGGAAGTTTCCATCGCCCCAGTCGAGCGGCCGTGCCCGTGATCGGAGGGTACCGCTACTGGCAAGGCCAGACAGGGCAGTCCGATTCAAGCCACCTGCAGGTGGAGGGCCGGTCCGGACGCTCCCCACGCCGACACAGCCCGGGCTACAGGAAGGCTGAGCAGATATCGCAGGAGCCCAACGCAGAGCCGCCGTCAGGCTTTTTTGGAATGTCTCTCTCAAAACTTGGCAACTTTAGAAACTCAAGAGCTCGGGGAGGTGCTGCTCAGAAGAAAGTTTCTCAGAATAATAAAGCTGTCAGGTAGAACTGCCAGCGAGGAGGAGATCTGTCTAACTTCTGTGTCATTTCCAAAGTCTTACATTCAAGAACTATTTATAATCATGGATGTTAGAGTGTGCAAAATTAACCTGATACTGACGGATCAGTTCGGCTTGTGTTTACAAATGTCGACTAACTGGTTGACAAGGAACTGTTTGATCGGATAATCCGAATGATCAGATGTGGTTCTATGTTTGATGAGTTCTGGTTATTCTTTAGACCCTGTAGTCCTTTCAACTTTATGTACAACAAATGTGTGTAGTTTACCTCAATGGATTTCCTCCTCTTCTTTCTACTGTGACAGGAGCATCTGTCCAGCAGACTCAGATCAAATACAACTGAGTTTTGTAAGTAGTGTTATATCTAATCAAGCTTTGTTACTGAAGGCAAACATGAGTTTACTGATGCAGAGAAGACTGTACTAGCATTTCCATGTGTTCAATTACTAGGCAATAAAAACAAAAATGTTTCAAATGTCAGAATGTTTGACATTAATCATTGTCACGGGACAAAAAGTGAATGTTTTAATAAAATTACAGAATGTTAATGAGCAGATTGTGTCATTATCTTAACAGCCCTGATCTGGGTCAGTCAGACTGCAACAACTGATCTGCAATGTTCATGTAGGAGCACGGTGAGGAGTGTTTAGAATGTTTTTAGGGCATGTCCATCATAACTTATTTATTAAAACGAGCTGGACAAAAAATAGAAGAGGGTTGAATATTTAGGTTCAATAAAGATGCTATATATGTACTTTATTTGGATTATTTAAGCACATATTTGAGCTGCAGTGCTGTTGGCCTGTTTCTCTGACACCTGGCTGACTTTTCGATCAATGTTCAACTCACACGTTGACCACTAGGTGGTGTTTTACTCACTTTGTTCAATGTGCTCAACACAACTGAAATGTTTACGGCTTATTGGGGTACATTTGTACAAACTCAGTTGTTTTATATTTCAAATGAAAATTGCGCTAAAATGTACGGTGGCCCTGAAGTGCAAATCGGAAACACAACAGGAAAAAATGTAAAAGATAAAAAAGCAAAAGAAATAATAAAGCAACACCACATTTTAGAAACACAAAAACATCATGGTAAAAAATGATATAAAATAAGTGGGAAATGTTTCAGAAAGCAAAAGCAATTTCCAAAAAATGTTAAAAAATGAGAAACCGTAAAAAGTAGGTATTAAGGGACATCACCATTGGATGATAACCTTTGTTCACATTTTCAACCTGGAAGTAGTTTGGCATGGCATTATCTTCTGATAGAGGATATTTCTTAAAGCTAAAAGTTTAAGAAATTTTGTAAAAAGCTCATAAAATTGTTTCCACAGTTCAGGCCAAACATTCTCCTGCTCTCCTTTGTCAATTCTCAGTACCTACCTTTCCGGTTTCTTATTTTGTTTCATTTCTAACATTTCATTTTAATTTCTGGAAATTAATTTGGTTTTCTGAAATATTTTCTTCATGTTTTCTGGAATTTTAGTGTTGCTTTTTAGAATGTAATGCGATTAGCACCTCAGGGCCACTGTTAAAAAAATGGAGACGGATTATTTAGCTGTCATGTGATTGTCAAACTATACCCTACCGAGTCACTTTGGGGCTTCTGGACTCCAAAGGTTCATATAGAAGATGTTTAGCTCCTCATCTGAGTAGCTTCTTGGGTTCTTCAATGAGGAGCGAAACATTTTAAAGATCCAGTTTCCCTGAAGAAAATAAACCTGAGATTTAAGAAAAAAACTATCTCCAGATCAGCCCAGTACAAACCAATGCTACAGGTGTAAGCCCATCCTATGAATAAATGAAAAGTGAATTATTAATTATGTAAATTAAAAAAGAGGTGATTCAGGTGCAGTGTGAATCAAACAAACTACTACTGAAAAGCAGAAGTTAACAGAAGACGGTAAGTGACACAACTGCAGTAAATAACAAGACAAAGAAGAAGCTTGAATGTTAAAAATGTGAAACGTCAGTAAATATGGTGCAGTGAGAAGGTGTTTATTGTATGTTAGTCAAAAGATTAGCAGGACTAACTGGTTTTCTATGTACTTTTTGAGGTCTTTTTGTCCCCCCAACAACTGGATGATGTTTTTTTTTGGTTTGGTGAAGCATAAAATCAAACCAAATTCATTAAAGATGGGACGTTATGGGAGGCGTCATTGACTGCCTAACAGAGTTGACTCCGTTGGAGTATTATGGTGTGAAATTACCCTAGGAGAACTGAAAAGTATAGGTTTGCACATTTTTCTCCCTAAAACACAAAAACATTTTCTTTCAAAAACTCTTATCTATTCTTGACCCTCACATGACCCCTGCTACAGGCAGAAAATTCCTTCCATGGGAGTAGGTGGAGTCTGACCTTTGACTTGCTTCACTTTAGTGAGAGACTCAAATTATAACCAAATTTTAATCATTATGTCGACCAAGAAATGAAAATGTCATTGGGAACAAAACAGTTTTTTTATATATATAAATAAGTAGGGCGTTCTGCTTTTGCTGTTTACCATTTTGGCCGTTTTTAGGAAGTCAGAGGTTCCTAATCACACATGAAGTTTTTTTTTATTCCATTTTGAGGAAGTTTGGTCTAAATGACGTTTGTTTCTTCTTTCTTGGCCTCAGCTGCTGAAGAAAAAGTCTAAACTTCTTACTTTTAGCACGCTATGGCCTCACAAATGTCACTTAATTTGGTGAAAACACATTTTTGCCAATTTTGAATAATGAAGATTTACCTGGTCAGTGCACCAATACCAGGTGGCCAATATGGTGAGACCCAGAGTCATGCCAGGCCACGGCAGGTCTCCGGTGACGGCGTCTCTGAATAGGTGCATGGCGTCGGCCCGTGGCAGGTGACAGGTACTGTTGGGGATAATCTTCTTTGGAACCGCTATGCTGTACACTCGCTCCAGGTTTCCATAGCCACCGATCTTATTGAAAGCTACTCAAACATAATGGTGTAAAAAAAGACAAACACAGGTTAGTGCCTCCATTTGAGCATTTTTTGCATATTTTGCATATTTACTTGAATGTGTACATACCTGTAATTGTCAGGATGATTGCACCAACGATCATGATGAATGTTTGCAGAGTGTCTGTGTAGATGACAGCAGCAAGACCGCCTGATAGAAACAGAGGACATCTTTCAGTTGTTGTTGGGTTTAGTCTACAGCTGTTGTGTGGCTGTGGTTTACTTTAGAAAGAAAACTCATCAAAGATAATCCACCAATTTACCCAGTACCCTTTCAAATTAAAACGTGAGGGACAAATCAAGAATTCAAGATGTCTCCAGTTTCAGCTGTATATCCCTGTTGGGGTCACAGGGTTGCTGGAGCAAACCCAGCAACTGTTGAGGTGAAGGTGGGGTACAGCCGTAACAGATCACCAGTCTGTTGCAGGGTCACACATTCATATGCACACCTAAGAGCAATTTACATCAATCCACCTACAAAGCATGTCTTTGGACAAAAGCCAGAGGGCTTAGAGAAAATCCACACATGCATGTGCAAACTCCAGATAGAAAGTCCCAGTCGGGATTTGAACCACGGCCTTCCTGCTGTAAAACAACTCAACACCACTAGAGAGACTAGTAGATTGAGGGTTCAAATCCCCTGTCAAGTAAGTCTGACATGTCTTTGTATGGATGTAAACCTCTGTTGATTGTACTCTACATGCATTATCCTTGCTTTGATTGCTTGAAATAAATCAGATCAAACTTTCACCCCTTTACTCCAACAGTATGCAAACAAATTAATAAAGCTGCAGTCTTTAGGAACAGTGAAAAAACTACAAGCTTCATTTTAGTGTTTCCCACCTGCAATAGTATAGAAAGCAGTGACCACCAGCATAAGGACAGTGGACAGGTAGAGGTTCCACCCCAGACACACCTGGACAAACAGCGCTCCTGAATACAGGTCAGTCTGGTGGCAGAACACAACGTCAACAGAACCTGCAGAGATTTAATCTGACAGCAGATGTTTCTGGTTTCTCAGTATGTGATGTACCGATATCTTTGTGAAGACAGACAGCAGCAGAGAAAGGACAGCCAGGTAAGTCCGGATCCTCTCGCCTCCAAAACGGCGCCCCAGGTACTCTGGCATGGTCACAATCTGCACACATTTGACACCGTCACCTCAAAGGAGCAACGCTGGAGGCAGTTCAGCAGAGTTTTGTGAGGTCATTTTCCTTTGGATTTGGATGTAATTATAAGGAAGGAGAAAATGCTTTGTGGTCTTCATTTGTTAGCGTGTAGCTGAGAGTGCTGTGTAACACCCTGCTGGGGAATGTGTGAGGCGGGGAATCCTGAGTCTTTTGGCACCTAAATGTACCTGCAGAACCAGACTCACACCCTTTGTGTGTGTTTTAACAAACCCCTGAGGAGATGTAGACAGGTACAAAAATCCAAGCCAGAGCCAGGAGCACGTATGTGGCCTGGAAGAAGAAGAGGAAACAATGTTATTTTTCAGGAGAATTTGTTAAATAAATTGGACACGTTTCATAATTGCAAATACTTTTGCTTTCAAATTGCAATAAGATTGTCTAAAACTAAAGTGTTTTCTTCCTGCCCGTTGTTCCATACGGACTGCTGTGCCAACTGATGGATATTTGAGTCACTCTGCAGCCTTCAGAAGGGAAATTTAGACAAGCTTTATGCACAGTTACCATATCCAAACACAAAAGAGAGATTAGTTTTAATATAGCATGCTTTTCTTTTGTCTTAGCACAAATTTCTGAATGGATTAAAGGGTCAGAGCTGGATCACCTTGGGTTAAAATGTGTTTAAGCTACTACTGATGTGAAGATTTACTTTCCCTACAATTTGGTTCAAACCTTGGTTCTTGGGTCCAAGGTTGGTTTATTGTTTTGTTTTGGTTGATATATTATTTGTGTTTTACAAAACATTAAAAACTTTTTAAAAAAATTTGTGATAAGGGATCGACAAAGAAAAACCTTGCACTTAGCTTTTAATAACTTTGGCATAATGCAATGATACAAAAATAATAAATCTTATTTAAATTTAGCACAATTGTTTGACACTTAGGACAAATCCGAATCCTTCCCCTACCCCTACAGCTTCGCCCTACCCTCCCAACTGTAGGGGCATTTGATGCTTTAGTGGTGTCCAAAGTTTTCTTTTAAGTGTGACATGTAGGGACTTTTGACTGTATATCCCTCCGCGTGGAGGGTTGACCGTGGCTGTGCTCTAAAGCAAATAACATGTTGTTAATTTTTGTTCTATCATGAGTTTTTAAAGTTATAAATCCCATGTTTTCAGAGCACAGGTGTCACAGTTCAACAATCCTCCTCCACTGTCGACCACCAGAGGGAGCCATCGCCTGTTTTGACATTCTCCTGACATCTTCCTCACTCTCCCATCAGCCTTTGCTCGCTGCTCCACATCAGACAATCATCTCAAAGAGTATTTAGTCTGGCACCAAGCAGAACTCAGTGCGAAGTCTTGTTTTTGCCTTGCATGCATTCTGAGCATTATTTCTTGTCTGTTTCTCTGTGTTCTGACCCTTGCCTGTTTCCTCGTCTACCAGCCTCGTTCCATGTGTTTGACACTTGCCTGGATTATGACTCAGCTCTGCCTTGCCCTTGTTTGTTACTCACGCCATTAAACCTTCGCATATGGATCCACATGTCTCAGCGCCTTCGTTACAACAGGAAGCTACGTCCTTACTTAGATGACCAGCAACTATTAATGACATCATTGAAAGTTAGTAATGTTTTATTTGAAGACACTAGATGTGTCCAAATTCCTTCCCTACTCACTGCATAGTGCACTAAATAATGTGTTTGTCATCTTGTAGTGCTGTCTGAAACTACAATTCCAAAATCGAGCAACCTAGAAATTTCCCAGAAGTCCTTGTGAAAAATTTGCACTCGTCGATGCTCACTACATTAGCAAATATAGACCACAATGCATTGTGGCCGAACGCTTTGTGCCAAAAAAAGTGTTTAAATTTATTTTTTTTAATAAACCATTCATATTTTCATAATTAGAGCACAATGGAGTCATTAATAGACATATTAAAATGTTTATATTTATTATATTTTCATTGTGGGAAATTGAGGATGTCATATCCACCATTTAGAGAAAAAGAAAAAAGTAGTAAGCACTTTATCCAAATGACTTATAAAATCTGTAGTTTCTGTAGTTAAGGATTAAGATGGGAATTCAGACATAGCCACTATTTTACCATAACTTTCTGTTTGGACGGATAAATGTAGAGGGTTGGGGAAGAACACGGATTCTGCCTTAAATTGTAAACAGGAATGCAGTAGGGATCCAAAGATTCACTTTCCCCACGAATTGTGGCATTCCTACTAACTATCATTATTGGATGGATCTGAGAGCTTGACTCTCTGCAGAATGAGTCTGCGTGTGTTTAATACTCACATTCCATTCAAAACCAGCAACAGCGATGCCGCCTGCAGCTCCAGTCCCGGCCAGGCCGATGAACAGACCAGAGCCCTCTGAGCTGGCAAAGAGGGATGATCCAATCTGTGCACAGCAGAGATAAAAAACAAGTGTCAATATATATTTCAGAACCAGTGTGATGCTCTGACTGTATAGACCTACTCCAATTATCTTTCAATCTATATTAAGAGCGATCCAAGCAGACTTTTATTTAAGATTGTGCTGTTTTAGCCAAAATATAAAAAAATCTTGGTCTTTTTTTAGGACTTAGTTTCTGCAGAGTGGCAGAAATTAATTAGAAACTTGTCTCTGAGTTGTGGACGAGACCACTGGTGCGATAGTGGCCCATCTAGTCTATTTTCTGTCACAAATACGCTCTATTTCAAATAGCATAATTTCATGTGGTCCTGATTCACTACAATTTGTATAAAATATACTCAGAAACGCAATTTTAATATTCATTTTCTTAATAGATCGCCTTTATCATAAGGAAAATCTCACAAGAGCATGTTAAAAATGCAATTTTCCTCAGAGGGTCTTTAAGGTCTCGTCTGGTGTCAATGAGGGCAAATGTGTCAACAGAGTCATTTAAACCATCACGGCGGCACGTCTTCTGTGCAGGCCACTCTTGGGTAAGAGTGACATGTCTGGAGCTGTGGTGACATGATTAAAAGTTAAGTAAGACAAGCACTGAGTCATGTGGTTTGGCAAGCACCCGCACTGTTTACAACTTCAAACCATGCAACAGTCAACGGGAAGACCCAGACCATCATTGGATTTACAATTAGTGAAAGGAACTGGAAATATGAAGTCCAGGTCATGACAAACAACCAGAAATGAATGGATTGAAAAGGCTTCTGTATATATTTTTAAAAGAATCAATAAATCTCAACACTGACAAGCATCAAATGATTTCAGCGTGTTGCATAACAAAGCAACCGATCAGTTTAGCTTCTGGACAGATTTGTGTTGACTTGAAGGTGTGACGTGTTTGACCTTGTTTTTTCAAAAGACAGAATCTTATTGGCTCTGACTGACATTAGTGAGTCTTTGAGCCAGGGGAGCCCCCAGATAGTAGCCATGGGGGACACACACCCATTTGAAATCAACCTTATCAGTTTGAACAAGCTGCAACGTCATCTTGACATAAATGTGAACCTGAATCAATGTAAAAGACAAATTAAGAAATAATAATTTGAAAATTGAAATATATAAAATCATATATATATATATATAATCCTCATTTATCTGTCTTCTGTCAACGTTTTCCTCCTGTGATGCAGAATTTTATGAATTATCATGCAGAGAAATCAGAGTTCAGTTAAAAAACTTTCTAAAACAGAATCAAAGCTGTGCTGGAAACAGTGTCATATTGAAGCAAAAGTACCAGAACCGTGAAAATTACAGCAGAATCGTCTTAACCCTGGCTGGGGCCTGAATGCAGCGTGGAGTGAGCCAATCACATCAGCTGTTTACAATGACGTGAGAATAACACTGACCCCCCCCACTGGTGTAGTTTTCATTCAAAATTTAACATTGAGGTTTCAAAAAGTTTTTAGCTTTAAAATATTGGGTTTCGTATAAACATAACAAAAGTTATGTTGCCCTCTTGGAACAAATCCTTGGAAGTTTGTATATAGTTAAACAAAGATTTGCTTGATTTTTTGAAACAGTTTTCACATTGTTTTGATCTAGTCTTTGTTTTTTTAATTATTTATATGCTTTAATACGTCTATTTTCTGGTATCACACATGAAAATAGTTTGAGCTCAATTTTTTTAATTTCTTAAGTAAAAAATGACAAAAATTGCTACTCGAAATTGAGTGTTTTTTTTTACATTTTCAGGCTTGTTGTAGAATTATTGTGTCATATAATAAAAAATATCTGTACTTAAAAGGTGGATATCAGCCATACAGTGCCACCAAAAAACTGTTTTAAAAATAAAGTATTAGAGCAAACCATAAAATAGTACAACTAAGGCCTTGAACTACGAAGAGTTAACCAGGAAAATGCAAATTAAACTGACAATAAACCACAAATTTTGCAGTAGATGAATAAAAACGACCACCATTTTAACTAATTCCTTCTTTAAGGACACCGGTTAACTAATTTAAAAATACAACTGATTGTGTTTGGTTGTTTTAGGAGAACTGTCTTGAGAAAGTTCAGCCTCTGGAATCAGTTTTCTTTGGAATTTTCCTTCACTGAACATTCAGCACTTTTTAACAACATTTCCAGGAAATGTTTCTAATAGAAAACAACCACCTTCAGACATTTTCATATTTGTAGAAACTTCATACTTGCACATAATTTTATCTTAGAGATGCCAAAACTTCTTAGAGTCCTTAGACTGGACCACAAAATCACAAATGGACTCACCGGCCACCAGGCCATGTCCCGCCCGGCCAAGAAATAGCCACTCAGTGTGTTCCTGCTCACCCTGCATGAAGACTGACAGAGAAAAATGTACTTCAGAACCACAAAAACTCCCCCAAAAAACAAACAAAAAGTTCTGCTTCTCACCCAGATGCCCACTGCGAGGTTCAGGAGAAAGTACGTGGCTATGACGATAATGTCAGAGGAGCTGAAGGACTGAGTCAGGGCGTAGAAGTTGATGGTGGAATTAGACATCTTCTCTAGTTCACAACAGACGACCACAGTTAACTTTCTTATCAAATCCTAAATCTACCAGTAGACATTCATCTGACCCCCTAAAAGTCTCAGCTCCACAGTCTGACCTGACAAATACAGTCGTCCCCTCCTCACTGGACCACAAGCGGGCTGTTTAGTTACTGTCAGGCTTGAGGCAGAGTGCTGCATGCAGAGAGGTGAAGGGGGCAGTTCCGTGTTTGAACTGATGATTAAACACATCACCTTAATGTGGTACCAGCAACGCTGACACACGCTGCCTTCTCCAGGGGATTAATGGAGTGTGCGGTATGAGTGAGCGCTGGAATACAACAGATGCTCCTGTGGGCCAGAGTCCACACTCACACACACACAGGAGGATGGTCAATCATTTGTGATGACAACCTCATTGTTATTAGTGTCTAAATACAAAAAAAAAAACTTTTTTAAAAGGGCTAACATGAAAACGTTTATCTGTTTTGAGTTACAATCCCATTTCTGTACCACAGGTTTCTTCATCACCTGAACACCACGAACACCGAGATGATTTGGAAAATGCTCATGTATCTTTGTTTTGTGATTTATAGAAAAAAGCTAATTAATAATTTGTGGGCACAAATTAGTATTATGAGGATACAAATTCAAATTTTATTAGCATTTTGTGGACACAAATTAGTATTCCCTTTAAAAAAAGCACTATATTTGAGTGTACTACACATATACCAAAAATGAGTCTATTTCTAACATACTTTCTACATATTGTAAACTTAAAATGTTTGAATCTATAGAAGTATTCAGTTAGCAGACTTTCAACGCTACACGTACGTGGTATATATAGTATCCTTGCTATAGCCTACTTACACTTAAGGATACTTTATAAAATAAACTTCAAACATATTACTTTTTGTCAAGGGTTTTGTGTGCACCAACGAGTATTTTAGTACATTATATTCCTACGGTTACATTTTGCCTACAAAAAATTTATTTGTGTGGCAAAATGCAAATTTTGTGCAGAAAATATTAATTTCCGAATGGTAACAAGGATGTACTTATATAACGATTTACTACTTTTGTAGAAGCTCCAAAGTGGTTTAAAATTATAGTCCTATTCACCTATGCACACATGCATTCACAAAACAATAGCATGCACAATTAGTGTACTAACTACACAAGTTTGTGTACTAATTTGTGCACACATAATTCAACTTTATGCTAATAGAATTCTATTCTAATTTGTGCTCAGAATACTAATTTGTCCAAGAAACATGCACATTTCATTGGCAAAAAATTCAAAATTGTGTGCACAAAATGCTAATTTGTGCCCACAAAATGCTAATAAAATGCTAATTTGTGGACACAAATTTCCAGTTTGTCCCTTAAAAAGGCTAAATTGAGGCTAATTTTTTGAATGTGATTTCCAGGGCTCCGTAGTGAATGACTCGGATTTCAATAGCCTCACAAGACATAAAATAATATAGCGTAACATTTTGCAATATCATCAAACAGTATCTCTCAATATAATTTATTTCTAAATACAAATTGAAGATATTGTTTAGCTTTTCTTTTAGGCCTTCATTACTGCTTTGGTCGATGAGAAAATCCCTTTCCTTGTTCTGAATCAATGTGACTTAAAACACTATTTTTCTAAGGCATCCCAGTCCCCTGAACTCATCTGTGAAGTTCCGTCTGACATGAAAACATGCAAGGACTGGAGGACCACAGCATGCACACTAAAAGAGGTTGATTAAATGTCCTTTTGGGCTCCTGGATGTGAAATTAACTTGGTGTCACACACAAATTGCAGGTGGGTGTTTGTCTACAGTAAGGAGCAGATGGCAGCGATGGGAACACTTTGACGTCACACTCATCATCATTAATCTCTCTGATGTATGTGTGCATACGAAGGCACACAAATAAATGTAAAGGTTGTTAGTCCACCACACAGGATGTTGTGAAAGATGCTACAGAAAAGGTGTTTATGAAGCTTCAATATTTAACTTCAACATTTATCCGCTCAGTAGATCATTTTTCTTTATTTTGTGTTTTCATAAATCATTTTCTAAAGCAAAATATGATCATAAACAACACTTTTTTTACTTGTGTTGAAACTTCTACATTGTAAACAATCCTAATGTTTCTCACATCTTAAAGTTAATCTTCAAAAGAACTTTTTTAAATTAAAACATTCTCCACTTTTGTTATTAGTTATTGCCAGAGGGGTTATTGTGGCGTAAAGTTGTAAATATATATATAAAAAAAAAAACAGCAACATGTGCCAAGAAGTAGATTAGTTTTTCAAATCTAATTGCATTAAACTAATCATAATTATTACTTTAATTATTGTTGTGGTTATTTTTCCTCAAACACATTCACCAAGGATAATAAAAGTGGTGCCAATAAGTCACAAACAACACATTCCATTATCTATAAGCGTCATGCATCTAATTGGATCTTTGTAGAACACTTCTAAAAATGTCAGCATATAGTTTTTATTTATACGTAGCAATATCCACAAAACTATCCTTTAGCCTGATTTCAAAAGGTAAAACCAAAGTAGACTTTAAAAAACATTAAAAGTACAGTAAAGAGTTAAGTGTGGTGAAGACACACTTAACTATCATTTGGTTATAGGAAAACCAATAAGATTGTCCCACAGCGCCCTCTTCTGGACATCTTTAGAAATTACATTTTCATTGCTCATTATCATTGCTTGTGTAGTAGCAGTAAGTCAGATATGTTTTGCCGACAGAGTGAAAATTATAATCCTATAAATTTTAGAGCAGCCATATTAGTTTTAGCTTTGTTTTGATTATTGCAATATGCAAAGGATTGTGGGAAACTGAGGTAAAACATAACAGCCAATCAGAGCATAAAAACCCCGCTTAACCCGGAAGTAAAACTTGACAACAAAAAATTGCCGGGAATCTTTACTTTGATATCGGCGACGTTAAGAATCGAGAAGGAAAGTACGCTAACTACTCTCTAATTTAATTCTGAACTCATTTGAAAGCGGTTAACGGACCCATTAAGTGCCGAAATGGACGAATACGACGAATTGTTCGAGATAGAAGACAACTTTGACGAGCAGTACGCCGACGAGTTGGAGGCTTTGGCTGACATGGAGAGTGAGTGTGAAACAAACTATTAATGAGGCAACTGTGGTTGTTTTGATTCATACAAGGAGAGGGATTCAGTTTAAGAATAACATTATCTTATTGTAGTCACATGTATAGACTGAAAATAAAAATCAGTTTCTGCACCAATATTATGTTTATATTCAGTAGTATAGGAGAAACAGGATGAAGGAGCAACAAGGTAATAATGACAGAAAATACAATTTTTATTCAATCTGCAACAGCAGGAGGATCTTATTGGGCAAAGGTTGTATTTTATTTATTTATTTATTATTGTTATATAAAGAAAAGGACAGTGCTGTGTGCTCTAAACATTGGAGACATTTTGAGGTAACTTCTTTTTGGTCAATGCTGTGTTGTTAGTATGTGAGGGTTTATTTATTTGTTCTCTCAAGTGATGTAGTCTCCTTTAATCTCGTATAAGAATTGGCCAAGCATAACAAACGGGATGGTGATGACGGGATCTCAGACATTGAGCACCTGCTTGATGATAACCCCATCAGTAAGTTAACTCTGTTTGATTCCTGTTGTTTAGTTTTTAGGACTTTTTATTTTTAACAGACGTTTTTCCATCTTGTTCAGCTCCTAAAGTAAAGCGGCAGAAGCAGGACGCCGGGGTGGTAAAGCGGCTTTTCGGAACATCGCACAGTCAAGAAGCAAAAGTCGCGTCGGAGGTTAATGACATCACTCCACCGTCTTCTCCTGAGCACTATGTGCCCAGTCCCCCCTCCAGGTAGGAGAGAATGTTGCTAATGTTTAGAATAATCATTAAGAAAAATCAGGAACAGTTTGTTGAACAAAATGTTGGTTCATATCTAAGTAAAAATGAACAATAAAGATGGAAATTCCTTAAGGTGTGCTCAGATGAGAGTTGTTTTTAAATATGTGTTGGTTCTAGAGCAACCGCTTCTGCACTGGACATCAGCGGCTTAGCAGAGATCCCAGAGACACCGAGACGAGCCGCCACAATGGTGCCAGCCTCCCTGCGAGTGCTGAGGCGACCTCCACTGGAGGGGGATTACATCAGCGTAACAGATTCATCAGGGACCCGGGTCTACCTCAGACAGAAGGAAGACACAGGAGCTCAGGTGAAAGCCAGAGTCACTCCTCTCCAAAGGGATTCTTCTACACCTTATTGGGTTCCAAATGGGCTTGTGCAGAGCTTCAGCTTTGATGTCCCAACAGGTGGTGGACTCCAGACTGGTGCCAAACTCCTACGGTGGACTGGGACTGCTGGCGGTGCCGATTGGAGCGCTGAGAGAACAAGAGGCAGAGAAGGTGAGAGTTTTCAGATGGGTCAAAGTTTGATCAGATACTCTGAATTTACACATGGATTTATGATTACCCACAAACAAAAATGAGTACAAGATATACAAAATGACAATTTTATATTTTTTTGTAAGGGAAGATGTTTTGCCAGAACCTGAAAATTGTTGGTTGTTTTGAAATTATGCTGGTAGACTTTTAATGATGTCATTCAATCTCTACTGAAACGCCTTACAGAATTCTAAATGTTAAACTGAAGTTCAAGTATTTGCATAGTTGTGCGTTTGCATAGCACTCTTTAGCACAGCCTATGACACCTTTTACTGTAAAGGTGAGCGGCGCCGTGACCTCACTCCTGTAAACGATGTTCTCATTCGCTGTAACAACATTTCATCAGCACAACTCTAAAATCTGAATGGAATGTAACTACTAACACAAAGTCCAACAACTAAAAACTTTACTTGGCTAAACTCGAATGTGCTTTAAGATTAAGTGAACAAGACCTGTAAATATATTTATATTATATTTATATATTTAAATGAACTAACATTTAAAGCCTCTCTGTCTTTGAAATGATGCAGCGCCACCTGCAGGTAGTGGAGGAATCACAGCGTCTCACAGAGCTGCTCAACAGGTACTTATGAGTAAAGAAAACCCACTTCACTGCGGTTCTGTTGTGTGTAACGTTTGCTTGTGTCCCACAGAACTGTGAATGATGTGGTCACGGAGTCTGAAAGGGCAGAAAATGAAGAGAATGAGGATCCTGAGGATGGAGAGGGGAAAGCATCCCGACTGTGGGTGGACAGGTTTTCTCCTCGCCACTACACGGAGCTGCTTAGTGACGATGTAATGAAACATTTACTGGTGTGAATGAAGCTTCTGCTGTTACCTTTGATGTTGCTTTGAGCCTCACTGTTTTGCTGCAGTTTACCAACCGCTGCCTGCTGAAGTGGTTGAAGCTGTGGGACACCGTCGTGTTCGGACGGGAGAGGAAGACCCGAACTGCTCGCTCAGACAGACCGACAGCCAATCAGAACACATTCAAGCCCAATCAAGGCAACCAGACCCAAAACCGTTTCAAGAGTAAGATTGAGATGACCGAGGAGCTTCTGGACGCTGAACTGGATCAGTACAGACGACCTAAGTTCAAGGTAAACACGGCACAGCATTTTCTGTTTGGATGATTTATGTGTTGCTATATTATTGAGGGTTTTTTTTTTTCTCTTCTCCAGGTGGCCTTGTTATCTGGTCCTCCGGGTTTAGGGAAGACCACTCTTGCTCACGTCATTGCAAAGCATGCTGGGTACAACGTGGTGGAAATCAACGCCAGGTTCGATTCAAACAGACGAAAATAAAAAGTAGAAAATTCCAGATTAACCTGACTGCTGTTGTTTGTCTTCCACAGTGACGATCGCAGCGCTGAAGTTTTCCAGAAACGCATCGACACCGCCACGCAGATGAAGTCTGTTTTAGGCGCCAACGAGAGACCAAACTGCCTCATTATTGATGAGATCGATGGAGCGCCGGCGGTGCGTTCAGGACATTTCTACAAATCCGAACTGAACCGCCTCTCCTGCAGTCTCTCTAAAGAGGTTTTGTCTGGGTGCTGCTCTGCAGGCTGCCATCAACATCCTCCTGGCGCTTCTGAACAGGAAGGATGGACACGGCGCAGAGACGGCCGCTGATGCCGCAAAGAAGAAAAAGAAGAGGGAACAGATTCTGCTGCGCCCCATCATCTGCATCTGCAACGACCTGTAGGAGGACACTCCCACGTTTCATCAGAGTCTGAGCATTCTTGTTGAATAACGACGGATGTTTGCGGCGTGTCTTTCAGTTACACTCCAGCTCTGAGGCCGCTCCGGCAGCAGGCCTTCCTCCTGACCTTCCCGCAAACCCAACCGTCCCGCCTCACACAGAGACTGTCAGAGGTCAGCGCTCGCAGGCGGACTCGCTGTCGCATGTTTCCGTGTGTACTGAAACGTGTGTTTTGCAGATTTCCGTGCGGCAGGGCCTGAAAGCAGACACGGGAGCTCTGATGTGTCTGTGCGAGAAGACGGACAACGACATCCGCTCCTGCATCAACACCCTCCAGGTGTGTGTGTGTTGATGGTGGTGAGGACGCAGTGAGAAACGAGATGACATCTTTGTTCTTGGCTGTGCAGTTTCTTTACGGTCGAGGCCATAAGCAGCTGGACTCCAGAACCATACAGAGCGTCTCTGTGGGTCAGAAGGACCAGAACAAAGGCCTGTTCCATCTGTGGCAGGAGATCTTCCAGCTGCCGCGGACCAAACGGTACTCTCTTTTTTTCACCTTGGAGTTCTCAAAATGTTTTGAGAAACTAAGTTAGTTTAAGATTTCAACATTCACAAGTTGTGATCTTAATTTGATGATGGAACATTATTTATGAACAAAATCAGTTGGAGATAAATGAACTGAATCCTTCATGTGGTTTCAAGTAAAATTGTTTAACTTATGCGGTTTTTCTTTTTTTAAATGTAAGGAAGCGTATGGGTGAGGGCTATGAGGAGCTGCCTGGTTCAGGAAGTGGTGCTCAAAGGTTCCAGCACATTCTTCATCTCGCTTCATCCAGCGGAGAGTATGAAAAAGTGTCGCAGGTAAAATAACAATCCCTCTTCTTACTCTAAAAGCTGTTTTGATTGACTTTTTTTTACTTTTATCCAAGTCAAATTAGTTTTTTGCTTTTCTTTTAAACAACTTGATGTGGTGTGGGATTAGGAAACAAGGACACACTGACGGTCTCGCCTGGGATTTGAACCACTAATTGGCAGATTTTAGCTTCAATCAATCCAGTTAATATATTTTCAGTAGGGTTTTATCAGAAGTTTCTTAAAAAAAAAACATTGTTTTTAACTTTGGCAATAGAAACAAAGAAACTTTTAAGACTTAAAGCTGCTAATGATTTAAAATAATAAAATCTAGCTTTTAGAGCAACAGTTTAAAAAACTACATTAAATATGAACAAACAAGAAGAGATGTTGTTTTATTTTGTGAAGTACAAAGTATGCAGGAAGAATAAATCAAACATGCAGCCCTTCAAAATAAAATGCAAAGAACATGATGTCACAACGTGATTTAAATTGATCTGAATCCAAACAGACCATGGATAACAGCTAATAATGACATTTGTTTACTATTTTTTTAACTAATTGTTTTAACTAATTGTTTTACTTTTGACTTCTTCTGGGTGAAGGTGATGAATATTAGATAAATGCTCTCCATGTAGCAAGTAAATCTTTATTAAGACGGTTTATTAAACATAGAATAGTTCTTCCTTTTTTTTTTCAAAAATGTTATTGAATAACAACTTCAATACATGTATGTTTCACATCCACTACTGCTGTCATGTGAATGCTGTTTCTTCAGGGCCTTTATGATAACTTCCTGTCCATGCGGGTGAGGGACCCCAACCTGCACTGCGTCTGCGAGGCTCTGGACTGGCTGCTCTTCTCGGACCGCTTAAACCAAGAGATTCTGCACGGCCAGAACTTCTCTCTGATGAAGTACTTGCCCTTCCTCTCCGTCGCTTTTCACTTCCTGTTCGCCCACACCAGCGTGCCCCGCATCGCCTATCCGCACAGCCACTACGAGGTACGAACTTCTTCCTGGAAGCAGATTCTCAGACTGAGAAACGGAGCGATAAATGGTCACTGATCGGTTGTGTCCAGGCTTCCTCTCGTCTCCTCAGCAGCAGAAACGCTTTGTCCACCATGCTGCTGGACATCCCAGCAGGCATCAGGACCAGGATCAGCCAGCTGACCCTGACCGTGGATGTTCTCACTCTGCTCCTCGACATCATCTGTCCAAAGCTGCGGCCTGTATGTAAATCACACTTTGTGTCTCTGCTTCAGTCGTTTTCATCCTGTGAGCTCCCAAATTGTTCCTTTGCACATTTACCACAACAATTTGATGCAGCAAAAAGAGAAAACATGGTGACAATTAAATGCAGGTTTTAGTGAAAGTTTTTCCAGAACAAGGATGTCACATAAAAATCAAAACAAATGTGCTTTGATTTTCCCTGCAGGTGAACCCGCAGCTGTTCAGCAGCAGAGAGAAGGAGCAGATGCGTGAGCTGATCGGCACCATGCTGGCCTACAACCTCTCCTACAGGCAGGACCGCACACCTGAGGGCCAGTACACCTACGTGCTGGAACCGTGAGTGCACGGCAGACGCACAAAAACCCCCGCGCGCAGATGCGGAGCAGATGTGTGTGTTTTTGAGGGGTGCTGAAGGTCACCGCTGCTTTTCTGCTTGGAGGCTTAGAGTATAATCCCCTCCACACCTGGTTCGTCCAGGATTGTCGGTCGTGGCGCGGAAAGCGTGTTAGCAAACAAAGCTGTGCGAGTGGGGTGCAGATGGATGGATTATTGTAGCATAATTGGGAGGAAATAAGCATTTTTTAAAGCAGAAAATAAAGTGTGGTCGAGGAACGGCGTCGGACACCTCAGACATGGTGGACGGAGAAGAAGGCGGCCATGACGGCTCCTTCCTGCAGGCTCGCTGTGACAAAGTGCTGGTCACCAACGACTGGTGCCTGCCGCTGGTGCTGGCTCTGCTGCTGCTGCTGCTCATCTACACCTTCCTGTACCTGCCGTCTCTAGAGCACAGGAACACCACCTGCAGATAAGGAGACTTTGCCGTACAGACCTTAGCTGGACCGGACCTCTCTGCTCCTCCAGTTGATTCCGATCGAGGTCTGAAGAGGAATTCTGGGAGATTTGGAGAGATGACAGAGCGCACTGCTAAAGTTTTCACAATGCTGGATTTGAGCACATTTCTAAAATATAACCTTTTAAAAATAAAATTAGATGTAAATATCAGTTAGAAAGGGAATAAAAGCAGCGTTTAATGTCAGAAATGATTACCGCTTAAAGTTTGTTTTATTAAACTTTTTATGGGTCATGTGTTTTTATGTAGGAGCTTCTAAGCAGATTAAGGTTTTAGAGACTGAAAGTTAACTGTCGTTCAGATTATTTCTTCGCATTCGCAGACGAGTGGAGGAGGTGGCGAGGTTTCCGGGTTTGCCGCCGCGCCGCCAGCTGACCTACCAGGCCAAACAGACCATCAGCAGGGAGATGGAGCTGGAGAAGATGAGGAGAGCCGAGCAGCTGATGCTGCAGCGAAACCCGGCGGGGGTGAGGCGCCGAGCGTTGGTCTTCCTCTGTGCTGTTATTGGTCCTTTTCCTGAGTGTACTCGTTTGCAGAAGAAGGAAGAAAAGAAGAGCGCTGCGCCGGCACCCGTCAGGAACCATCAGCAGAGGCTGGAGAACATCGTCAAACAGACGACGGTGGAGAGCAGGGTGAGCTGATCTCACAAGATTTCACACACATGCCACCAGTTCAAGTTCACAACCATCGCTGAAGTTTTATTTGAATTACTAAAAATAATTTCATACCTTTTAGAAATTTGAGCTCCTCCTTTGGTTTTTGATCCATTGCCTTCTAACTCCTCAAGCATCATTGGGAAGATACTTGGGGGAAAACGTGGGTTTCAAAGTTTGTAGGTTTTTAAAAAAATCGGCGTTCGCCTGATACAGAACATTGTAAAAATATAATATGTGAATCCTTGGCTCAAGCTGGTTGAAATAATATGCCATAGTATGTGAACACATTAAGAATGTGGGCGGGGTTAATAAAAAACTCTGTTGCCAAGTACATGCAAAAAATGTGCTTTTGCCAATTCTTATAAAAATCACGTAGACCTGTGCGTCGCCCCCAGGCGATTAAAACTTAAAATGGTTGCTATGGAGATAAAACTAACAAAAAGATGCCATTTTCAAAAAAGCATTTGTTTTTTGGGGAGCTGGTAGCAATAAGGGAAGTTTAAAAAGGGGCGGGGTAAGCGTCTGCGAGCCATGCAAGGACGCTTGTGACTTTAAATTTGTCTTTTTTTGGTTAGTTTATAGTCTAAGATAGTGTCACTTCAGCAGCCATGTGGCCAAGAACAATATTAATATTTCTATTTTTTATCCTTACATTTTTCATAAATAATATTCAGTAATTTTCTAAGTGACCCAAAAACAGAGAAATTATGGACTTCAAAATTTAAAAAGAGCGTCACAACACTAAAATTACAATAGAAAAAAAATAGAAATTTGAATAGCATGATACGGACTTAGGCGAACCTAATTAAAAATGGATGGAAAATATGAAAAATCAGAAAGCAACAGCTAAAGACTGTAGCTCTCCTCCCTCCTCCTCTTCAGATTATCCTGGAACCAGGAATAATCTCTCTTGGGGAGATCTGAGCCCCCCGGTGCTCTGCAGGTTTGTAATTGTTCAGGAAAAGAGGTCGGAGCCTCTAGGGGGCAGAAATGAAGATAATGGGCTGGGTCACCGTCCCGACGGTGAAAGTAGGCTAATAAGAGCGGTTCATCTCAAAGTGTTTCACTAACTTCCAGCGCTCTGTCTGTGTGTGTCCTGCAGCCCGAGGTGGATTTCTTTGGTCGCGCTGTCGCCCCCAAACCTCAGAGACCCCAGCCTTCATCAGAGACAGGTGATGTAGTGCGACATCAGAATGAAGGTTTTTAAAAACCGCTGAGGTGAAAATGACTCGTGACACTTCACATGTCATGGCTCTGTGATTATACTGCAGAAGAACCGCTGGTTGAACCCCCACTCCTGTATTGGATTGTCTTTATTGGAGCTCCAGAAGCTCTAATATTAAGGGAATTTAGTTTTTGTGGCTTTTATAAAGGAAGATGGTAAAGCAACAAAACCATCATTTCAAAACTTTTGTTCCACTTTAGAGCCTACTTTTTATTTTCTCTCAACGCTGCTGTCAAGTCATTTTATCTAAGAATGGTTTCAGGAAATCTTAATTGTTGTTTACTAAAGACTAAATCCAAATGAAAGTTAGACGCTCTTACTTTACTTTTTTTTTAATTTTTTTATTCAGTTAATCATTTTTTTATCCTACATTTTCCAAATATTAAACCTTTTGTTCCATAAAACACATAATTTTGCTTCAGACTTTCTGTCAATCAAGAGGGGGATTATAGTGTTTGAGCAGATTAACAACCACATCATGGGATTAGAATTTAAAAACAACCCAAATTTAAAAAAAAAGTCTTAATGTTTAAAGTGAACATAGAAGTGGATTTTTGCATTTCAATTACGTGTTGTTGTTTTTTTTTTGTTTTATTTTTGAGACTCAGTGCTGCAGCGTGACAACTTTGGTTCAAACTACAGAAAGACCAGAATGGAAAACTTTATTTAAAACGTGGTTAGCATTATTATCAAAAATAACTAGACTTAGTATTATAATGCGCAAAGATAAAAAATATGTTTTTAAATCTAAAAGAACAACAACATTTTTTAAAAGTTTAAAATAGGGGAATGAAACCGAAGAAAATTGTAGTCTAAATCTAATGAATTTCCCCCCTGGGGATTAATAAAGTATCTTGATTGATTGATTGATTGAAATCACAAAATAACTGGACTTTATTATTTACAGAAACTCCCAGTGACTTTTAGTATTAGATATTAAATTGTTCTTATTTAAATACCTTTATTTGGGATTTTTGTCTTGTTTTTAGCAGGTTTCTCCTGGTATTTTTGAGGTGAGTAAAGTGTTAACACCACATTTTATGAAGCACTCTGTTTTATAAAGTGACTATTTTTTATTACTTGGCTATAGAAATCTTTTTTGAATCAAAGGCGATTAAAAATCTAACACATCGGTATTTATTACACCATTTTGGCCTGATTTTGTCTACATTTGTTTTTGTGGATCTGCCCTTGCAGAAAAAAAAGTAAGTGAACCAAAGTAAAACTTGAGTAAAATCATTTAGTGAAGTAGAAACCAGACGAGAGGAGAAATATTTACAAATCTAACCTGAATTTCTTGAAGATGTTGTGGTAATTTTTTTTTAAGTTTTAGCCTAATAATGTTTTTGATTTATTGTTAAAAAAAAAAGAAAAAAAAGAGAGAGCATTTGTTATGTTTGAACTATGCTGGGCGGCCCACAAGCTCCCTGCTCCAAGCTCCTACCATCGGGGAGAGGACGGGGTTACTCGGCACCAACGATCCCACTCATAATGTAGACGAATTTCTAAAATTATGTTCTACAAAATGACAGCTTTTTTTTAAGTTTGACTAAAAATTGCCCAATTATAATTAAAATACCAGTGGCAATGCTTTGAATATAGATTAAAAAAATCAGAGTGGGTCTTTAACTGTCTGACTGGTTCAAACTATTATTATTTTTTTTATTTCATGTGTAGAAGCCATCACACATCAGCTTTTTCTTCAGGTGAGTGTAATGGAGGCGTGTCCTCTCCCTGCAGGTGAGAGGTGTGCGGTTCTCTCCATGGGAACGGCTGTGGGCAACAGCGACGTGTGGTTCCGCTTCAACGAGGGCATGTCCAACGCTGTCAGGAGGAACGTCTACATCCGAGAACTACTGTAACTCCGCCCCCTGCGTGTTCAAATCCATCCACAACTGCTCCGTTAATTTAAAACAGTCTTTATTTGGATTGACAGTGTAAAGAGCCAATAAAAGGGTGTCGTCAAACATTTCTCGAAGCTCTAGAAAGCTACTCAACGCTAAACTCGCGCTCACACACACTTTGGGAACAGCATCCGGGGTAAATAAATAAATAAAAAGGGTTATAGCCGTGATGTGTGAGTTAGTGCAGCAAGGCTGTGTGAGAGTGCGTGGTACTCCTGGTTGCGTGCATCCGTGACGGGCCGTGCGTGATCATCAAAGGATCACGCATTTGCCCTTCTCCACCCAGGGGTTGGCACGCATCAGTTCAGGGTTCAGGAAGGGATCTTCGCAGACGCAGCCCTCGATCCACTTCACCAGCCTGCAGAAACACACATTAAATGTCAGCGGCGGTGTGAAGACGCAGAGCGTGTGCTTCTAGAGCGCAGGCACTCACTCTGTAACGGTGATGGAGGATTTCTCTCTGTTGATTGCCAGTTGATATTGAAGGCTTTCAACTTCCCTCTTCATCTGTGGGACGTCTAACTCTTCCATGGTGCTGCTCCTCTGCAAACACACAACCAATGACTGGAGCAGACTCCATGAAGGCAGTTTATGTTTGATGTTGAAGAAGTAAGATATGTTCATTTCTTATGGAACCGTATTGTATTCAAGTTTTTCGTGCTAATTTTTTTTGCATTCAATAAAAAATAGATGTTTTCATTCTAAATTTTGTTTTTCTGGTTAATCTTTTTGTTTAGTTTTTTGGGCTTATTTTTTTTATAGAACTGCCAAACAGGTCGGGCGCTAACCTTATCTACTCATGAAAACAATAAGATTTAGCAATTAAAGGTTGAAAAGCCACGATGTGGCATAGACGAGATCTGTCTTCTTTATGTGCTCGTCACTTTGTCAACAAAAATGACTGAACAAAACGCTGGAAGTATAAAATATTGACCAGTATGAATTGTTTAGCTCTGTGTTGAGACAGTCAGTCAGTAGGTTTTCTTTTAAAATGAGCACAAATAACAAAAAAACATTTGAATGAAATACATGAAAAATAATTAGCTCGAAAAACACAAAAATAGAATGAAAACCACAAAAAATTTGAACATAAACATAATAAATTCCAACTCAAAAAATAATTGGCATAACATTTACTTTGAAAAAACAGAAAAATAAAAAAAAATCGGCAAATTATTAGCACAAAAACACAAAAATTAGGAAAAAACTGAAAAGAATTAGCATAACACAAAAAATTAGCACAAAAACAAAAAAACTGAACAAAAAAAATTAATAAACTGGCAAAAAAAATGAAAAACATTTAAAAAAAAACAGCAAAAAACACAAAAAAATTTGAATAAAGAACACAAAAAATAAATAGCACAAATAACAAAAAAATAGCTTAAAAAAACTTAACATGTGAACGAAAAACACACCAAAAAAAGCATATACCGCACACAAAGCGCACACAAAGGAAACAGAAATACCTTGAAAAACGTGAAAAAATTGCACAAAAAAATTGAACAAACAAATCAGAATTACATGAAGCTTCCATAATTTTTCAGACTTGGGTTTTTATAAATCAAAAACGATTTCAACAACTTGGAGAAAGTATATTTACCCATTTAAACTAAATACTGACCAACATTTTGACCTTTTTAACTCGAATCAGACAAAACATTCTCTATTTTCAGGTCCCAGCAAACAGCAGTGACATCTGGGGCAGTGATCTGTTCAAAGTTCAGCCCATTATATTTTTATAGGAGAGGTTTTTTCTTGTGAGATGAGGTCATTACAGCTATGTCTGAATTCCCACCCTAATCCCTTACTACTAAAAAACTATAGTGCCTTGGATTTTAGATTGAAGGTTCGACGGCACTATAAAATGATGAACACACTATATAGTAATTAGTGAAGGAATTCCGACATAATTTGCTGCTCAAACCCATAATCCTTTGCACATTTCCATCAGGAGTATTTTTGCTCACATCATTTGTACTTTCACTTTTTTATGCAGGGTAGTTAGTCAGAGTTAGTTATACAAACAAAAATGGCCCCACTTTGAGTGCTAAAGTTTTAGAATAACAAAACATACCAATAAGTGAGTCTGTTGCTGTCTAGTAATGAATAACCCTTTAGTGCCTGAACATATTTCCTGCTATAAATAAATGTCACTAATGCTTTTGCTTTCAACCGGAAGTGGTTTCATGCAAATTTGCATCATAGGCGTCGACGGTTACATGCAGACATGGGAATTTAGAAGTTTAAAAACACAAGATTTCACCTTCAGTTCTTTTCTCATCAAATAGAATAAAGGTTTTACAAGTTTGTTAAAAAAAAAAAACCTCAGAACCCAAGGACATATTTTTTTAATTTTATTTTGAGATTTCAAATCATCCCGTAGGAGGGAGTATGGTGATATGGGATGAATTTTTCTGTATTTGAACCACCCTAAACACAGCTGGGATGGGCGTTTGCATCGTTTACTACCCTAATCTGGTAAATTTAGGAAACACATTTTAGTGCAGGTATGTCCAACGTCAAATATCCACAATATACGTCCCCGGCATTTCTTAAAAACTGAGTATGATTTCTTGATTTTGATTGGTTGAATTTAGTTTAATGGCATTGCAAACCTATGGCAACACTGTCACATGACATAGCCTATTTCTAAAATGTCAACTGGAAATTGAAAAAGAAAACTTGACGGTAAAGGCCAACACTTTCAGACAAGTAGACACATTTAGATGTATTTTTGTTCTATTTCAAGAAATAAAAAGTAAACCATTGCAATAAAATGTTCATTAAATAATGTATTTGCATTAAAATAGTTCAAAGAACGCCAGGCCGAATGACTGACCCTGCAACATTTTCACTTCACCAAATCTGGTCCTCTTTGCAAAAAGTTTGGACACCCTTGTTTTAGTGTGTTGTGTAGTTTTCTGCTTTAGGGCCAAATCTGATGGTGCAAGAAACACATATTTATTAGGGGTGTAACGATTCATTTTAACAATGATTTGATTCATATCATAATTTGTTGGTGCTATTTATAGTCGATATTGGTTCATTTGACCAATCAGATTTCTTTTTTTTTTTCTTACAAAATAATCAAGTGTGTACAAACAAGTGAATTACTGGGAAAATTCACATTTAGTTTCATTGAGTTCTAGCTGGATTGTAGGAATATGAATCAATAATTTGTTACACTTGTAGTATTTTGTGTAGTTTTGTGTTTTATTATTAAATTCCATGTGGTTTTAATGAGCTGTGCCTGCAGGAAACATCCGTATTTAGAAATAATGATGCAAAATGAAGTTTTCCTCCATTATCCCGGCTGTTTTAACATTGTTTACCTACTGTAAAAGGACCCACACACACACCCCTCCCATCCTCCTCTTCATCTCTTCATCCCTCTAATGGGTCTAAGTAGGTCGGCTGCCGGTGCCTGTCTGAACTCCAGCATCCATCCCCTCCCCGCTGGTCCATACAGGCCCTGAGCATCCCTCTCTCCGGTCTCCATCCCCCGATCCCCCGCTCCGCGTCCACACACACACAAACACGAAGAAAATAAAGAGTTCCGTCGCTCTTACCGTCGGGCCTGTCGTACAGGACCGCTGGCGGGTTTCGTGCGGGGCTGGGAGGATGCAGAGCGGGCTCTGACGGAGTCCGGAACCGCTGCGGCTCTACAGTCAGGAGCGGAGGAGGAGGAGGAGGCTGTGTGAGCGGAGCCGAGCGGAGCGGGGGCACTCCCATGCGCTCCTCTGTGCTAGCGACTGGAGGAGGGATGCGCAGGCAGCAGCAGGAGGAGGAGGAGCACCTGCCGCCTGCTTTGACAGTCAAAGAGGGCCGGAGCACACGGGGCTTCAGCACGCAAATGTAGAGGCGAGCTGCGGCAGGAAATCACGCAAATGAGGGCGTGATCCGCGAGGAAACCGACACGCGAGCTCTGATGGATTCCAGCGCGAGGCAATAACCAAATTACTCTTCAAAATATTACTCGATGAGGTACGGAGTCCTTAAAGGGACATTGCAGAAAAAAGCTATTTTTTGCGCGCACCAGTTACAGTTGTTTAGGGATTTTTTTTAAATATTTATTTATATTAAAGTAAAAAAAAGAGAGATAACTGTTGCAAAAATAATATTTTAAACCAGATTACTAAGTAAATACAAACACTTGAAAACACTTGTGTCATAGCCTAACCCAGTTCTGAAGTTAATCAAGTTATTTTGGGGTTACTTTTTGAAACAATACTTATTTTGGGATGATTGTGGTGTTTTCAATTTAAATTCTTATTGTTTTGGTTAAATTAACATAGACATGAATGGTCCTTTTAACACTTATATTGTGTTCTGGTCAATAATGACCCAATTTGATGCTTGAAATGCATTGATTTAGGCCCAAATACAGTATGAGGGGGTTAAAAACAACCCAACTTTGGTTATTTGTATTTGTGTGTGTGTAATCAACAGTTTAATATGACGCAAAAAAAACATTTCTCTATCCAAGTTGCAGGGATAAAAATATATTTTTTCTGTCACATTCTATATATATATATATATAACACAGCTGGGACAGGTTGTGTTGGTACTTCTTGTTCTACAGTAGTTTCTATTAATGCTGTGCAAAACTTTTACTGATTCTTTAAATGTGCCAGAATTTAAATAAAATGTCTGTTTGCTTGACTCTAAATTCACATCAAAATGATTGGTACTTTGATCAGTTTTCTATGCGCAATTAGTTGATTTTTGTGAAGTAATAATTTTTTAAGTGATACCATATGAAGTATAACCCAGAGGCGGAGCTTAGGGGGGACAGCAAAATGCTTTGCCCCTCAACTGTCGAGTCATCATAATTTACAAATATAAATTCATTAACACAAACTTTGTTACGCATTGCAAAAGCTTAAGGAAGCATTACAAAAAAAAGTTTGAAATTTTTCGTTTGTGATGACCTTCCACTGTGATGTTCTCATTCCAAAGTCTTCTGCCCCCTTATATAAAATGACCTTCCCCTGGAGGTCATCTACAAGACAAATCTGCAGCACTTTTACATGCTGGTTCTCATTTGCTTATGGAAATCCAAGTGGTGAGCTGTAATTTTACTCTATTGTGACCAAAAGAAACCAAAAAAGAAAGATTTAAAAAAAAAAATCTTTATTAAGAACTCAAAATCATAAATAAATACAAAGTTTTGTTAACAAGACCAACAGCTCCCTGGCTGCTCAGTGACGGTCTGATGCTTATAGAGTGAAGATTTCAGGCCTGAGGGCGTCTTGGCGATCCAAAGAAACCTGCAACAGAGTTCTGATCATCACCCTGAAGATCAAACCACACAACATACACAAACACACAAACTTACCACTTAAGAAAAATGCTGCCACATTCATCCCCAGGTGAAGATATTTGTCCAGATATCTACAAAAGAAGAGCTCAGTCACAATTCAACAAATAAAATCTGCACCCTCAGTGGAGAACTGCAGCAGCCTCAGAATAAAGTTAGAATCAGGAGCTGGAGTTCAGCTCTCATAGTAGGTGTCAGAAAAGTTTGTTTAGCTTGTCATCACTGGCAGAAAATGCTTTCAAGCAGCAACATATTCAGACTCACCTGCTCTCAGTGTGAGCCTTCTCTGCAGGACTCATCCATACTGCTGCTCAAGTTCTCATTTTTATCATCCTATTTGGGGGGGAAAAAGGACACTTTTGTAAGAAATTGAAAGAAAATTGAAATAGAAAGTCAATTAACATAAATATTGTAGCCTCAGAATAAAGTTAGAATCAGGAGCTGGAGTTCAGCTCTCATAGTAGGTGTCAGAAAAGTTTGTTTAATTTGTCATCACTGGCAGAAAATGCTTTCATGCAGCAACATATTCAGACTCACCTGCTCTCAGTGTGAGCCTTCTCTGCAGGACTCATCCATACTGCTGCTCAAGTTCTCATTTTTATCATCCTATTTGGGGGAAAAAGGACACTTTTGTAAGAAATTGAAAGAAAATTGAAATAGAAAGTCAATTAACATAAATATTGTAGCCTCAGGTGAAGGTTAGAATCAGGAGCTGGAGTTCAGCTCTCATAGTAGGTGTCAGAAAAGTTTGTTTAGATTGTCGTCATAGGCTGCAACCAGCTGGCATGCTAACGCAAAGGGGACTCACTTGTAGTTCTGAGACAGATCAGCTCATGTGGCGATTCTGCCAGCTTCATCTTGCTACACGCAGATTCATCATCGTCCTCCAATTCAGCCAACCTTGTGAAGCGACAAGAAAAAGTTACATTTCAGTGAAGATAAATCTTAAAATTCCTCATTGGGTTTTGTATTCCCTTTATTTTTAATTTGATAAAGTGTAATAAAACCTCAAAGCAATAGGGGGCAGCACTCAACCTAAAACGCATGCATCTTATTTCTAAAAGCTGAAGTAATGAGTACAATGGAATTTAGGTATTTTACAATCTCAGACGAACGCTAAAACTCAGAAGAAAACACGTATTTTTGGCTTTTCATTTCTAAATATTACTATAATGTTTAATTTAACAAATAGTGGTAATTGCTCAGAATTGTCAATTTGACCTAATTTTTTGAGCTTACATTTATCATTACAAAGAAAGTGGTTACTCGCCTGAAAAATAAAAGTTTATGAGACAATAATTTCTTTTTAGGATGATGGTGGCAATAGTTTGCTCTAAAGTGAGCTAAGTCAGGGCGACCACGTGTCAGTCAGTACGGCAAAACGTGTTCTTAGCGGCATGAGTTCACTCGTAAATTATCTACTCACTTGCTTGACTCTTGATTGATGACTGTTCCGTGTCATTCTTTACGACCTTTATACAAAATAATAAAGTCATAAACTACAATCTACAAACACATACTGATAGCACCAGTGCAGCTGCACCACTCACGTTGCATAGTGAGCAAAGGTTAGATAACCGGAAATTCTCGAAGTTCAGACTTCCTTACTTCCGGTTGCTAAGTCCATTATTTTTACAGTCAATGGTCTCAAGACGCTCTTCGCGGAAGCTCCTCCTCCACTACTCCACACACGCCTCGAAGCCTCGAAACAGAACGTCACATCACTATTTCCAACCACTGATAACCACAAATGCGGTAGGAGATTGCTGTATTTTCAACAGTTGTGGCTATGTCATCTTTAGATGAGGATGCAGTCTGGTTCTGAGCCTTGTCTTTGATACAGGTGGCTTACTTTGAGTAATTGTAACTCAAAGATGTCGGTCACCATACCATCAGCATCCTTTAAATAGTCGTGGCCACCGTTAGCTAGTGCCCGAGCTAACTCCAGCAATGTCGGAGTTTGCTGCAGACGAATATTCACGTTTTTTCTCCATGGCGACCACAAAAGATCTTAAAAAATATTCAAAAGTAAACTTTACAAAGTCAGGTTGGTTTTCACAACTTTTTGAAGAAAAGTAGGTGCGGAGCAAGGCAAACTGAGCATCACTAGGTTTCCGGAATTGCGTCACGCTTCCCAGCATGCACTGCGGCTCAAAATTTATTTTTGTGAAAGGAAAAAACCTTTAAAGTCATACTTATTTTTCTTTATTTTTATTTAAAAGTAACAGACATATTGTATATAATCCAAATATGTCAAAAACGCACTGGGAACAAAACCATGTGTTTACAAGTCTGATAACAGGATGGGTATAAATACCGATCGTGACCAAACCCCCCTTGAGCTTCTCTTAGCGCTGGGAGTTGCTCCGTGTGATACTGATCCTCAGTGCTGACGGGATCAGTAGCAGGGAAGGCGGGCAGGTCTGACCGGATGGCAGGTCAGACTGGTAGGCATACTCAGCCGAGCCGTCGGTCAATGGTTGCATCAGCATGTGCAATCAGGTGAAGCACGCTCACTTGGGCCCTACCAGCCTATGCCTTCCCCACATGTTTTTGTTTGAATTGTTCATTTCATTTTAAGTTGGACTATTGAATTAGCCCCCACGTGTTTTTTATTTTATTTTTTATTTTTATTTCATTTTAAGTTGGAATATCGAATACCCCCCATCTAAGATCTGAATATCATTTAATAACAGTCATCCTCCAAACAGAAGGGTCCAAAGCTGACCTTCGCTAAAAAGCACTTTTCTTCACGTGGGTGCGCTATGAACCGCACGAGTTTACACTTAAATGTAAGAGTACATTTTAAAAACTGGAACAACTAATGACAAAGCCAGCTCAAATATTTTTTTTGGGGGGGGGGTCACCAAGATGAAACAGTAAAAAAAAAGTCCTAACCTTAAAAAGATGAAAAAAAATAAATAAAACAAATGCTGTACAGGAACACAAGGAAGAAATATTTGGATGAAGAGGAAAATTCTGTGGAGGACATGTAGATCTTCATCTGCTAATGCACTTTTTTAAAGTTACTTTTTAGTTTATAA
>NC_050512.1:12734321-12774905 GCF_002922805.2 Oryzias melastigma
TACACTATAGCCTCATAATTAGGAGTAAGAGACATGTTTTACAAATATTGATTATTAACTTTGTGAAAGCCAACAATTTATTTTATGACTTTGAAGATGTTTTATTAATTAATTAATTATTTCCATTTCATTGAAACAAATAACAAATGATTGAAAATGCCAAAAAGTTCTGTGCAGCTGAAATATGTTAAACATTAGTCCTGGAAAAGAATAGACCAGTTACAACATCTCTTCATAGTATCTGATCCACAACTCGTCGTGTTGTCCCTGGATTTAGTTTGAGCAATCTCTCTTACTTTTTTCTTCCTTTTGATTTTGTGGTTGTGTGTTTTCCTGAAGTCATGCTGCTCATAGATCCAGGAGTGTACATCGGCACTGTCGCTGACCTGAACGACAGCCAGGCGCTTTCTGCAGCTTCTGTCTCTCACATCCTGTCTGTGGACTCTGTGGATCCTGGTCCTCAGCTTCCAGCTACAGGAAGCTTCACCACAAAGTGGATCAATGCTTTAGATGAAGAGACGTCTGACCTGCTCAGTTACATGGACGCCTGCAACATGTTCATTGATGAGGCTGTGAAAGGGGGCGGGGCTGCACTGGTTCACTGGTAAGAAAGAGTCAATAATGGCGTCATTATTCCCTTTTTTTGTTTCTCATGTGTTCTACCTTGAATTTATGCAGTCATGTTCAACTTCATTTTGTCCATTATGACACATAAAAGCACAAAATGCCAAAGATACTTAAAAAAATGTTTTTGCATGTTAGCCAAGCAGGTCGAAGCCGCAGCGCCACCATTGTGACTGCGTATTTAATGAAGAAACACCATCTTACCTTCACTGAGGCTTACCAAAGACTGAAAAGTGTCAAACAAGAGGTGCAGTAAGTGTTTGTCAACCCCTCTCTCCCTGCAGATTGTAAAAGTTTGTGTAATAGATGTTAAAAGTCTAAAAAAACATTAATATGATTCAAATTGTGTCTTTTGTTTGTGCTAGGTTAAAAATGTATATTTATTTAAATATTTTTGTCAGCATTATAAGTAAGAAAATATCTGTGAAAATGGACATTTCATGTTGATGCTAATATGTTTTGAGAAATTACAGTAAAAAAACAAACCCTAAAAGTTCTTCCAATGTGCTGTTCATCATTAGCTCATAAAAAACACATTTTCCCTTAAAATAAAATTATCAAATGCAAAGAACAAATTTCTCACACATAGGTGCTTGACAGCTTATGGGATTTTTATCTTTCATTTTAAACATGCTGAGCCAACAAAAATATTAAAATAGATACAATTAATGAAGCAATGCGCATGTGTTACGTGTCGCCAACATGAAGTTTTGTGCTCGGTCGCATGCAAATATGTGCGAATAACATCAGTCTTACGGAAGACTACAGACTTGGTGTCTTTTCCCCAAATACGGAACATTTAGAAAATTCAGAAACTTTCATTTAGAGTCATAGCAAAATCCATGTATATGTTTTAAGTGATTAAACTGCTGCTATGAAGTTAATTAAACAATATATAAGTAAAGCAGTGTTCCATGGGGACTATTTTCATGTTCTTTTTTTAATTAGTTCAGAAAAATAAGTTTGTGAATAATAATAATAATAAGTTCATTGTTATCTAGACAGCAGTAGAAGATAAAACAGTATTAACAATGTAAATTGTATAGATAAAATGTGTCTGTTGTGTGTTTCAGGGTCAACAGGGGTTTTGAGGAGCAGCTGCAGCTGTATGAGTCCATGCTCTGTCAGGTCGACACGTCTAGTGCTTTGTACAAACAATACAGACTGAACAAGATTGCAGAGAGATATCCAGGTAAAGCAAACCTTTGTTGTGGTTGAACACCAGTAGTTTATTCCTCTCTTAAACCTTTGTTTCTTTTTATATGTGCATAAGCAGAGTTGCAGCAAGTCCCAAAAGATATTTTTGCCAATGACCCCGCCCTCTCCAGCTCCTCCGAGGTGTCATACAGATGCAGGAAGTGCAGGTGGACTGCTTACAAATATTAAAAATGACAATCAGAGTGCTTGAATTATCATACAATTTTTATTCTAAAGAGTTTTAGGGCTTTAATGCATTTTAAATGTATTTTCTGACATCCTGTTTAAACAAATGTGTCCAAAATTCCCAATTTTTTAAGGTAAAAACAGATAAGACAGTGAAATTTGGGGCTAACGTCCACTTCCTCTTCCTCAGACGAACTCTGTTCCGCAGCTCCAGCATCCTCAGTCATCCTGTAGGCGACGGAGCTTCAGCCTTCAGTCATAAGAAGTCCAGCAACCTCTCCGGTAAAGCTACATGCACACCAGGGATCCAAGATAAGAAAAGATAAGATAAGACAAAGATACTTTATTGATCCCTGCCAGGGAAATTTGCACGTTGCAGCAGCACTGTGTACAGACTCATTAAAAAAAAGCAACCAGACAGACAAACAACAGTGAATATTAAAAAAATAAATAAATTAAAAAAAATTAAAATTAAGAAAATTAAGGGAGCACCAAACTTTTAACAGCTTTCCAGACAGACATCCAGTGGGTTTATCTGTGGCACAAGGCTGATGAGTTATATAGTCTGATAGAACGAGGCAGGAAAGATCTCCTGTAGCGGTTGGTGTGGCAGCGAAGTTGCCTTAACCTCTTAGAAAAGACACTCCGCTGTTTGTCAAGCGCAGGATGAAGAGGGTGCTGAGGATTATCCATGATGGATACGAGGACCTCAGTTTCCTCAGGAAGTAGAGTCTGCTGCAGGCCTTCTTGTACACAGCTGTGCTGTTGGTCTTCCAGCTCAGTCTGTTGTCAACGATTACTCCCAGGTATTTGGATTCCTCCACCTCTGCCACATCCCTGCCTGAGATGCTGAGGGGCTGGAGAGACGGTTGTTGCTTTTGGAAGTTGATCACCATCTCTTTGGTCTTGTCAATGTTGAGCAGCAGGTGATTAACTCCAGCCCACCTCACAAACTCATTCACCACATTCCTGTATTCCACTGATGCACACCCAAGAACGCGCTAAATGTGCATTCTAGTACACACATTTAGCCCATGGTGTTCACACGGGACAAGCAGGGAGAGACTTTTTTAAAATTATTTTTGCCTACAACAACCTGCAGTTGGAAGAGACTTGATGTGAAATGTCAAAGTGGTGCAAATCTTGCTGATTTTTTCTCCAGAATGCTCATGATCGCACATGGCTACACAAGTTTTTAAGTCTGGCCATGGGCTCTACGTACAAATTACAGTAACGTGGATTTGGTGGAGATGTGTGGGTGACATCTGCTTCAAAACACGGAAGTACCACCCGTTGTAAACATGATCATGAAGGAGATAGTTAATTATTGCGGTTTGTTCCCAGTTGGATTAATATGACTCCACGAGGGACATTTAAAGGAACAGAGATAGGAAAATAAAAAAGCTGCAGCAAGATTTTCAGGATTTGCACTCCCTTGACTTTGTGGACCGAGCTTCTACCTATTGTAGGAGGCGGACAAGCACGGATGAACAGTAAAAACACAAAAGACGGAGAATTTTCTCCCTGTCGCTACCTGTGTGTGCGTGGGGCTGGTCCGGTGTGAACACCACCAGGTGGACGTGCATTCATAAAACCACGTAGAGCACATTCTTGAACGCACCACATGCGGTCAGTGTGAATGCAGCAAAAAGGTGCTTACACACCAAACACACACGTAGCAGCAGGAAGGGATCCTTTTTTGGGGGTATTTACTGCTTACTAGCACTCGTCTGCCACCTACAGTTGGTACAAGCTCAGAGTGAAAAATTAAAGTGGTGCAAATCCTGCAAATTCCACTCCAGGCTTTTCGTTTCAGCACCATTCACATACTTGTTTCTTTGTTAGTGGGTGGTACATGTATATCCATTATTTATTGAATATGATATTTTCTAGAAAAATAAATCATTTTTTTAATAAAATAATGAATGAATCTGTGTGTGTGTTGTTGTTCAGGAGAGGTCCAGTGTACGTCCTATTTCATCGAGCCGGTACAGTGGATGGAACAAGCCTTACTTGGAGTGATGAACGGACAGGTAGAAACATAAAACTGTATCGTTTATTTTTATTGGAGTAAAAATGATCTTTTGCACTGCATATTAGTTAAACAAGTTTATGCCCTAAATAAAGCTTTTTCTAAAATTACATTAAGATAATAAATTATAGAGAATACATTATCCTATGATTACTTTAAAACTTACATGAAGTTAGATGATGTATGATTGATGTAACTGTTTATTGAAATCAGGAAATAGTGTTTTAAGAGATTAATCAATAATTAACAAGCACTTCACTTTGCTATTGGGAATTAAAAAAAAAAGTAAAAAAAAAAAAAACTTGCATTTGATCTGATCAGAATCAGATTACATAATTATGCAAAAGTGTAAAATGAAGTAACTAATTAGGGGTTGGATTATATAAGTTCGCTTCCTCCCACTCCTTTTCAATCAATAAATCAAACTCTACTGACTTTAGTTATCCATCCATCCATCCATTTTCTTGACCGCTTCTTCCCTTTCGGGGTCGCGCCGGAGCCTATCCCGGCTACTGATGGGCGAAGGCGGGGTACACCCTGGACAGGTCGCCAGTCCGTCACAGGGCCTCAATCACACACCCATTCACTCTCACATAGACACCTAGGGGCAATTTAGAGTCACCAATTAACCTATGAAGCATGTTTTTGGATGGTGGGAGGAAGCCGGAGTCCCCGGTGAAAACCCACGCATGCACGGGGAGAACATGCAAACTCCACACAGAAAGGTCCCAGCCGGGAGTCGAACCGGGGCCTTCTCGCTGTGAGGCAAGAGCGCTAACCACTGCGCCACCGTGCAGCCCTTTGACTTTAGTTAATAATTACAAAAATCAATGAACCAAATGTGACATAAGTGTGTTTTGTTTTTATTTGTTTTCTATTTTCTAATCAGTACATTTCATTATTTCTGTAATGAGTTTAAAATAATTGTGTTTTGTCCTGAATTTTTCATAATCTATGCTTGAAATCAATCAATCAATCAATCAATCAATCAATCAATCAATCATTCATTCATTCAATCACATGTTGTTGTCGTTTTCTTCCATCTGTGTTTTTGTTTGTGCGTTTAGCTGCTCTGTCCAAAGTGTGGATCAAAGCTGGGCTCCTTCAGCTGGTGTGGGGATCAGTGCTCCTGTGGTCGTTGGGTCACGCCGGCCTTCCAGCTGCATCACAACAGAGTCGACGAGATTCGACAACTCAACACAACAAAATAACACAAAAACATCCACGCCGCTCTGCTCCTTTACAGATGTTTACTTTGTGTTATGCTGGATTTAAATGTAAAAACATGTACAAAATTAAAATGTGTTATATTTTTTGTAAAAAAAAATAAATAAACATAATAAGATACATCTGCAAAGTTTACCTGATTTTATACTATTTTTTTGTTGTTGAAAATCTGTTATTTTAGATTTTCAAAAGTTTGGATTCTGTGTGAAAAAAGGAGCTGTCATCAAATACGTTTGAGGATGTTCAGAAATTGTCCATTAATGTGAAATTACTAAAAGTGAAATATGTTATTTTATGTGTAGATGATCAGATTTGCAACAAGCTCTCATTATATTCCCACTTTGGTTATTTATTTAAATGTTTTTTATGATAATATTATACAGGAAATAAACATAAGTGGACTTCAGCCACATCAGTTCTTTAGACTTTTGAAAAAGCTGAGATTTGTCTCAAAAATGAAGACCAGTTGATGGCGTCTGTTCTTCTACAGATTTGGTATCAAAGTATATGAACCTATTGGTGAATCCAACAGCAATGGCACCAATACTTGCAGGATTATAGTTCTAACAACCATAAAACAAGTCTGTTCTGGCTTTAGCAGCCTGATCAGTACTTTTTCAGAAGCTTAAATGTGGATTTTTATAACTTTATGAGTCTGAGGAGATTCCACTAGGTGGCAGAAGACTCTTTCAGTTCTGCAGTTTCATGTCTCATACTTTTCATCTTTCTTTTTAACATTTCATATGTAACATTAGAGAAGATGAATTTGTCTTTTTTACCGATCCTGCCTGTTTATACAGTTAAACACAAGAAATTCAGGTCATTATTGAGGGTTTTTCATTTTTCTTTTGCCTCAGGTATGAGGCAGGGCCGGAGCTACAGGGCCTAATACTGATTTTTGAGTCAGTATTAGCATCATTATTGACCAAAATGAAGAAATCATCAATATACGCTTCTTTACGCATTAAAAAAATTACAAAAGAATATTTTTAAACTAAATAAAATCAGTGACAATACGTTTTTTGATCCTTTCATTGGTAACGACCACCTATTTTGGTGTTTTGCCACCTTCCAGGGTTTTTTGACCCCATATAGAATGGACTAGAAACAGTGGGACTGAAGAAAAGACAGGAAGCAGAGCTGGAGGTAGCAGAGATGAAGATGCTGAGGTTCTCTTTGGGAGTGACCAGGATGGATAGGATCAGGAATGAATACATCAGAGGGACAGCACATGTTAGAGGTTTTGGAGATAAAGTCAGAGAGGCCAGACTGAGATGGTTTGGACATGTTCAGAGGAGAGACAGTGAATATATTGGTAGAAGGATGCTGAGTCTAGAGCTGCCAGGAAAGAGGTCTAGAGGAAGACCAAAGAGGAGGTTTATGGATGCAGTGAATGAAGACATGAAGGTGGCTGGTGTTAGAGTGGAGGATGCTGAAGACAGGCTTAGATGGAGGAGACAGATTCGAAGGAAAAGCCGAAAGGAAAAGAAGAAGAAGATAGAATGTTCTGCCCATTTTTCAAATTGTCGACTACTGTTGGTCTAAATTGGCCATCCAAACCAGGAATGAGACATTTAGTAGTTCAAAGGGCCCCATTTATCTGAATAATATTGCTGAGAGTTTTCTAAAACATGCAATTATAACTCAGTTAGAGCCAACATAAATACATGGTTGATATTGTAGGATTTTTATGTTTTGTAAAGAAATCTATTTGTGCAACATCTTAAGAAGACAATTTAAAAACCTAAACTAAAATGAGCATTATGTCAGATGTGGTGTCTGCACACCTTCTACTTGTGGACTTATGCAGAGAACGATGTCGCTCCAGGCTGCAGCTCAGCAGGAATGCCCGGAAAACTGGAGCCCACATGCTGGAAATTTAGCGCAAAGGAGGAGGTGGACTGTGACTGACTGCCAATAAAATGAGCTCTAAAAAAATACAAGTGAAACCCAGTCCCTAACCCCGCAAACTTTAGTTGTGGCTCTTATCTTTCTGTAGTCATCCCTCTGTGTTTCTTCCATAGACTGTATATAAAATAACTGGACAAAGCAAACCCCCCTACTTCCGTGTTCCATATAGGAAGTACCACTGGGTTGCAAAAAGGCCAAAGTCCCATTGACTTACATTGAGAAACAGACAGTTATTTCTCAGTCATTTTATATGTCAGAATAATCATTCTTCCTCTGCTGCTTTCTGCTTAACTTCTTTTTTCTAATCCTAATTTTTTTTTAAATATTTTTTTCCATTATCTCAAGTTATTAGAGTTATAAATTGACCAATCAGATGGCTCAATAAGTGTTTGTGGGTCTGACGTCGACCGTCTGGGGGGTTTGAGTGACAGATGACGGGTAGCCAATGGGAGCAGACTTCATCAATGCGGTCCATGAAGACCTTTTAACACCTACTTTACAATTCAACAATGTACCAATCATTGTCCTACTGTTGTTTTCCTCAATGGAATGTACCGATGCAGCAGTTTGAAACAACAAGAGGAGCATGCTGTCGACATTTTTAGATGAGGATTTACTCTGTAGAAATAGATTTCACGTCTGAGGTTATGTGCTTTGGACTTTTTTGTCTAACATTCTTTTTTCTTTTTTTCACTGTTTTGATTGTAGCTTATAAATTATACGTTGCGTATATGCGCATAAAATCACCAACCAAAGTTTCATCTTCGCCGCACTTTTCCAGCTTCAGCCTGAATTAGATGCAGCCGTCTGAGGAGCGCGAGACAAACTTGAAAGGAACTGGACGTATTTTTAAACAGATAAAAAGATCCAGCTGTTCACTTGTTAGGATGGTTATTTATTTTAAATACCGCTGAACGCGCTTCTCACGTGCATCTGATAAGACGGTAACGTGGCCGTGCATGTGAAGAGACTGCGCGCGAGGGGGTCAGCAGCGTAACCCAAATGCTCCTCTTATCTTGACAAAAAGGAATAAATGTAAGTAAAAAAAGGACCGCTGACAGAATCAAATGTTGGAATGGTTCTCCCTCAAAGGCTTCAGCAATGACTTGTACAATTCTCCCGAGCCGCCGTTATTAAAGTAGAAGCTGTTTACATCCCGCGGTCTCGTGGTCGAGGCGTGGAAAGAGGCGGATGGTTGCAATAATCTCACTCCTGATTGGTGACAGTACTTCCTGTAGATTCCATGACTCAGCTATGACTCAGACAAATCGCTGGAGATGGGTTGCAAATGGTGATATCCGTTTCAGCAAGTGACGGTGAAAGTGGCGGCCTACTTTCGTGAGGAGAGGACGTAATGCATTTCTAATGGGGGACCTCATTGCTCGCTAAGTCCATTATTTTTACAGTCAATGGGTTACTTTTTGTAACCCGGTGGTACTTCCTATATGGAACACGGAAGTAGGGGGGCTTGCTCTGTCCAGTTATTTTATATACAGTCTATGCTCCACACACGCCTCGAAACAGACATCACTATTTCCAACCACTGATAACCACAAAATGCGGTATGAGATTGCTGTATTTTCAACAGTTGTGGCTATGTCATCTTTAGATGAGGATGCAGTCTGGTTCTGAGCCTTGTCTTTGATACAGGTGGCTTACTTTGAGTAATTGTAACTCAAAGATGTCGGTCACCATACCATCAGCATCCTTTAAATAGTCGTGGCCACCGTTAGCTAGTGCCCGAGCTAACTCCAGCAATGTCGGAGTTTGCTGCAGACGAATATTCACGTTTTTCTCCATGGCGACCACAAAAGATCTTAAAAAATATTCAAAAGTAAACTTTACAAAGTCAGGTTGGTTTTCACAACTTTTTGAAGAAAAGTAAGTGCGGAGCAAGGCAAATTGAACATCACTAGGTTTCCGGAATTGCGTCACGCTTCCCAGCATGCACTGCGGCTCAAAATTTATTTTTGTAAAAGGAAAAAAACCTTTAAAGTCATACTTATTTTTCTTTATTTTTATTTAAAAGTAACAGACATATTGTATATAATCCAAATGTGTCAAAAACGCACTGGGAACAAAACCATGTGTTTACAAGTCTGATAACAGGATGGGTATAAATACCGATCGTGACCAAACCCACCTTGAGCTTCTCTTAGCGCTGGGAGTTGCTCCGTGTGATACTGATCCTCAGTGCTGACGGGATCAGTAGCAGGGAAGGCGGGCAGGTCTGACCGGATGGCAGGTCAGACTGGTAGGCATACTCAGCCGAGCCGTCGGTCAATGGTTGCATCAGCATGTGCAATCAGGTGAAGCACGCTCACTTGGGCCCTACCAGCCTATGCCTTCCCCACATGTTTTTTTTGAATTGTTCATTTCATTTTAAGTTGGACTATTGAATAGCCCCCACGTGTTTTTTATTTTATTTTTTATTTTTATTTCATTTTAAGTTGGAATATCGAATACCCCCCATCTAAGATCTGAATATCATTTAATAACAGTCATCCTCCAAACAGAAGGGTCCAAAGCTGACCTTCGCTAAAAAGCACTTTTCTTCACGTGGGTGCGCTATGAACCGCACGAGTTTACACTTAAATGTAAGAGTACATTTTAAAAACTGGAACAACTAATGACAAAGCCAGCTCAAATATTTTTTTTGGGGGGGGGGTCACCAAGATGAAACAGTAAAAAAAAAGTCCTAACCTTAAAAAGATGAAAAAAAATAAATAAAACAAATGCTGTACAGGAACACAAGGAAGAAATATTTGGATGAAGAGGAAAATTCTGTGGAGGACATGTAGATCTTCATCTGCTAATGCACTTTTTTAAAGTTACTTTTTAGTTTATAACGTTTCCCTGGATAATGACATTTTTCTCCTGTGTGTTTAAATCATCTTTTCCTTTTGGGCTTTCCCTTCAGGGTCTCCACGGCCAATGAGTTTGCTCCATCTAACCCTCTTCTGCATCCTTTCCTCTTTGTATAAACCTCCTCTTTGGTCTTCCTCTAGACCTATTTCTTGCAACTCTAGACACAGAATCTTTCAAACAATATCTTCTCTGTCTCTCCTCCGAACATGTCCAAACCATCTCAGTCTGGACTTTATCTCCAAAACCTCTAACATGTGCTGTCTCTCTGATGGATTCATTCCTGATCCTATCCATCCTGGTCACTCCCAAAGAGAACCTCAGCATCTTCATCTCTGCTACCTCCAGCTCTGCTTCCTGTCTTTTCTTCAGTCCCACTGTTTCATGGCTGCTCTCAGTAAAAAAATCACAAAATCGTCTGCAACCATCACAGTCCATGGGGATTCCTATGTCTAATTGGAAAATAAAACTCAATTTTTGTGCAACTCAAAATGTTAACTGTACTTTTATTCATCTATGTACATTACTAACATGAAACACAGACACAATACATCAAAGTATGTCAGCAGATATGTTCTGATATTTTTCTACAGGTTGTTTAGTAGAATGACTTACCAATAGGGTCAATAATCACCAGGAAAACCGCTTGCCATAGCTGGTAAGCTGGTTGGCGCGTTCCGCCAAACCAAGCATTGAAAAAAAAAGGCAAACAGTTAAATTTATATATATGTCAGTTGTAGTTTTTACATGATTGCCAACATTGTTCATGTAAATTAAAGACATTGAATGTGTTTTATCCTCCAACTAATTCCATATTTAAGGTTGCATTTCAAAAAGTTTTTATCTTTCTCATCATGCTTTCGTTTGTCCTGTTAATGTGGGCAGTTTTTGTCTCTTTTTGCATGATATTCGGTTGTTGCCGATGGGTGTTATAGTGAGAGGTTTTGCAGTTTGAGAAAGTCCCATCAGGCTGGTAATGTGGTGTTTGTATATCTGTGCCTTTTAAATCAGGCTCTTTATTTATAGTATGATTCTGAACAAAGTTTTGTTTCTGGAAAACCACTGGATTTTTTCGATCACATCTGTCTACTGAATGCTCACCTCATTCACGTGTTTAATCAATCAAAAAAAAAAAATCCTTTATTACTCCCACAATGGGGAAATTCTCTCAGTGGTGGGCAGCGCCGCTGGATAGTGCTCTATTGCCAAAAAGCAACTTTCTGAAAGCAGCTGCTCTTGCTGGAAGTACCGATTGCACTGAAGTTGCAGTGTGGATGGATGGATGTTTACAGAACAAAATATGTGCACATGCACTTACATTCATATACTTATGTATATATATATTTTAAAATATATTCTGTTTGTTGCATTTTGAAGCTTTTTGTCTGGGGTATTTGGGGTAATTTCCCCCTGGGAAAAATATAAAGTATTCTTATTCTGATTTACACATGTTTATTTATGTATGTATGTACAGGTGTCCCACTCATGTATGAAAGCATCCTTGAGCATGATGCGGAACCTCACATTGCTCCAGTTGAGCACATTACATGTCAGCTCTGCTCCACCTAAATGCTTTTAGACACTTATACTTGCACACATACACGATTCCCTTGAAGGACTGAGAAGTTAAGGACACGAGAACACATGTTATTTTTGAAGTAATATATGTCATGTCCACAAAAATGCCTGGAAATAATAAACAGAGTTCAATTTAAGGGAACTTTACTCAAACACGTTCAGCAACCAAGCATATCATCTAATCAGTTAACAACCCTTCATTTCAATGAAACACCCTAGAACATTTCTAGTAGGTACTAAGTATACTAGAGAAATCCCCCCATGGTGAAAGAACTCGGATAAATTCTAAGTCACGTGACCTGGCACCGCAGACGCCCTACCTGTAACAGTAGGGGGCGGGGCCACTGCTGTTGTCCATATACCTCAAACTGAGCAGCCACTTCGAGACACAGCATCAACTTCAGAAGCACAGCCAGCTCCATGTGGGAACACATGAAGACACAAAGAACTCCGGAAGAAGCTACAAAAGCTACTTTTTCACCAGGACTTCCATCTAAACTCACTTCCTCAAAGCTGGTCACAGGGTTTTGTTGAGTCACATGACATCGTTGAAGAATAGAAATGAAATCCTGAACTGTGGGATTAATCAGAAAACATGCTCATGAGAGCTATATATCACTTTGTTTTACGTATTGGGTATTGTCAATTCCTCATGAAAGTTAATTGCTTTATTAATTTCTAAAGCAAATTATTGATAAAAAAAAACTCTATAAAATGTGGGTAATTTTGATAACCAATGAAGTTGTGCCTGTTTAGCTAGTGTATGCAACAAATCTCTGCAGAGGGTAAAGGTCATTTAAAACACGTGTTATAAAGAACTCCTTTATTTATTGCTCACATGGGAGCTTTAATCTGAATTCATCTTGATTTTGGAGGATTGATTAATCAGCTTATTTTGACTAATAAAAAAACACCAACAGGAAAAATAGACAAAAAATAGATATAACAAATCTATTTACAATATTAAACAGCAGTTTCTTGTCAAATGTATTTTTTCTGGCTTTCAAATTAGTTTAGTTTTTATCGTCTTTAGATCTTACTTGACTTTGAAATGTGTTGGAAGTGAGAGAGATTTTAGTTTAGAAGAAATGTCTTTATTGCTTTTATTTTTCTTTACACCTGAATTTTGAACAACGATTAAAATTGTATTTGGTGTCAGAAAGCTAGAAGAACACAAATGTTCATGCTTTTTCTAGACAGGATGATGTCTAGTGTGAAGTTTTCCGTGATTCTTCTTCTCTAGGCTTGAGCCTAGCTCTTCATTTCAGCAGCTTCTTAATAACCAAATACAAAGAGCTGCTGAAGTACATTTGTGGAAAACATGATTTTATTCCTTCATAGTCACTGCTGCCAGCTCAGCTTCACAACCAGAGAGTTCAGGACAGATGCTAAGTCAGTAAAGTCACTTCTGGCCCCCAGACTTCAGACAGTCTGCCAGTAGGGTGGTTTAGACTGCTACACCCACACATCTGAGCCCTTCAAGCAGCTGAAGGAATGTAGGAATGTAGGGCCACGAGTCAATAGAAGAAATCTGTCAGATGATGTGGAGCAGCTGCTGGGAGCAGAAGACATCACTGAAGAGGATTTGGCATCAGAGCTGCCAGCCGTGATCTCCATCAGCATCCTGTCAGCAGAGGGAAAACTGTGGCTTTCAAGAGGATGTCCAGAGTTTTGCTTCCCTGTGAAGGTCATGTCCTTGTCTGGCCACAAGCAGCTCATGATGCTCTTCTGATGGTGAGGAATGGAGGATCTGCAGTTCTGATTACTGCAAAACACACAACAATAACAATTGTTACCTCCAGCAGTGTTATTCAAAGTGCTCTTATTTACAGAAGATGAGAGAATCTCAGAGTCCAAGTAACCTTCAGAAACTGACCAGAATGGAGAACTTCCTGAGCGCCTGGTCTTCTCTTCAGGAAATCTGCCGATGTACCAAATGAGATGGAAAAAAAAATGCATCTATTTATAGATAAATTGGTCCATGTATTTCTTCATTTTCCTTGTCTGAGCTGGTATCTGGCTCAGAACTGTATGAATGTATAGCTCCAATACAGGTTGCCATTTTTGTAGCACTTTGTTCTGGGTTTTGTGGGGCTGTAAGCTAGTGGGAGAGCATGTAAACCATGGTGTGAACAGATGCATGATGGGACATGAGGGCAAGCTTATTTCTAGCCAACAACTCAGAAGCAAATTTTTAATGAACTTCTGTAGCTTTGCAGAAACTATGTTCTAGAAAACAACGGTTTTAATTTGGGCTAAAAACTGAAAAATCCTTAAAAAAAGCATCACTGGGAACGCTTTTACATTAGACCAATAGATGATCATCATAAAACTTAAGGTAGCTCTGATAGCTAAATTCAGATCAATCAAATTAGTTCAGGTTTTATTGTTAAATCTTTGAAATTGGTGGACTTCCTGCAAAGATCTGTGACCTTTCTAAATCCTCCTTTTAGTAAAGCAGAAACTTATAGAGGACCTACGCTTCAGATAACTTGAAATAGGATAACTTGTGTCTGTATTTAGATTCAATTTTGGATTCCATCTTTGAACCATGACCCACCTGGACAGCAGCTTGCACTTCATACCCTGAAAAGCCCTAAACTCAACTGAGGCATCACCCCAAAGAGCTCATGGTCTAAGGGAGGAGAAAAAAGAAAAGACACATACACAGGAAATAATAAAACACATTAAAAGAATATTGCAAGATTTAATTATACATTTATTCTGATCACAGCTGTACAGGAATGCATCATCACAGCATAAACACAACCTAAACCCAACCACGGCACAACAGCCGTCACAGCTCAACCAGAAATGTACAAGCTAAATCCATTCAGCTCCAATCAACATGTAGAATTGTCCTCATCAACATTGTTATTCACATATAATCATCTGTCACTCAAATATATCTTTGTTTTTTTCAAAGAGCATAAAAATACAAGTCGACTCTCCACTGGGATGAAGACTGGGGTTCGATCCACAGTTTGTCATAGATGAGGGGAAACACTGAGAACTTGAGGAGTGGAGCCAGCGTCGTACAGCTTTAATGGGCTAATACACGGCCTTTCTACGTTTACAGGAGGACACGCACTTTGATTTTTAGAGATCAGAAAGGGACTCCTAGCTTAACTTAAAAGCTACTTTTGAGGTTCCAGACACAAAAGGGCTTAAAGGAGACAATAAAAACTCCTAAACATCGTAGACTCAATAAAAAAGGACATATGAAAAACACTACAAAGGCACAGAGATTTGTAGAGTTAATGAGACAAAACACAAGAGAAAAAGACAGAGGGTGAGTGGACTGAATGCAGTTTCATTGGGAGACACTAGAGGGAGCTGTAACCTGTTATATAGTTTTATAAACTGTACTATAGAAAGCATTGAAGGTCAGGGGTATCTTTTAAAAACACTTCACTGCAGCGGGACAAAGAGATATACTGCATAGGTGTGCTTGCACAAATGTGGGTGGATGTCAGTATTTGTTGTGTGTGCATCAAGAATCCTTTCCACGGCTCATAACCAGAGCCGGACACCAACAAAGCCAACCGGCAGCAGCATTTAAAGATGGGAAGTTCATGTCTGTGTGTTTAAAACTCTTGGCAATTTTTTAAATATTTTTTTTCTTTTAGATCAGATCTTTAGAGCCACTACTGTATGAATGAGAGGACATTGAGCAAGGAGTACACACTCGAAACAACAACAAGATCAGCAACAGCAACAACAGAAACAACGCACGAGTCAGGAAGTTCAGCTAACCACAAAGCTCCACTCATACAGAGGAGACAGAGAGGTTACAATTCATCTGGAGTGAGACAAACCTAGAAAACAGCCTCTTTCTGTGTGGTATTGATTTTTTTTCACCCCAGCATCTCAGTAGATTGCTTTTTTTTCATCTATCTGGCTGCTTATTAGTTTGTCAGATAAATAATGTGCTTATTTTTTTGCAAGCGATACGCTTGGACTGTCTCCATTTGCGTCTGTCAGAGTCAGCTGGAATAAAAAGATGAGCAAAATAATTGTGCTTCTGGGTCCACACAGCTGCTGTGAGGCTGGGCGGCGGTGACACGCTGGGCAGCAGAGGTTAGAAGTTGTGTGGGAGTGGCCTCCTCACGGCAGCAGCAGGAGGAGGTTGCAGCTGGAGCTACTCCACCAGACAGAGAGGAACTCCATCCTCAGTTCTGCACAAGGCTACTTAGGAAGCACTTGCAAAAAAAAACAAAACAAAAAAACACAAGGATGCAGACTCCAACGTGCGCTCTCAGCGTTGTTTTCTTCTTACACCTACAGATGATGGGGGACGAGGAGCTTGGTAGAAATATCACACATCAGTCCAGCATCGCATCCAGCTGATCTGCCAAGTCGTCAAACATGCTGCCGATGTCGTCCAGAATGGAGGCGGAGGCTTTTTTGTCAGAAAGGGAGCTATGGAATGAAATGTAAGAGATTAGTATCAGACAAACCAGTTAAAGGGTAACCAAACACTAAATCAACTGTTGACCTCTATAAACAGGGCTTTAAAAGTGCTGTCTGTTGGTCCTTCCAACATTTTTGAGATTTTAAAATAACTTGTTTAAGTTATGAAATTTTAGTCTAAAACTGTCTGTGTGCTGCCCCCTACAGGTTGAAATGAGATAATACAGTTGAATTTTGTGATTGGTCAACTGGTGTAAGTTATACTGCAGCTCCAGTATAAAAGCCCATTTTTGTCCAGTTTTGATTCCCTAATGCTTGGTCATTATCATGTTAGCTTTAGCATGGCTCGTAGGCGTTTTGCCTTTGGTTGTCAAAAATTTACTAGCTTGCACAACTTTCCAGTGGACTTGGAAGTCAGGTGTCAGTGGTTGAGTGCAATTAGCATTGAATCTAGCAAACATCTTCCTGGTGATGGGATTTGCAATGAACGTTTCACTCTGCAATGTTTGCTTAATACGTTAGCCTTTATTAGCTATGATGCTAGCGTCCTTTTACAACACAGACACGGATCCCATTACGTCTGGATCATGAACGTCTGCCTTGGGAGAAGGTAGAGGAGAAAAATCAGAAAGATACTGGCATTACTTTGCTCAGTACCACTCTTAGGCTTTTTAGCATTTTTCAAATCTGGACTGAGAGTAGAGTCAGCCTCCAACTGTCCTGTCGTGTTACCTTTTAAGTTAAAGTCCCATCCATTGTCACACATAAACAGTGGGTATGTGAAATTTGTTCTCCGCATTTGACTCGTCCCCTGGGGGAGGGGTGAGGTGCAGACACAGCCGCACACAGAAACCATTTAGTGATTTTACTCCCCAATTCAACCCCTTAATGCTGAGTATCAAACAGGGAGTCCAATTTTTAGAGTTTTCGGTATGACTCAGCCTGGATTTGAACTTATGACCTTCCAGTCTCTGGGCAGACACTCTACCACAAGGCCACTGAGCTGTTTATAGTTTATTTCCATGGAGAATGATGGAACTCTACAATTTAGTGTAATACTTGGTGCACTTTATTGTTTGACATGAATTAAACTCCTGGGGTTTCCTGTTTTTAGACCCTGCAGTGTCTTTATAGGAAAATGCTTACATCTGAGGCACTTGAAACGCTGATGTGTACAAAAACAGCTTCACACACGAGGGTCTTATACTTTGAAGCCAAGAGGAAACTCTTTGACTTCACAACAACAACAACAAAAATCCCCAAATAGTTGCAAACACTGCAAAAAAGTTCCAAACATTTATTAAAAGGAAACACTCACTCATTTTGCTTGTCCTCCTCTTTGATTTGATGCTCTACAGCTTGCAGAGCTGCAGCTAAGGAGGCACTGGTCTCCTCCAACCGGTGCTCAGCCTCTCCCTCCTGCTCGCTCTCCTCTTCTTGACTTTCTTTAACTTCTCTTGCTCCTTCAACCTTCGACGGCCTCCTCTCCACTGCCGGGCTCTCATCCACTGATTTCTTCCTCTCCTCCTCTTGTGCTTGCGTCTTATGATCCTTTTCTTTCCTCCTCTCCTCCTCCTCCTCTGCCTCTCGCCCTCCCAGCAGGTCGATAGACAGACCAGCAATGGAAGAACGAGGAGGCTTGACAGGATGCGGCGAAGGAGTGGAAGGACTCTGAGCCGGGGAGGGAGAAGTGGGAATGACCCCAGGAGAGAGGGACAGGGCAGAGGGGATGTCAGGGGCTGGAAGTGGGGCAGCAGTTGAAGGAGAGGGAGGTTTGTGTGCTGGAGTGGGGCTGGCTGCAGCCGGGCTCGTAGCAGCGGGACTTGAACTCACGGAGCCTACCGCTGGTTTTCCTGGTTTAGGTGCTGTTGGAGGCCCACGTGGTTTCGGGGACACAGGGGGAGGAACGCGCTTTGTCTCTGATCACAGAAAAGAACAAAAGGGAAATTTGGGGATTATATTTTTAGATAATAAACTCATTTTAGATTAGTATCGTGACTTATACTCAGGAGTAACTTGTATGTGGTTTAAAAAATGAAGAAATGTGACTCATATATTTGTTAACAATTGTTTCCACTAACAACCACTAGAGGCCACTGTGGGTGTGTGGATCAGTATCTTCTACTGACAGCAAAACAGAAGAAAAAAACTGTCAAAAAAACAAACAAACATGGAGGAGAATCTGATCGTCCTCCTAAACTTTGATGTTTTTCTTATTCACATTGAAAAATTATTCTTGTTTTTATTCTTCCCTTCTTTGGAATGACAGCAAGTCATCAAACTAGGTTACAGAGATATGGAGGTACCGCTGAAAGTGCCATCTGAGCTCCTGTAGAAGAAGGTAAAAAATTGCTTCATAAAGAAGCAACAAACGGGACTTTGATGTGTGAGTTGTATTTGGTGTGAACGCAGCATCATGCAACTTGACAGATTTGTTCAGAAATGTGCACTTTTCTCCCAAAAGTAAAACTTATATTCTGTGTTTTTCTTCTTTACTATGCCTTTTTTGGCTACTGTGACTAATACTGCATAACGAGAGAAACTCGGCTGATGTTTGCCAAAGCTGTTATTCATGTGCGTCTCACCTGGACTCTGTGCCACCTCAGGAGTGTCAGGTCCCGGTATGGGAACTCTGCGTGTTGGAGTTGGAGGATCAGCCTTCTTCAGGTTGACTGCAGAAGGTTTGGGTGAGACAGGTGGCTTCAGAGACTTCCTGGCCTCCATCCACTCGCAGCTCTCTTTGGTGGCCTCCGTCCTCTCAGTGGCCTCAGATACAGGCCTCCGCCTCAGCACCACACCTCCGTTCTGTTGAGGCTCGGCGGCTTGTTTCCTCCCACTGTCAGGAGAATTTAACAGATTGCTGCTCTGGGCGACCCGCTCTGCTTGCTCGGATGTGCGTGGTTTTCTGCGTATTGTGTCAGAGCCAGTTGTCATGGTAACGACAGTGGTTGCAGTGGATGTAGGCGCTTCGACTTGGGTTGGAACAGGACGATGTTTCTTTTTGAGCGTAGCGGTGCCGTCTGCGTTCTCGGTGATCGAGGTGGCTACGATGGAGCGGGGGCGAGGCTCTGGACGATGCTGGACTGGTTGCTGGGGCGAATGCTCAGTCTGATCACTGGGTAGACTCTCCAGACCACTGATGGTCCTACGCCGACTCACAACGCTATCATCCTCTGATCCAAGGCCTCCTGCGCCCGCCTGTCGACGGAGTTGTGGTGGACTAACCTGAAGGCCACATTCATGTTAAAAAAAAAAAAATCATAAAAAATAGTAAATGAAGTTACACACACCTGTAAGTAGCTGCTGCCACTCCCCACATTCTTTTGGACAATGGATGTTTCCAGCATAGCTGCGAGGCTGCGAACGCTCCCAGATGGGCCCTCTGACCTTTCCAAGCCAGCGGAGCCCTGACTTCTTAAAGCGGCTCCCAAGCTGCCGCCATCACTCGCTCGGCGCTCTCGATAGGTTGGAAGCCCTAGCAGCCCTTCCACATGTCCGTCCCCCTCACCGTCGCCCCCGGTAATGGAAGAACAGGACCGCTTGGGTGGAGTCGGGGGCCGGCCTTTGCGACGGGGGCGGAGTGTGACGGATGACTGGCTGCGGTTGACAGTGACATCGTTGGAGGCGGCGGCGTGCGTTGAGCTGCTGCGGCACACAGTGGCATATTTAGAGTCAGACTCCGAGCCAATGAGACTGTGAGTCCTCCGTCGCTCCTCCTCCTCGCAAGGCAGCCGCAGCAGCGGCACCGATGCATCCACTGCAGGCGAATGGGTGGAAGGTCGCGGCCGAGCCCTTGGAGAAGCCTGCTGGGTGCGGAGATGTGGAGGGGTCTGTGGTGGGGTCTGCGTCGGGGTGTGGGGTGGGGTTTGTGAGTGCATTACACCTGGGTGATTTTTGGCCAGGGGGCTGGGGGCACCCTCCCTCTGTCTCCTTGCCTCCTTACGAGGCTCAGAGGAGGTGCTGCTGCCTCCTGGGCTGGATGGAGATGAAGATGGACTTTGAGGAGGATCTGAGCCGCTTTCTCCTCTCTGCAAACCTTTCAGCCTTTTTACGCCCAACATCATCTTCTTTTGATGTCCTGTCAATGAAAGGGGTTTTTATTTATTAGAACATTTCTATGGAAGATTTTCATTTTTTTCTGTCCATCTGTACATTTAGTTATTATACATTCTCAGCCACATCCTTCCATTTCTCCTCCTAAAAGCATAAATGAATCTTACCGAGCTTTGTGATGCCGATCTCTTGCAGATCTTCAAGGCTGATGTCCGAGACAAAGTCAATGTTTTCATACCCATTCTGCACAAGAACTTGGTAGTACTGACTGAGACCAAGGTGAGACAGCCATTCTGCCAGATTTGCCTGGAAAATAATCATAATCGTGGACAAGCATTTTCTCAACCCCATCCTCACTTGTGGAAAATTACAAGCTAGTCGACATTTTTAGCTAAATATCTTTGGAATTAGCAGCATTCAATCAAATTTCCAATTTCCAAACAATCAGAACTGAACTTACTACAGAAATGGGTCTCCTCTCTGTTTTAGAATCCCTTCTTTTAAGAATAGTCCTGCAGCTTTACTATTCTCAGTTCTAATCCTTCTGAATTTATGACTTTATGACTTTCTACTCATTATGACCAAGGTATCTCTGCTTAAATTGTGGAAAAGCTTAAATTCGGTTTAACTTTTGAAAGTATTCTTACACAGGGAGGATTTTTTAAAATCTCATTACCTTTAAGTTGGTGTTCCACAGGGTTCTGTTTTCAGCCCCCTTTTCTTCTCAGCCTACTGTATATCCTATCTGAAAGCTCCATTATTAATTCAGTTTTTCTTGGTTTCTCTATGCTGATGATGCACAACTTTTTTTGGTCTTTTTCTCAAAATAACCTAACTGTGCCATCTCTGCCTGATTCACACACAATCCTGCTTGGTGAAAGTAAAAACATTTTCAGCTCAGTCTCTCAAAGACAAAAAAATCCTTGTCTTTCCTGTTGAGCCTTATACATAGCAGAATTTTAAAGCTACCAAGAAATCTTTAGCAATCGCACCCTGTAATTGTGCATTAAATTTTCTTTGACAGAAAATCATATTTTCAGCACTATTACGCACACTTAAAAGCCAAATGCTTTTTCAAAAACCGACAGTGCACCTGAGATTCTGGAGCACCTTGTACATGGATTCCTTCTGGTTACTAATGTTGAAATAATTTTCAGAGGTACACAGTGATCTGTCAAAATGTCATTGTTTTTTTTGAACGAGTTAGAAATGAGATCAGGTGTTACTGTGAATATGCTAATGGCCTTTTCAACGTCAAGAACCGGAAATTTTCAACCGGAACTGTAAGTGCTCCCATATTGCACTAAAAATACTTTATTCTACCTGGCAGCCCTAACAGGTATGGTTTTTCCTGTTTTGAGTTTTAATAACAGTTTTTCTACTCTCTGAACACTTTTGGGTCAGGCATGGGGTTACAGTTGCCCTAGGTCAGGGGTCTGCAACCTGCGGCCCCAGAGCCACATGTGGCTCTTTTATCTTTCCATGGTGGCTCCTTGGACAAACATCAAATAAGTCATGGAGACTGCTGACCCAGCCATGTCGACCGTGGGAGTCAGCAGCTCCCTGCTAAGGGGTGGCTAACCAAAACTACCTAAAGAAAACAAATAAACAAAGCCTATAAACTAAGACTACCAAGGTCCAACCCCAAACTAAAATAACAAAACCCAGCGGTGTAAGACTGCTGAGGACAAAGAGGGGAAAAAAGAAATGAAGAAAGAAAAGAAAATAGCATTTTTTTAAACATTTTGAGAGATGCTAGGTTGTTTTTATATATTTGCCAAAAAATAGACATAGTTCATATTTATTATTAAAAAAAATAAAGTCATGAATTCAAATCAAAATTTCTTAAAAGCTAAAATAAGACTATGCCGGTCTTTCTAGATGGCTGCTCTGCTGCGACTTCACAAGACTCAGAACTCATGTAGATTCACGCGATAACCCGCCATTTCTATGGGAAGTACTAGTAAACAAACCCTCATTCCGTTGTGATTTTGAATATATGCTTCTTCTGCCTGACTCATCTTCATGACTAGGCTTGATTGTCACAATGATGTAATGTTTACAACAAGGTGAAAACAGTGAGTAGAACGGAGAGAGATTTTATTTTGAGAAATGTACCGGATACACTTTACATTCACTCCCATAATTTCTGGTTAAGGTCGTTAATAGCCCCAACTTCACAAAAAGGGCTCCTGCTCGGCTCCGGAAAAACTTTAAAGCCAACAAAACAGATATGGAGTGCCGGAGAGGCCGGACCAGACTGGATGCAGTATGAGTGCCTCTCCTCCTTTCAAGTTACGTAAAGACCAGATGCATTGTTAGCGTGGGATTAGGATTATGTTAAACTGCATAATTTCTGTTTCCGGCCAATGATGTCATGTGGCATCTCGTCTATAGTCAGGTCCGTCTCATTATTTTACCTGTTGTAAACAGTTGGGAGTTACAATTATTGGAAAATGTTCTAACGTGGCTAATGTGCAGCATGTTACAAACTAGAGTTACTGTAAACAGAGTTGTTAAAGTCTGACTGACTGATGCATTTATCTCTGACTTTTTTTGTATAGCTTATTGTGTCTTATAGTTCGCTGTGCCTTATATATGACAAACAATAAACCATTCATTCATGGTGCATCTTATAATCTGGTGTGCCCTGCAGTGTGAAAAATATAGTAATCTAATTGCTGTGCTTTTTGAGTTTCCAGAGATGGCCTCACCGGTTTGTGGTCTGGCAGCCAGTCCGTGGAGGGCAGCTTGCTAATCTCTGATGTTAACTTCTTTCGATGTCCAGGCTTCATGACTCCAATCGCCGTCAGGTCCTTAGACACAAATTCCAATTAGTCACATCATGACTTCACCACTACCAGAGAATGTGTTTTTGACAACAGTTTGGTTTTAGTTTGACGTTTCCAGATGAAACGAGCCTTTAGGAAACATTCTGTTTAGGACAATCTCTAATGAATGTTTTTTGGCTTTTAGCCGTCTCTGTGTCTGCTTCAGTGAACACACACAGTGTAACTCAGAGCTTCAGAACACAGCTATGCATGAATATAGGTGTGTAAATGAAGCAGAGGCCCAACAAGATTTAAGACTCACAATGGTGAGAGACGAGGGGGATGAGGGGGTCGTGACCTTACCTCGGGGGTCATGCAGCTAATGGTGTCTAGATCATATCCCGCAGTGAGGAAGTGGGTGGTGTAGAACTGCAGCTGAAACTCACCCAGCCACGCCACCACCGCCTGTTTCTAGAACACAGAACACGAAACACAGAACACTACGACCTCCAACCAGAAGAGTCTGCAGGCCTCTTCTAAAGGAGGACAAAGCATGGCAGTCTGCTCCAAAAGGCAGAAAATAGACCTTTGCAAAAAAAAAAAAAAAAAAAACAGCACTGAAACGTAACACCACTGGAGTGTGAAAAGAAGGGAGTGCTAGGAGGCAAGCTGCTCTGAAGCGCTAGGCAGGGAACTGTTCTGCAAAACTTGATAATTCATGTCATCCATATTCAAGAACTAAATTTATGCTGCTTGTATAACCCTTCAAAAATATGTGCAGAAATCCCTGTGGGGTTTGAAATACATTTAAAACAATTTCAAACTGCACCACTTGCTTTTTAAAAAAACTCTTCTACAGAAAATATGAATAACTGTCAACCTTCATGATTGATCAGCTCTGTCTTCTCAACTGCATCTTTGATGCTTCATTTCTGTAAGGTCCACTACAAAGATGGAAATGAAGACAAAGAAAAATGTTTTTAAAGAAACTGGAAGAACCGAACTTGATTAAATCTATTTTCCCCTCAAAAATAAAAAGGTTCTTCTGCACGGAAAATATTTTATACAAAAGGATAAAAGGAGAAACCGGCTGATTTCACTGTATCTTATCTGACAGTGAATGTTTGAATTTCTCCACATTTGTTTCAGCTCATTTTGTTGGCATGGGCTGTTCTGATTAAAAAAAAGCTATAAATACATTTCTATTAACCTGTATCATATAAAAGAGCGGCAGAAGTCTCAGAGGTAAGATCCTAAAATTACGTCGACGACTGACTTGCAAGTAGACCGTTTGGAATTTCACTTTAAACATCAATTTAGCCTTTAAATTATGAAAATGCATGAATTATGACAACCACTTCTGCTCTTCCAGTTGTCGCCTAGCAACCATAGGATGCTTGGTGTAAAAAAGAAAAAGAAAAGATCTGCTTTGTGTTTACCTTCACTGAACAGTTCTGCAACATAGCAGCAGCACATGCGTTAGGAAGGGGGGGAAGAGGGATGCAAACAAGACGGCAAGTGCTTGTCTCCATGGAGACATGCCGGCATCTTCACTGGTTCAGATGCAACATAAAGAACTAACCCCCTCTTTTTAAAACACTGTTATTATGATGGGGAAGCAAAAGAGCAAAAAGCGATCTGACATTAAAACTCACTTTCCCATCATCCTCTTCTGCCTTTCGCTCAAACGACCGCTGCTCGTGAATTTTGCTGCTAGACGAGCCTTGAAGTTAAAGAAAAGAAAAATATAGTTAGTTTACTGTAAAGCAGCATTTATAATTAATTTTGGTTCACACGGGAAGGCCTTTGAGCCAGCTTTAACTGGTAATCTCGTTTGTCTTTATTATCGTTAATCATGCAGCCATTTATAGCACATTTTCCCATTAACTAGGTTTCTCATTTACTCATGAAATGGCACGTTGGTGGTGGCAAAGCTGTCACTTTGAGCTCTGTGGAACACAGCAGAGTGATCTGTGAATGTGGAAATGCTGTTTGTGGTTTTTTAACACCCTCATATAAGAAAAAGATCAAGGCACAAAAATCTGATGAGAAATTAAAAAGATATAACTTCCCACGCAAAATATCTTTTTTTTAGTTATCTAAACAAATTATTTAGTTATCAAAACAAAGCATTTTTAAAATTTAAATCTTAAAAATTTTGTTTACACTACCCTCGACAATGTGCGTTCAAGAGGCCATTTCCAGTAAAAAGTCTGTAAATGAGTGTGTTCAAAACTTTTGCGTTCAAGCGTAGCTACGGACGTTTTCCCAAAGTTTTCAGGCTCTAAGTACAAATTTTTTTTACCATTGAACAGACGTTGCAAGTAAACTAGATCAAACTTTGACCAATCAGGGACTTGGATTGAGCAGGGACGTATGGATGGCATCCTTTTTAATTCTAGGAACTGCCAGTCGTAAATGGATCATGGAGGAAAAAATAATAATTGTGGTTTGTGTTTGGCCGAACTTACACAATGCCAAGTCTTGCATGTATCAGAATAAGAACTGTGAAAGAAAAAGCCTGGAACAAGATTAGCAGATTTTGCACCAAGCCTCTTCCAACTGTAGGTGGCGGACATGTGCTAATAAACAATAGAGAAAAAAGAAGCCCCTCCCTGCTTGTCTATTGTGAACACCATGGACTGAACCTGCTTTTTAAGAAGCCACATTGTATCCCAGTGCATCCATAGCTTCAAGACTGGCACTTCAACTCAAAAATACTGCAAAAGTTCGATCTTGTTAATTTGTTTGTGATATTTATCTCGTTACACCAAAAAAATTACAATAATCTGTGTGAATATTTTTGGACTAAATCGAGGAAGCAAACAGATTTACAGTTAATGCTCCACATTTCAAAAGAAATCTTGGATACTGCATCAGATTTTCTGTTTTCAATCCAATGATCAGTCGGATAATCTTCCTGCCTGTGTCTTTGTTTGAACGCAGGCGCCTCAGTAGTTCCTCTCCTCATTCATGGTGACACATGACGCCCAGGATCTAACGCACTTCATTCTCTGTCTTTTTGCAATGCAAGCAAACATTTGGTGCTGCATTTAAAGCTTAAAGCTCAGCAGTTCAAAGCTGAAAACAAAAGGATTTCACTCAAAAAGATCTGCGTCTGTGTTTTAAAATTGCTTGTTACAGCGGCTTTCATTAATAAAAAAACCTTGAGGAAGTAGAAAAGAGAGACTGTGAGAAGAAATGCTGCTGGAGTCTAATATGTACAGACGCGTGGAGTTTAGACAACCAGAATGAATCAAAGCAAAGTGAAGAGGGAAAAGTAGTTCAAACAAGCCCCAAGAGAGTCAGGAAGTCACTGTGTGAAGAAACTGTTTTAGTACAGTAAACGCTTCAACTAAACAGCTTCACACAACAGTTTGCACCTGAAAAGCAGGAAGTTATAGCATTTACTTTCATTTTTGGCTTTAACGCTGACTGCTAATTCTCCTGAGAATCTGTTATAATAAAAAACATTAGAAGAAAAACGCATAGAAAATTGTGATTGATAAATCCAGCCTGATTTCCTCAATTACTTATTTGTTTCCCAACTGGACTCCGGTTTCTTTGAATGCAGCATTCACATATTAGATTAGATGTCTTATATGCAGCGTTCTTACTTGCTGACTGCTCCACAGACTGTGACTGCTCCAAGAGATGCTCCTTGGCTTTCATCGACTGGGACAGCACCGTGGCCAGGAGCTGAAAGACACGCAAATAATCAGACGCTTGAGGGAACATTTCAACTTCAGGTCTTCATAAAAATAAAAAATAAAAAACAACTCTCCTCAGTTTCAATCTCCTGCGATCTGCAATCGACCCATCTTACATTAAAAAAACATTTCCTGTCACCTATGTGTTTTCACACCTTCCAGCTATCTTACAGACCCTTATGACCACTGTACAGATTTGGAATGGGTGATACATCGGTGCCAGTATCAGTATCAGTATGGGCCAATATTTGCATAATTTGAGTTTATCGGTATTAGATCTATACCAGAAAAATCCACCAATATTGTTATATTTTCAGATATGCTTTATTTTGACAAGGATACTTGTTCCTAATAGATCCTTGGGACTGGAAAACATATTTTTACAGTCATAGCCAGTAATTGTTCTGACTGTTTTCATATACATTTGATATAGATTTTCCTAATCAATCTCTTGCCGTGGAAAGCTTATGATTTAACGTTTAATAGTCAATAAATGTCTTCAAAGTGTTCCTATGAGATCCCTTGCTGTATCTGTAAAAGAAAAGTTGTGTATTTCTTATAAAGAAACAAAAAGAAAATCTAAACTTGGTGTTATTGTAGACATTTAAATATTGGTATCGGCAAATATTGTGATATCGGTTATCGGTATCACTGGAAAAAACTGATATCAGCCTATGCCTAGTACAGATGGTACAGGTGAAACAAAAATGGCGAGCAATACTGCCGCTATCCAGCCATACAGTTTTGAGCCACATGCCAACTCGAATGAAGAAAATGAAGACGTTGATGGATCTATATGTCTGTAATTTGATGTATTAAAGTGGAGCAGAGCAAGGAGCTTGTGGTTTGGTGTAGTAGCTTTTATGTCACAACTACAAGCTTTTTCAAACTGTGTTTTTTTTTTGTCTGCTCCTGATTCACGATTTGAACAAAGAAATACTCAGAAATGCACTGTTAAGCTCGATTTTTTAAATATATGTCTTCTATCATCAGGAGAAGGCCACAAGAACATGTTGCAAACGCCAAAAACAACATTTTCATTGGCGTGTAAAGCTTGTTTCACTTCTGAAATCTGATGCTTTAGGTACTTTCTTTTGAATGCAAACTTATTTTTTACCGATTAGATCAAATGTCAAAGACGTTTTGGGTTGCAGAGCAGATGTGCAGGATGAAGTCAGTTTCCCACCACAAACACTTCTTAAACTAAAGTTGTTAAAACCAAAGTGCCAGTCAGGTTCTGATCTTTAAGTGTTTATAGTTTTGTGTCCTTTTTTAAAACAAACTAAAATCTGTTATCTTTATAACTCCACTGTCTAAAAGTGGAGTTATTGAGAAAACAGCCCACAAACCACAAATGTGTCTGATTTCACTTTCAGTTTAGCTTCTTATCAAAGCAGAAACAGAGTGGTTTGTTACTGTGTAATGAGCCATGATTTTAGCACATCTGGCCTACTGATGGGAAAAAAAGGTGATGTTGATCTCTCCAACGGAAGGCCAAACTAAACAGGAAGAAGTCTTGTGGTGAACTTTGTAGAGTTTCTTTCCTGTAAATGTTTTGCCGTTTCCCAGAAATGATCTTCTTGTTAACTAAAGGTGTAGCAGTGACATAAGTGATGTCGCACCTTGACTCCTTCTGCCTGTGCGTGCAGACCCGGTGCGTTAAGGCCGTGAGTGTTGAGCCCTGTTGTGGGAGCGGGGTGAGGACTCGGCGCGGGTGTGGTTAGCACATGCGTGTTTCCAGAGCTCTGTAAGCTGCTCGAGGATCGGACACTGCCGAGACTCCCCACGCTGCCGCTGCGCTCTCCACCTGCAAAGGTGAGCGCATGATAAACGAGCAGCAGCACAAAAGAAAATGCAGATTTTTTTTCCTGTTAGACTCCAACTTGGCTTTTTCACCTGCCAGCGGCTTGCGCAGCACCCAGATGTCCTCAGTGGTGCTGCTATGGTGTCCCAAAGTGGGAGAACCCTGAGGACTCAGCTCTGCAGTCCTAGAACCTGTCTCATACACACACATTCACAGACACACAAACGCATATACACACATTACTGCTACTATTACTGTCAGAGCACTCAAGAGAAAAGGCCTCATTACCACAAATGCAGTCACTAATTAACTACACAAACAATTGTGTGTGATAATGTGTGCAGTTTTATTTTTAAGAAGTTAGATGAACACTGTCATGCAGGCAAATGCACAGACTGCACTCACTCACATCCATATGCATGTTAACCATAACCTTTTAAAATGTGACTTAACAAATCTTCGTCCAATATTATTTTACTGACATTAAGAAATAATGTTTATCTCCTCTCACTGGATACTCTTAAAAATATATTTACATATCAAAAGGCAAATTCTATGTTCGGGTCAAAATTGACCCGTTTTCAAATGTAAAAATTTGTCAATTTTGACCCAAACACAATATAAGAGAGACTTTTTAATTATTTGCTTCTGTTTTTCTATTTTTTCATGTGTTTTGTGTCTAGGGGTAAGATTCTAGCTTTGGTTGCGAGTGATCCTAATGAAGAAGGTCTAACTGCAGGGATGCCCGGTTCAGTTTAGTTTAACACTCAGCTATTGCTTATATTTTATGATTGATTTTATGTTTTTGGACGATTACTACTGTGAAGCCCTTTGAGGCAACTGTGTAGTGTAATTGGGCTACATGAATAAAATTGTATTGAAAATCCCGGACGAGCCCCCAATTTATGCGATTTCTTATTCCTCTAGATCCCCCTTGACTGAAAAAGGGTCCAACATTGAGAACCATTCATTTATTTATGATTAAATACTCAACCACATTGCTCAATTGCATAGTCCTTTGTGACTTTTAAATTGCGGTTCTGCTACTGTTATTTTTTATGCGCTCAGAAAGTGGAGCAAGGAGCTTGCGTCCTGTCTATAGCTGCTACATACCAACTACAAACTTTTTCAACATAAATTTTAAGTCACAGAAATGCAATTTTTAAGCTTAATTTTCTCTATATATGTCTATCCTCCATCATGGAAAAATGCCACAAGAACATGTTAAAAACACTAAAAACACAATTTTCATCTGAGTAAATATTTATAGACTAATTTAGTTACTCCACAGGAAATCAATACTACTTAGATTTGGTAAACTTTCAAATTAAAAGTATGCATTATTTTAAAGATGTTTCAGTAAATTGCAGAAATGTTTTTTTTTTCAAAACAGTACTTTGAGAGTAATAGTTTCTCAGTTAATCTTTCCCAATCCACTCTAAGTGATCTCCTGACTGAACGGGTGAACTCTGTTTGACTTCCGTAATGACTGATTTTTTTCTGATTCAAATCATCACAGATGTGTTGCGTTGCTTTCAAAATTTCCTTTCAATCAAGCACATGTTATTTTAGCAACTCTAAAAAATAACATTGTTAGCAGCAACAATGACATTTGTATTAATTTAGAACTGAAGCCTTGCAATCTCATGTTTGTCTAAAGGTGATTATTAATGTTGTCTGAAATACAAATGAATATGAACATGTCAGTCCATTTGAACCCTCTATGTAAATCTTATTTTTACATAATGACCATGTTATAAAAATACCGCCTGTGGCTGAGTATTAACCCTAAAAGGACAGTTCACTCAGATTGTAAGTAAATGTTTTAAAATAACAAAATAAGTGCAGTTTGTTTCACAGTCTTAAACAAAAAAAAAGAGATTTATTTTTATGGTTTGCTTTATTTTGCAAACATAAATAAATAAAATGTCAATAATTGTCATCTAGGTGAACTGAACCTTTACTGGTGCATTCAGCACAACGCTGACAGATGGGCTGCTTTGTCAAAAACCATAAAAAAGGATGCTTATCTGTGATTTACAGTATGTACCTGTCTGACTCTGCTGCTCCTGAGAAGTGGAGAGAGGAGGAGAAGAGGACAGAGGAGGAGTAGACAGAGCAGGAGGAGAGATGGGCAGAGGGACATACCCAAATGAGGAGAAGCGAGGGAGGGACTGTGCGTTGAGATGGAGGGGAGGAGGAGGATGAGGCAGGTGCAATGGGAGGACTTTGGTGGGGGGGTATGAGTTCCCGTTAACCGAGGCAATGGGACAGGGGTTTGGCCTGCGGAGCAGGAGGGTGTGGCACTGGTGGGATGGGGAGTGACCTGGACACAAGCCAGTGGGAGGGAGGGTGCAAAACAACAACAACAACACAACAAAAACGGATCAGTCAACCAGAAACAAAACAAGTCTAATCAGAAAAATACAAAATCAAATCATGAAAACAACACATCCATATATCCTCAAGGAATATATCTGGAAAAATCAAAATATGTTATCACTTTAAAAACGAAGCAAACAACTTAAACATAAGCAGAACAATCTAACAAAGCATGCTGTTTCAAATATGAGGGGTTGTTAAAAAGTAAGGCAAGTAACAGAAGGATCAGAACTTTAAAGGAGTGGGGGAGCAGAGGAACAGCCAGCAGAGGACAGTTTTTGATCAGTGAAGATGATGGACAGGAAACTGATTCGTTTACAGCTGCTGCTAACTACAACTACTGGCTGACCTTAGCGACGGAGCAGCTGCTAAACTCACGCATGCAGAGGCACACACATCCACCCGCCCATACACAAACCCACAGCTGTGATGTGGGTGGTCACCTGCCCTTTTGATGACTTCCACCATATTAGAGGGGAAGTAGCCCACACGGTCATTTCCTGTGCGGTTGTCATGAATGCAGCCTTTCCACCGGCCGTCAGAGTGCTGCTCCAAGACCTGCATAACACAAACAGACACATGATGTACACGGATATTTGGACACAGAACAATCACTTACATTACGACAATTACTCCAATTGACAATTGTCTGACTGTGCTTTAGTTGTAGGGAAAGAAATGTTACTATTTACCAATTTACGTCACTGTTTCCAGTTTCCATTAAAAAAAGAAAAACTCAATTCTGAAAACAGAAGTAATTTCCAGAAAACAAAATGAAATGTTTAAAAAATTGGAAACAATGAAACCGCAAAAGAATAGGTGTTATGGGACTTTGCTGATTAGATAATGATATCCAGTATCGCTTTATGTCAAATAATTTCAGTTGAAATGATGGACCAACGTCCCATAATACCTACATTTTCCGTTTCCTCGTTGTGTTTTGTTTTTCTAACATTTTGCTCTGTTTTTTGGAAATTACTATTGCTCTTCGAAAGGATTTTTACATTTTGGTTTCTGGAATTTTGTTTTGTTTTCTGAGTTATAATGCTGTTTTTGTTATATTTGTTTTGCTTTTTTAATTGTTGTTGTGGTGTGATTTTTAAATTTTAATGCGTTAAGAGATTTGTTGATGTGATTTGCCCTTCAGGGCCATTGTATTTATGACCTAATGGTTATAAATAATGGTTTTTAAAAATATACATATTTTAAATGACAAATCATTCAAATGCAAGGCAAGGTGGACTATATTCGCCAATCTATTGAGCATTGATGCACACTAGCTGTTCACAGAGACTTCAGGGAAATTTCCAAGGCACTGGATTTTGAAAGATTCAGACAACCCAACAAAGGAGCAAATTTGTTATATAGAGTAGTGAGTAATGGAGGAATTTGGACACAACCTGTGCATTTAGTTTGCATTCTCGGGTTACTACACTGACTGCATACAGAGAACTGGACAGAATGACCACTCCTCCCTTGCATTCCAAATAGGAAGTATCTCCTAGCTCCAAGAAGCCAAAATCCTTTGGACTTGTATAGAGAAACAAACAGCAATTACTCATTCTATTTGTCAGAATAACCATTCTTGGTCTGATACATCTTTTTAACATCTTCTTGCTAATCCAATTATTTTTATCCAAGTTCATTGCAAGTTATTCAAGTTATAAACGGACCAATCAGATGCCTCAGTAAAAGCATGTGGTGCCCACTGGCCCCACCTCAAATGCTTGTTTGACAGCTTCTCCCAAGTCGCTTTCAGTGAAAGGGGTGTATACTTTGAACAAGCTCACTCATGATTGGCAACAGTAGTTGCAATAGAAAGGTTGACTCAGACCAGCTTAGATCAATCAATGTCGACTGGCTCCAAATGGCGACGCCCGTATTGCATTTGGCTGCAGCTGGAGGTAAAGCATTTGTGTGTCTAATTAGCAAGCTAGTCTTAGCGTGGGTCTTGTCCAAATTGATTTTACCCTAAAAAACCTAAATACTTATTAATGTTAAATTAGATATGTAAGTCCTACTATTTTTAAAAATTAAATTGAGATTTTTTTTTGTTGATTTGCAAAGTTTTTTGCTTGTGTTTGCTTAAAAAAGGCAACAAAAAGTTGAACAAAAAGTTTCCTATTGAGTTATTTTTTGTGAAGGTGATGCAACTCTGGGACTTCAGTGAAACACAGAATGCAGTGATTGTTTGAGGCTTGACCCAAACAGAGACTCCGCAATCTTATTACATTAAAAACAGTTGTCAGGATTCTGTGATCTGGTTCTGTCATGTTCTGTTTTCTGTCAGTCTCACAATGTTCAGGCCAAATCATCCACAGCTGTTTTCATTTAGTTAATTGTCCTCAGCCTATTTAAGTGTCTGGTCTTCGGTTCTGCATTGTCAGATCATCTGCTCTTCTCTGTCACTGGTTTGTTGTCATGGTTTTTTCATGTTTAAGTTGGTTTAGTAAATTTTTGAGTTTCTGCCACAAAGTCTTGTTTCCTGCATTTGGGTCCTTCACCACCATCCATGACAACAGTAGTCATACACAACATTTCTGTAAATCAGCAACAACTAATCAAACATCATCCAGAACTTTGGGTTCTTAAATTTTACACCTCAGCTGAAATATTTCGGAGACTGTACCGTGATAATGTCTCCAGCTTTGATGTTGAGGCTGGTAAGGTCGTAGTTGTTGCAGTAGTCTTTAAGGGCTCGGACCTGCATTGCAGCTGATGCATCTGTGGGACAAGAGAGCAGACCAGAAGATGGAGAGGAACAGCAGCCGTGAGAGGTCTGCATGTCAGCTGTAAGTCTTGGTTTTGGTGCAGATAAGAATCCAAAAAGACCCATATATATAGCCATTTAATTAAAAAAGTCTGACACAATGCTTTCCTAACAGTGTGCTATTGTCTGACACATGATGTTAAAATTAGTTTTTTAGCTCCACAAATAGGAACACTACTTATGATGTAATAACCTAATTATTAACCTAGTTACTGTTAACTTCTGGACTAAATATAGCTATTCCTATTTTCTAACATTCAGCATTGTTTTAAACTTAGAAAATAAATTTTAAGTAGCATGTGTGACAAATAAAACAGACTTCTCAAGATCGTCCTTCAGCTCCAGCAGAGTATTAGTCAAAAGAGGTATGTTCAGCTCAAGTTATGCTTTGTTATTAGAACAAAACCAAAAAAGTTTAGTGCAAAAGTACTTTTCAAAAACCACTAATGTCTGACATCAAATAATTTTCAGAAAAGACAAGTTACAATTTAAATTGACATTAAGGATAAATGCTATACACCCCCTAAAAAAGTGATTTCTTTTTAATGAAACATTACAGTTACACGTGCTTTACTCTTGTAAGTAAACTTCTGCTTCCTCTGCTTGTGGCTCAAATAAATTCTAAAACTTGGTGTTTTGGAAGCAGGAGTGATTTTTGACATGTGAACTTGTGCACTCCCCGTCCTGACCTCTCAGTAGCTGTTTGATCTCCCGGCTGGCTTGTGTGGTGGTAAACTGGTTAACGATGTCCAGAGCTGTCTGACTCAGAGTGTTCCTCACTCCGGCACTGATGCCACTCTGGAAAAAGGCAGAGGACAAACCTGATTAATGATCCATTCTTAAAGTCCCACTCCAAATATATTTGTATCTATGGTGAAATTGTTCCCAGTGGTCTTTTAAATCCGATTAACCCAAAATCCTGTATTGTTTTTTAAGATATACTTTCTCCAGAGTTGCAGGAGTTCATTGGATGTTCACCTCTGGGTTGTGGGCGGGACCTTTCGCGCAGAAGTAAGCCAGTGCTAATTTCCCATGATCCCCTTGTTTACACTTTCTCCCACTAGCTTATAGCCTTACAGTTTTGAGCCAGATGTCAGCTCAGATGAGGAAAATCAAGACATTAATGGATCTATTTATTTTCAAATGGAGGATTTAGAATTGTAGTGGAGAAGGGAGACTTGGACCTGCCTGTTGCTGCGTCAGTTTTTTCAAACTGCATGTTTTTATCTGCTCCACATCCATCACCATTTGAAGAAAGAAATACTCAGAAATGCAGTTTTAATCTTAAATTATTTTATAAATGTCCTCCATCATGAGAAAAATGCTACCAAAAACATGCTTTTCAGTGGAGTGGGTCTTTAAGTGGTGATATATAAAGCTGAATGCAGAGATATGGATCAGCTGAAACAACTTACCATTGCAGACAGATAATTTATTGCTAACTTATTATAGGCACTTCCTTACATCACTAAGTGGGTTGAAATATACATTTTTTTGGTGTAAACCAATTTTAAAGATGAAACTGCAATAAAAAAACATAAACTTGAAAGACTTACATCCAGCAGCAGGCGCACTACCTCTGTCTTCCCACAGAGGGCAGCCTGATGCAGAGCGGTGCCACACTCTGACTGTCTGTTGATATCTATGCCAGCCTGAATGAGCAACCTGCAACACCACAGGATAATGAGATTAACCTCAATTAAAACTCATTCATGGCATAATTTAATCAAAGTAAGAAGCACAAATTAGCTGAAGACAGAATGTATACAAAAAAGAAGACTGACAATGACAAGAATGCAAGCTGAAGTCCAATACAAATTGAATTTTGTCATCCACTTTGAAGTTTAAAATGTAATGACACTGCAACGTCTGTACAAAAGCTGTTGACAGCTTTTTTTTCTCCACAGCAGGCTGTAGGGGTGTTTCTGCTTCTGAGTGATAGCAGCTTTGAGCCGACCAGACAGAAAGCACAGCGGAGCAAAGAGAAACAAAGTATATAAACTTCCGAGAATGTAGGGTCAACTTCAAGCCGTGAAGATACTATCTAGACAGGATTTCAACAGGAACCATGCCAAGCTGTCCGTGGGTTGCTGATTTTCATCTTAAGGAAAACAACTTGCGCAAACCAAGTTTTGAAGAGCAGTTATTTGTCTCAAAAACAAGAGAGAAATGTAATTATTTAAGCGGAGTGAATAATGTGCAGGAGCAAAAGACACTGTGCTGTTGGTGGAAAATGTGCAAATGAACATTTACACAGACATACAAGTAGATTCATTAAAAAGAGCAAAAAAAATTTTTTTGAAAAAATATTTAAACAAATTGCAACTAGCTTAATGGTGTTGCAATAATGAAACTTTTTAAAAAGCCGCTCCTTTTCCAGTTCAGACGTGTGAACTTCTGAGTATGTAGATTATAACTTTCAGAATAATGGCCGCATACAAGTTTGCATAGTCGTTCACATACTTCCAGACTAAAGCCAGATTTGCAAAAAGAAAGACTAGTTAGTGCAGGACAACAGTCTGGGGGAGGTAGAAAAAAGAAAATGCTCAGACCTTATAACGTCTATGTGTCCGTTTTTGGCGGCGAGGTGCAGAGGCGACACGCCATTGGGGTCGGAGGGTTTGGGTTCCAGCATGGCTGCACACATGTTGCTGCTGAGGAGGAGCTGGACGACCTAAAAACACAAAGAGATCCACATAGTTTTGGACTTTGCGTGAATCTTAGGCAGAGCAGAGCCCAAGTGTTCGACTCCTAGCAAAAACCAAGAGGAGGCAGCACGCCACAACTACTTTTGCCTCCTTCTTTGCCTCTCAATAGGTAAAGAAACCTTCTCCTTTTTACCACATTGTTATAACAAAATTAGATTTCTAGATTAAAAGTCAAACTGTGTTTTTTTCACAGCAGTGTGCTCGTTTTGAGTTCAACCCTTTGTATTGTATTTATCAGAGTATACATTTTTTGCATAGTTTGGCCAGGGGTGGGACTTATACTTGGGAGTGACTTATAAGGGATTTTAAAAATAAATATTGGCTCAGATATTCGTCACTTTCCCACTAAGAACCTGCACTTTAGGTATGTACATCAGTGCAGAAGAAAAAGTGACGTCCAAAACAAACATGGAGGAGAATCTGAATGTTCTGAACATCTAGTTCAGGGATAGGCAGCTCCAGGCCTCGAGGGCCGCAGTGTCAGCATGATTTTCAGATATCCAAGCCCTACTCATGTCTGAATAACTGGTTCAGGTGTGTCCCGCAATTAGAACATGCTAGAGCAGGGAATGTTGGAAAACATGCTGTATATCAATGATCTAGTTTATGAACACATTTCTTAACAAGAATTGAGCATCCATTTTGACACATGTCAAAAGAGGCAGTGACGAGTGAGTCACGTTCAGTGTGAGCGCAGCATTACACCAGGCTTGGCAGATTTGTTCAGAAGTGATGCACTGTCCCAAAAGTGGGAATTATGCTCTGGAGCAATTTTTTTTATTTTTACTTCTGATTTTTTTTTGCGTCCAGCAACTTATCTTTCGGTGCGAATCGGAGCCTTTTAAATAAGAGAATAATTTCTGTAAATATCTTCCAAAAGTGGCCGGTCTCTAGTAGACGCCGGCCTCCTATAAACACAGGGTCTTACGGATGATCGTTACTTTAGACGTCCATCTCTAATAGTGGCCCAGCTCCTTTGAAACAGATGGCTGTCTGCAGTATTTGTGTTGTGTAGCAAAACCCAAGAAACGTTCATTCGATTTAGCGTTTCAATTTTGTGCAGTGGCATACGCCAAAGAACATTCTGGTGAGGAATCTGCACCACATTTGGGGTGGATCCTGAACGTATATGAGAATGGTGCAAGCAGATGGACGATACTGAGAAGACAGCTGCAGAAAAAGAAAGCCAGCGACAAATTAGAAGACTAAGAAAAAGCAACACAAAGCAAACAAAAACAAGTATTTGTGGAGCTTTTAAATGAGAAACATGAATAAGATTAAATGCTACGGTTTCATCAGTGTGTAAGGTGGTCAGTTATACAAAGCCTTGAGTTCTACATTGACATCACTTTGGCTTATTTCACCTTCCTAAAGATTTCTGCAGATACCCAAAACCCTGTCCTGACATAGTGGGATCTCTGATTTTATCTAGATACAAACCAAAAGGATTTGTGGGAAGCAAGCCAAATCCATTGACACCCCACCCCCATAACCCACATGGCCCAAATAATCCACAGGATTTGTTCTGGTGTCAAACACCAAACCCCCCCTAGATGACACAAAAACATGTTTTTTTTGTTTTTTAGTGAGGTAAATAATAAAAATTATGTATGTTGTGTTTGGTTCTTGAGAGGTGTACTCACTCCAACTCGCCCAAATTCACAAGCGAGGTCCAGTGGGGTTTTCCCGGCAGAGTCTGAGATGCAAGGGTTGGACTGGTGTTGCAGCAACATCTCTGACTGTGAAACACGCACAAACGCACAAGCGGAGTCACATTTTATGCATCCATCATCAAACTTTATCGCACTCACTTCATGTAATCACGCATGCGTACACACACACACAGAGTTACCCCATCGTAGTGTCCATGCTGAGCTGACAGGTGGAGAGGGATCTGTCCTTCATCTGACGGCCCGTTGACTGATGAGCCTGCCTTCAGCAGCATTTTCATTGGCTCAGTCTTTCCCTGCCATGCAGCGTAATGCAGAGGGCGCATTCCTGCACACACACAGAAAACAGATTCAAACTATTGAATACCCACTTTGATCATCTTTTGATGTACTTTGGAAGTTTTTATTATGATTATGCCATTTTTAGCCAAAATTAAAAAAAAAAACGGTGTCATTTTCAAGGCGATAGTTTCTGCAGAGCGGCACTAGTTCATTATAAATACACCTCTAAGTTGTGGGTGGATCTGTTTGCACAGAGTAAGCCCATCCCCATTTCCCAACATCCCTTTGATAACACTTTCCTGCTAGCTTACATCCCTTCACCTAACCTAAGCAACAAAAATGGCGAGCAATATCTGAGCTATCCAGCCATACAGTTTTAATCCAGATTCCTGCTCAAATGAGGAAAACAAAGATGTAGATGAAACTATTTGTCTACAAGTGGACGAATCAGAATGGAGTGAAGCAGGGACCATGTGGCTCACTGTTGTAGCCTCTAGGTCACATCTACAAGCTTTTTCCAAAGACATTTTTGAAATCTCCTCCTTATTCACAATTATTTAAATAAAGAAATACTTAGATGTGCAAGTTTGAGCTAAATTTATTTATAAATGTCTTCCATCATGAGAAAAGTCCTACAAGAATAAGTTAAAAATACAATTTTCTCCAGAGTGGACAAACAAACATACATTTACATTAAAGAAACATCAATATTTAACACCCAACAGAACATTTTTTAAGTACTTACTTGAAACTCAAAAAGTTATATTATGGTGTGGAAATAGCTTTATTTATTATCTTGCAAACTGAACCATCCAGGACTTCCCAATCCTCATCCTCCACTCTGCCTGTTCTCCTCTATGCCCAGTTTGATTGGATAGCCCTCACTTAAATCCTCCTGGAAAAAAGAAATCTAGCAGTACTTGACCCTCTTTACCCCCTTGTGACCTCCAGAAGTGTTGTGCGCCAGCGTCTTACTCTGGCATTTGAGACAAACAGCCCTCTAAACAAAGGGCAAGGAATCCCAATCACTGCTCTGACATGAACTCAGCAGACTTTGGAGAAAAAATGTAGGACATTTCCCATTTCAATGGACCTGGAGGAAACACGACACTGCAAAGAGGTCAGACAATAAAACAAAGAAAAGTTGTGTCCAGCTCCTGCAGCCAGAGGACATTACACTCCACTTTACAGACACAGCTGCACTAGTAGCAGTGGTCGTGTTTCACAAGGCATCGACCCAAAACCCCAGAAGTCTCTATAGCATAGATGAGCCTCTCTGTAAAGCTGAGTAAAGCCCTTCAGGCTCAGATGGTCTGTGAGAAATCTGATTCAAAGAGTTGTGATGGAAAAAAGAGACACACCAGCTGTAGGAGTTACACACACTAAACGACTAAAACATTCAAATATGAAGACAAATCACATGTAGAATGAGCCATAAGACGCTGTTCTTCTGAGCAACTGGACTGTAAAAGGTTGATCTAGAAGATGCTCATGTAAAAGGTTTCTTCACCTCTAACTGCTGATGGAAAATTAAGATGTTTTACTCTCTGACTATTTCAGAGGTGTGACAAAAAGGGAAATATAAACAAGATGATGCTGATCAGAATAGTAAATGAGACTTCATCTCTAGCAAAAAGATCTCACAACAGGATTATACACGGGAGATAGGAAATGGCTCAAACGCCCCACCTCTATTGAGAATTGGTTTCTCCATTTGGACATAGATGGTCTCTGTACCAAACCATCCCGTCTTTCTATCCTTTTCTTCCTCCGATAAGTGACCTCTGTCCTTCAGGTGCAGCTGAACTTCTGAGTTCTGGCCTGATGTTGTGGCTTTTGACCAAGTTTTGTCTGAGTGTATTTAATATGGATGTTGTGTTTGTTGAAGATCCTTCTGACTTTCTCAGACACACCTGACCCATCTGAGAGAACAATGCTCATCTGATGCTCTTCTTCTTTGCTGGGCTCAGTCCGTAAAGTTCTTATTTGGTTCTTTTACCAGCTATTCCTAAAGATCCACTCCAATGAAATTTGTGTTTTTGGTGTTTTTAACATGTTCTTGTAGCATTTTTTTAATAATGGAAAACATAAATAAAAAAATAGACTAAAAGTGTATTTCTGTGTATTTCTTTATTCAAATTGTTGTGAATTGGTAGTAGACAAAAAAATATTGTTGGATAAAGCTTGCAGTTGTTACATAGGCCACAATCGGCAGGCCACGATCTCCCTGCTCCACTCCATTCTGATACATCCACTTGTAGATGACTGGACGATGTACATCCTCGTTTTCCTCATCATTACTCGCCATTTTTATTGCAGGTAATGTTAGTTAGAGGATGTGAGGGGCTGTAAGCTAGTGGGAGTGTGTGTACTGTAAACACATGGGTGACGAGAAGTGGGG
>NC_050512.1:12774940-12838519 GCF_002922805.2 Oryzias melastigma
GGCGGGTAGCGACTGCGGGCCATACAACGCCGCTTGCGGCTTTAATTATTTCTTCTCTTTCATAAGAAAAATCCCAAACATACCTGTTAAAAACTAAAAAAAACACGATTTTCATCACAGGGAGACTTTATGGAGTCATGTTAATGTAGCTCTTTGGTGCTGTAATGTTCTGATTACTCATAGCTTAGAATCAAGTGGGTGGAGGGACTCAAACATGAGATACTGGTTTGCAAGAGTAGGTTTACTGAATACCTCAATGTTTCTGCTTTTCTCTGATTTGTACAGAGCAGTCTAAGAAAAAAATGCATTTAATCAATTGAACCTGATATATCTCTCTATTGCAATGATGTGGCGAAATGTTAAAGTCTTTTCATGGTTTGTGGTTTTTAACTGTTTTCTCAGCTGACCTCATTTTGAATTGTCCCCTGTCTGTATTTCTGCGTCTTCTGGGAGTTTTTTTGGATTCTGGCCTAGGACCTGCCCACAGATCCTCCCTCTCAGATCTACCCCTCCTGCTGCCTCTCTCCTGGAATTGGATATTGGATTATCCTCTCTCCTGCTCGCTCCTAGGTCCCACGTCAAAACCACCCCTCAGTATCCTCCGAACTATGCCAAAGCTTCTCATCTTCCTTCTTTTAACCACCTCATCTCCAGTAGTCACTCACCAGACTATCCAATTTCCATTGATCCTATCATTGTTTCTCCGGTGTCACATTTCTGCTCAGCTCCAGCTCACTCACCACATCGGAATAGTCTTAAAACTGTTATATTACTAATTTTGGGGTTCAAAACTATTAGAAGAGCCTTTTATTAAAGGGAATTTAAAATCTTGAACTTTGAGGACACAACAAACCATCTATCCCATGAGTATATTGGGAGTACAACAGATTGTGGTTTTTAAGGAACACTGCTATAATCCAGTCTAGAAATTAAATTGGTGTCAGCGGGTCTTCAGTGTTGGAAATGACTCTCCTGCCGTAATTGCTCAGCAAACAGATGCTTCCTCATTTCTTCTTTGTAATGTTTTTTTGTATCCAGTCCAGACCTACAAGATATCAAGGTCAGTAAGCTCGTGCTAATGTTTTTGATCGGTGGAAGGGTTTTTTTTTTTTTTTTGCCATACAATGTTGGCTTGATTCCACTGTTTGGAAAAAATGAATCCAAGACAACTTTTGGCAAAAACATCCCCTTCCCTAGAAATAAATATTCCCTCAGCTGGCATTTTCATGATCAACATTGCATTTTAGCTGATTGCTAATCCACGTTAGGATTTTAAATGTTTATAGATATAAGTAGCACCTCTTTAATCGCTAAATATAGGATCTTTAAGTGGTGAGAACTGCTTTGGGCAATAGATTGGCCCACGTCTTAAACGTCTCCATGAGTTTTGAATGCACAGCTTTGACATTTCTGCTAAACTGACGTAGAACCACGTGGTAAAAATGCCCACCAGGTGTGCGCCTGTATTTAGAAACACACAGGGCATGACTGACTGGGAGTGCAGAGACCAGGCCTGCATCCTGCAGGGATTATAACTCCCATCTGCCCTGAGATTTTCAGCGTTTTTCTTCCACTAAAGTCTGCCAATGTGGGGTGGAGATATATCCGCTGCTCTGCTTCCACTTGGCTTTCAGTCCTGCAGATATGAAGCTTTCATCCCTTATTTCTCTGTTGTTTACCGAGCAAACAAATCTGTCACTCTCTGTCACACACTTACACACACACACACACGCAAAAGCAGTATTACATTTCCGACAAGCTCGCTGCTTATTACATAAGCCGGTATTATTTGTCACACAAGGAAAGCCGGAAATGTGTATTTGTTTTTTTTTTTAGGTGCGTGGAGTCTACGTTGAGTTGACACAGTGAGTTTTTAGGGCAACATTGTCTGTGCTCATCTTTTTTTTTTTTTACCTTTATGGTCTTTAATGTCCACTGCTGCCTGGGCCTCCAACAGCAGAGAGATCAGCTCCTTGTTGCCGCTCAGAGCCGCATGGTGCAACGGTGACAGCCTTCACACACAAACAGGACACGTGTTAGAAAAATAATAAAAACATACATATTCAAAAAGTCATAGAGCGACATTAACTTTGCTGAATTAATCTTCAGCATACCGCTGCTCCGCCCCTCTGCTCTACGTGAGAGATGGGGGGGGTTGACCTACTTCCATTAATAAGCAATCTTACTACCCCCGGAGTAGAAAGCACACACATCCGTGTGTGTGTGAGTGTGTGTAGCTAATGCATCCCTTGTGAAAATGAGAGCCAATCCCTGGAGTCAAATCAACAGCCCATCAGTCATTACTCAAAAACTTTGGTCCAATTATCTCATCCCAGCATAAGAGGTTCTGTTTTCTGTTCGGTCCACTGCCCCCCACAAATCTAACCAATCAGAACCAGCGATGACGGCCGAAATCTAGAACTGATGTGGGGAAATTTCTGAACTAATCAAGGCCATCAACTGCTTCATGTACCGATTAATTAAGGTCTTCGTGTGCTGGTTCATTTCTAAAACAGATTAGAGATTACAATGTGCACCATAGTGTAACTGCTTGGAGGTTCTGTCCCTGTCGCACAACGATGTCAGTTATGTTTAAAAGGACGTTTATCTATAGGAGTTCCCGTGTTATCCATGGGAGAAAACGCACACACCACAGCGTCCTCAGCTCTACCCTGACCTTTCAGCTGCAGATAAACCGTGCAGACGCAAATTAAAACAGAGTTCAATGATTTCTCTTTAACGATTCGGTCTCACTTTCTTTGAAATGCTGTAATCTGAAACCAAGTGTTTAATAAGTCTGTGACCACAACAGAGCTGATAAGAACCAGGAGGTGAAGCACACAGGGAGAAGAATCAATACATGTGAGGAAGGAACAGTCATCTGAACATACAGAGGTTTAATGCTACAGCTACAGAGGAGTTAGCTTAATGCTTGAAGGCTTGCATCTGGGTGGGGTCTGGGTCAGTGAGAAAAAGTGACAGTCCAATCACAAAACACTTCCACTCCAATCAAGAAATTTATATATTTTGTAAAAGAATTCTTAGTTGTCTTTAATCATGATTATGCCGTTTTTAGCCAAAACCATAAAATTTGTCATTTTTTTCAATTTGCTCCTAAATCATCACAATTTGAAAAAAGAAATACACAGAAACCCAATTTTAATATAAATTTTCTTAATATATGTCCTCATAAGATAAAATGCTACAAGAAAATGTTAAAAACACCAAAAACACAATTTTCTTTGAAGTGGTTTTTGAAGTGGCATTATGTTCAATTTATTTGTTTAAAATAAGATATCTGTTCAAAAAATGTAACAAGACTTCAATACTTCAAACTAAATTTAAAAAGCATATATTTTTAAGATTATATACAAGTTAACATACATTTTATTTCGTAATAAGTTAAAATAGTTTTGCAACAATTTCCATGTTTATGCACGTTTGCTTGGTGTTTATATGAATCGATACTCAAGTATTTTATTTTATCGCTCCTTTCATAGTAAAACCTAAAATGACAGGATTGAGAACTCCCAACCTAAACATCAGTTTATTTGGAGTTTTTCTTTTTATTTATATATACAGTATGTTTCACATTTTATGTATTTCACTTTTTTTTAATTATGAACTTTTAAAGTTACATTTTAACTGTTTTATTGATTTCTATCTATTTTATTCCATTATGGGTTTTGTTTTTAATTTAACTGTGTGGTGAGATGTATGGAGCAAGGACAATGACATAATTTCCGTAAGGATTAATAAAGTATATATATATATATCTAGTTAAGATTAAAGTGTTTATTTCATACATAACAGAGTTGAGAAGCATTTACAAATTGTGACCAGCTGTCACAGTGTACCTTGGTATAACTATTGAAATAACAATTCACTGGTATGTGCAATGTGGGAAAACATTTTTCAGATAGTTTTTGTAATTTTTTATTATCTTATCCTATCTTTCCTTTTAAAGTATACATTCAAAAAGTATTATCATCATTATAATAACAGCAGAAAAGGACCAACATACGTTTTGTATGATGGTACTGAATTCTGCAAAAATTTTACATGTAATAAAATCTTGTTGAAATATGTTTGGTGACAGTCCATAGTTATACACAGTTAAATGTTGTAATTATTTTATAGACTGAAGGTTTGACCCTCACTGAGGGTACTTCAACGTGCACCAGCTCTTCACAAAATTCTCTCATAATCATCACACTTCCAGACTTCATAAATCTTGAGACTGGTTAGAGACATGTATGAAACAACTTTGAGAACAATCTGAAGATTTGTTTATTTTGGTATTTGTTATTGTTTTATCAACACATTTGAAACTCAAACAACATGAGGAGTATAAATAACAGAAGGTATAACAGCTTGAACTCGGATACACAGTAGATTGATATTATTTTTATGTAATGCTACATTCACACCGGGAATGTTCAAGAATGCGCTAAACACGGGTTCTTGAACACGCTTTTAGCATATGGTGTTCACACTGGACCTGATACTAGCACAAGTACCTACAGTTGGAAGAGGAATGCTGTGAAATGCGAAACTCACAAATCTTGCTCCAGTCTTTTTCTTTCATTGCTTTATTCCGCTGTATGAAAGACTTGGTGTCATATAATTCCGACTGGGCATAATTATTCACTTTTCCTCCATAATCAGTTTTTATACAGTTGACACCTCCATGCATTGAAAGGACACCATCCAGAGCTCACTGCCAAACCAGAGTCCCTAAATTGGTCAAAGTTCAACTGATTTAACTTTCAATGCAAGTTCAACGGCAGTCCGTTTTATATGTCGAGCCTTAAAAACAGAGTTTTGAATGGAGAAGCCCAAAACGCTTATGTAGTCTACATAGACTCTTAATTGGAGGTGGTTGCTTAAACGTGTGTTTCTGAGGGCGGTGTAAAAGTAGCATAACTTGGAGCTCATGCCAAAGTCAAGTGTTTTTGTTAAAATTTAAATCAGTCACAGTTTGGTTTCAAAGTTCATCACTTGTCACAGTCTTCCCAAAAACTAGCAACACAAAAAAGCCATATTTGTCCGTGAATCCTTAAAGCTTCAGTCAAATTTTATTACTAAGTAAAATAAATTTGTATTAATAATAGAAACCTTTTAAAAAACGTCCTTGTTGTTCACATACTCGCTTTAATAGAAAGCCTTTTCAGATAAAGCATAAGCAGATTATTTCCTTTTTTCACCTCATGTCTTTAAATATCTTCACCCACACAATGAATCATACAAAGCGTCTTTGGAGGAGACTTCACACGTCTGCGTCTGGATGGCCAGTTTTAGATATAAGTTAATATTAATATTGATTTTTGAACCATTTAAAGGTTAAAGGCAAGCAGGACAGACAGAGAGGGTAATGATGATGGAGGAGTGATGATGAAGAGACTGTGGGAGGACTGGGTGGGAGTTCCTTACCCGTCTGCATCCTGGATGTTTACGTTGATCCGCTTTGTTGCTCCGAGGAGCTCTGACAGAGAAACAGGGGAAAGAAAATAGATTTGAGACTTATTCAGAAACAAACATGTGAAAAGCCCTTCTTCTTCAACCAGTTTATTTACTGCATCAATAACCAAGAGTCAGAGGGAAGTCACAAGATCATAATATGACCAGACAAGTAATAATCAAGTAAACATAACCTTTCAAGCTCTCCTGTTTGCACAATGTGTTCTTTTGAACAAAAAAGTTAAAAACCAAAATATATATTTTTTATTTAGTATGAGAGTAATGTTAAATCTTAAAGCTCATTTGGAGTAAAAAAAAATCCACATAAAAAGATTCACCAATTCAATGTATCCCCTAAACTTAGATTTTTCTACCCTAAAACTGTACAGATCATCATAACATCCCATAGTAATAAAAGCTTGAACCTCATTCTAAAATCAGAACAAGGAAGCTAAAACAAATTATTTTAAAAACAATAATAACATACTAATAAAACATTTTTAGATATATGTTTGCTCTTAAGTTGTAGTTCCTATACTAAGTATCCATGCAGAAACCTGATCCACTGATCATTAACTACATTTCTAAGACTTATTGTGTCATAATTGTGTCAAAACATGATAAAAACCAGAGGTGGCACCACCGACTGTATAAGAGAACTGGACCGATCAAGTGTGATGCCATCCATAGAAAATAACTTGGCTCCAAACAAATGAGGTCAATTCAATTTTTTGAGATATGAACAGTTTGGAGGCAGATGACATTTATAAACATTAATTGATTTAAGTTGGACTGAGCTTTTTAAAAGGCCACACCGCTTCCACTGAAAGCGGGCTCTAGAGAGTCTGCCAATCAAACGTTTCAAATATTTAATGTGGGGAGCCAGCAGACCAAGAATGATTATTTTGACAAATATAATGAACTAATAATAGCTGTTTATTACTCCACAGAAGTTTAATGTTGCATTTACAGCAAACAGAGCGGCGGAGGCATCAAATTTCAATGTTCAGTGTATGTAAAAATGAGATCTGCCGCGGCGCAATTTCGCCGGCAGGTGTGGCGCGGCAAGCAATCAGAGACTCAGCTTTGGGCGCATGATGTTTTCAGTGACTGGATCAAAGGGTAGAGCCAGTGGGTACTTCATATTTGGAACGCAAGGGGTGGTCACTCAGTCCAGTTTTCTTAAACAGTCAAGTAGATTGACTGTATAATGGTGCATTAACACCAGACGTGGCAGGCGGTGCAAATTCACTTCTGCCGCATGTCAAATTTACTGCTTAAGACTATTAGATTATTAGATTTGATAGGTGGGATCAAGTCATTAATTTGCAAACCTCAAGTAAGTCTCAAGTCTTTGTCCTTAAGTCCTGTGTCACAACCAAGAACTCTCAAGTCACATGTTGGATCAAGTCCTACTGTTGAAAGTTCCCAGTCCTTTCAACTCCCTTCAACAACAGTAACAAGTCTTTTTGTGTCTGAAATCTCAAGTCCAAGTGAAGTCAAGAGTTACTTCTGTCATAGTTCCAGTTGAGCAGCAAGTACTTTCACATTTTGTAATGTTGAGTCCGTAGTCATAAAATTTATACCTCGAGTCTGACTCAAGTCCATGTCAGGTGCCATAACTCCACATCTCTGGTTAAATAAAAAATCTACAATCCACATTTGTAATTAAATTAGTATGTTAAATATTTTTTTTTATTTTAGTACTTTTTATGTTGTAATTTGACATAATATATTGAAAATATACACAACTGAAATAATTTATCATTTTTTGGAAGGGGGGTCAGGTTTAAAAACCATAAAACAGTCAGAAAAGCAGCTGATAAATAATGTTGCACATGTGAGATGTTGCCTCAGGACGATCGTGTGCAATCATGTAATTTGATTGATTATATGAACTCACACATGTGAGAGACAACAGTGATCTCTGAAGGGCGATGAAGGCAGGAAACCAGCACACACTCTCTGAGAAGGACAGAACAAACAGCTTGCCTGTCCTTCTGCATCCACTTTTTTTTCCTTATTTTGGTCAGACTCTCATAATCCACAGGCCATAATCTGTGGCTGTTCTGTAATCTGCGGAAAAGCTTCTCCCTCTCCCTGCAGCTCTATCCGCACTTCATCCCTTCATCCTGCTCTCACACTCTAATTTTCCCTGTAATTTGCTAAAGAGTGTGTGCTGATTGGTGCTTTGGCTGTTTCTGTTTACCCTCCGAAGCCGTCATCACTTTCCTGCACGTGTGTGTGTGTAAAAATAAGTTGGGGACCCGGTTTTGTCCATGTTAAGGTTCCATCATCTTGGATTAAAAAATATGGGTAAACCCTCCCCCCGCATGTGATGAAAACATGTGTACGGGTATCTGTGTCACCACCGGACTGTCACAGAGTCATATTTACCTCACCCAGAAGCACCCCATTTTCCAGCAGCATACTCTGTCAAATCATAACATAATGATAAAACTTAAGTAGCCTTTTTTTTAGGGAGATCTATAATAATGTTTATGCTTCATGAGTAAATTTCTGTCTTGGATGATTATTTTTGAGAAATGTTGACCATTTCTCATGTCCAAAAGATATTTATTCCAAGCAGCAGTGGATGCAGTTTATTATTTCTAAGACAGGAACAAGATTATGGCTTTTATGGTTAAAATATTGCTCATAAATTCAGAAGCTACTCCAGGTTTAGCTGCTTTAAAGCTTTGCAAACAAGACACAGCATTAATCTGGATTTACAAAAAAGCTGCTTTGAACATTAGAAGGTGTTTAAACTAGCCAAGAGACTAGAAAAATAAAGGTCTCCATTGTTAATTTGCTGTGTTTTGATTTAAAATTTAATGTTAGTTGTCATAGATGTTTAATTTTACTGGAAATATTCATATAACTCATAAATATAATAAATCATATAGTGTTTTAATCCCCTTCAAGAAAGGGAGTTAAGTGCTAAGTATATGCCACTTACCCGTCTGTGTCTCAGTGCATTGAAAATACATTGTTTTTTCTCCTAAGCAGTAAGTCAATGAAGAAAACTCAAATGTGGTGAGAAGTTTGGCTTTGTTAACCAATTTGAAGAGGCATCTTCCTAATTCTGGCAGGGCATCAACTAAAACTGCTTGTGTTCCAGACACATTCCTTTTGCTGAAAGAAAACAAACCACGCAGGAGGAAGAAATTTTGGACAGAGCTGTTATTTTGAATAACATGATTCCTCTAAACAGCTGATCAGAAGCCAGTTTAACTCATCACCATTATTGTGTGTGTGCTTCAAGTTCTGACTTGTGCCACAATGATGGTGATTTCTATAAAGATTAAGAGGTCAGAAGCATTCTGGTGTAAGGAGTTCTGTTAAAAACATGAAGATGCTTGTTCAGACATGGATACTTAGAGTTTATAATTGTGTTTGGAAAGTAAAGCATGCCAGAAAAAGGGGCTTCATATTAGATTTGACGATTTAATTACTGAGTTTTGTGATCCAAACGAGCAGCATTCTGAAGTTGGGCTAGATCTGGACCTGTTTATTTTCACGCCTTTGACAAATAGAAGTCCATTTGGAAGCTTAGGTAGATCTCAATCACCTTGTTTGGTCTGGACTAAAGTGTAAACTTGGTCTACACTAAAATTAGAAAAATATACTCTGGTCAGTTTTAACCAAACCAAATAGAGCATGTGTGAACGCACCTTATACTCATACGAAGCCATGGAGTTGTAGGGCTGAAACTTGGTAAAGTACCATGTTTCATAGCTTAAAATATCAGTACTAGGTGGCAGTATACCAACACTGGCATGGCAGTAAGAGGCTAAGCAGTATGCTAACATAAAAAATAGTCACCCTTAATGCCTTTTTACCTCTAAATATGTGTGAATCTGATGTATTTTTGCTAGTAATTTAACTGTGTTTTAAAACTGAATTCAGATTGCGGCAAACAAAAAAAAATGGACTTCAACTTCATTAAAAACACAGAAATAGTGGTGGAATGGGGGGTTCACTAAAACCCCCAAAAATCCGTCTAAGGTGTGATGAAACGCAGCAGCTGTGACTAGTGTGAGACATAATAAATAGTGCTAATACATTCTTATCTCCCTAAAGCAATAATAATAATAAACTTTATTTATAAAGCACTTAAATTGTCCATACTGAACAATTCAAAAACAAGAACCATTCAACACAAGCATCTCAATTATTTGCTCATTTATTTGAAATCTTCTTCTTTGGTGGATCTGAAACTGTAAATCATTCACATTACTCTCAAACGGGAAATCCATTTGAAGAAATAACATTTTTTACTATTAGATTCTGTAGATCATAGTGGACACCTCTCAAAGTAAATCAAAAGTCACGCTTTGCAAGTCCAGGTCTTGATCTGAAGTTCAAGTATTCAGAAAGTAAATCAAGAGAGCACAAGGCTTAAATTAGCCAGTGATTTGGTATTTAAGTCGGTGCTGATTCCATCCATCCATCCATTTTCTTGATCGCTTCTTCCCTTTCGGGGTCGCGGGGGTGCCGGAGCCTATCCCGGCTACTGAAGGGCGAAGGCGGGGTACACCCTGGACAGGTCGCCAGTCTGTCGCAGGGCCTCAATCACACACACATTCACTCTCACATTCACACCTAGGGGCAATTTAGAGTCACCAATTCACCTATGAAGCATGTTTTTAGACGGTGGGAGGAAGCCGGAGTCCCCGGTGAAAACCCACGCATGCACGGGGAGAACATGCAAACTCCACACAGAAAGGTCCCAGCCGGGAGTCGAACCGGGGCCTTCTCGCTGTGAGGCAAGAGCGCTAACCACTGCGCCACCGTGCAGCCCTTGGTGCTGATTATTTAACCAAAAGATCAAATGTAATCTTTGCCTGAATTTAAGACCATCACATGATGCGTTTCCATTAACTATAAAATTGCGCAAATTGGATTGGCAACAATATATATGCTTAATGGAAACACCACAACTTTGAAAAAACTTGCATTTATTTGAAAGAAAAAGTTTTGCGCTTGGAGGAGGTGGTTTTTGGAGTGTATCAATATGGACACATATCGCAAATTTGCTAAAAAAATTTTTTATTTTTTTTTAATTAAATGCGCTTCTTGGTTGGAACTGGTTGCCCTGAGCCCTACACAGCGGGCACCACAAGTGGTCACACAGCTCCTTAAACGTTGTGTGTCATGCGAAATTGTTTTAACCACATTTCCTCTGTAAAATCACCAACCAAGATTCCCCAAAATCCCTCCATCGCTTCAGCAAATGTAGCCGGTCCCTACATAAGGAAGCGGCTACACTTGCCTGAACAAGACGCCGACGTCTCCTTTGATAGATGATGATTAAAACTAGTGTTCTTACAGAAATTTGAATGTATCTTGTCATGTTTTTACAACAGAATAAAGGGCCCAGCCGCTTACTTGTTAGAACGTTTATTTTTTAATATAACTGAACAGGCTTCTCACATCCATCTGTGTCTGGCTCATTCACATATATAAACCTTTCAATGATCCAAAAGCTTGGCTTTCATTGGCAGCATATCCATCTCAATGAGGAGATAGGGATGTTTCACTGAGAAACATCACAGCTTCTCTGTGTCAATGCTAAAGTGATAGTAGGTAGAGCAAAGGAGAACATTTTGTTCACACCCTTCATGATTTTCTGGTACAGTATTGGAGATGCTTTTGTACTGGAAGTTTATTAAATTTAATTTACCCTTATGAAGCGCTGTTGGCACTGATCTACACATCTTTGAAGTTACAAGAAGACAAACCTGCTAATAAACGATTGTATGATTTTTAAGGGTTTTGCTGGTATAATTAAATTAAGACTTTAAAAATAAATAGAATTGTAAGAGATAGTATTCAAATGATCTAACATGTTAGAGACTTTACAGCTTCTGTAAACACCACAATCTGATTACTGTTGTTGACAAGAAAAGGTAGCAAAATCTGAATTCAAACCTGACACAAAATGTTTTTAAGACATAATCATAAACATAGCTTGACAGTAAATAAGAAAACTTTCCAAATGGAAAGGAATGCTAATAAAAATGTATACATATGATCTGGTATTTAGTTTGATATAGTAAAAGACTTTTAACAGCTACTTTACATAACTGTTTTTTTAAATAAAATCTTTAAAGATTAAACGGAGCAGAATTATGTTGTCATTCTCATCTTAAAAGGGTTTTCTGTTAATTCTGTAAAACATCAGATTCCAGCAGACTCCGTTTTATAAAACTTTGCTTTGCAATCTTAATTCATCAATTATTTATTTTGTTGAACACCTCACGGATGCTCCTGAAAAAATACATTTCCAAGAAAATTTATCAGAAAAAATGTTCTTGAGTGACAACTGCTTCTCCAAAGTATTCCTGCCATTAGAAATATATCAAAAACTGGTCATACCTGGTGCCCAGTACACAAACACGAACTGAAAAAAAAACGAATATGTAGTGAGGATGATAATTTAATGTTATTTTCTCTCAATTGGAAGGGGCAAAGCATTTGAGAGTTTTGTAGGAAGGCAAATCATAAATGTATCCCAATAAGAATTCTGATATAGATGGATGGATGGATGGACAATCAAGGCCAATCTTCCACATCAAATCAATTTAAAATTCATTGGGATCAGTGAGATGCTGTAGCCTATCCCAGCCACGGTCGACCAAAGATGGTTCGCCAGTCCATCGCCATAGATATTAATATCTTCTATTTACATCTTCTAAAATGAAGGAAAAAAATGAAGCCTGAAAGAGGAGGGATGCATTGACAAAAACTTGCTCCATCCAATTCCATATTACCAACACTTAATTAAGCAGTTGCTTGATGAACAGCACTAGGTTTCTGTTACTTGTACTTTCAAAGAAGAAGAAAATGTGGATGCAAAAAATAAATCTGACAGTGCAGGACAAACATCCTGACAAAGAATTAATCCAAATAAAGATAAAAAGACAGGACGATTGATGATTAATGACCAGTCAGCTGTGAAGTTTATAGTGCCGAGCTGCCAGAGGGATCAGATATCCAACATAAGCCTGGAGGCTTTTCCTTTATCTGCTGCTCACAAAGTGGAGATTTGAATCGCTCCCCCTAAATGTTCCTCCTTCTCTGGGATACGTCCTCTTCTTAAGCTAAAACTCACAGGGATTTTTTTTCTTTGAATTAGCTGTGTTGCGTGTTTGAAACGCGTGATGTGTGTGGTGCAAATGAATTTCAATCTTTCCAATCAAAAACTCTAGTCGTTTCAGTCTGAGTCAATAGCAACAATGTCTGACAGTCGATAGCCTTTCTGGCTCCTGACCACAGGATGCACCAACTGTCTGTTAATGACCACTAATGTGTGCTTTCTCTTGTTTGGGTAATGGCAGATGGAAAATCACACTGCCTCTGTGTTTTACAGCGTTATTGATTATTTACTAAAACTACCCAAATAATTAAAACGTGCCCTAATTTCTACAACTGGGTTTTAAAGTTACAAAAAAGGCTTAAATGACATAAAAGGATAAATTATGAAGGAGGTTTAGAGGGTGATGGACATTCTGACAAGGATTTAGGATAATCTGAAAACAAAATAAACTGTCTTTTGAACCACTTTTTACTTTATTAAAGACATTAAGATGGTAAAAGTTTTCATTTTTCCTTTCTCTTTGCATAGATTTGAAAAAGTAATTCAAGTTACAGAGAGAAAACACCCAGGCTGCTTAAAATATAAATGGAAAAAAAGTGTAAATTGTCAGCAGATTATGGTGGGAAGGTGATGTTTTACACAGTTTAATGATAAAAACAGAAAAAAACATGGAGGTTTAAGAAACAAGAAATAACTGGAACCCTGTATCCTTTAAGCAAATTCCTCGCTTCAGTTTAGGCCAGCACTTTTTCTGTCTTAGTGTGGATGCTGGTGTCTTTTTCAAAGTTTTTGATACAAAATTAAACACACAAAAAAAATCACCAACACAAGTCAAGAACCAAAGGAGCTTTCACACGAAGAAAGATTACAAGGGACTCTGTTCAAGTGGATGGAGAAAGCCAATGATTCTCAACCGTTTTTGTTGTATTGCTTTCACACTGCACCAAACAGGAGTGAATCAAACCTGAAAACATCAAGCAGTTCGTTTGAAGGCAGTATTTCCCGAAACAAGAACCATGTCTTAGTAACTCTGTTAATCCATTTTTGTTTTATCTTGTAACATGCAAGGCCATCACTTACTCTATGTGACTCTATGCAGATGATGGTCTCTAGTATGTAGTGGGTGTGGCTTATAGCTCAAACTTTGAGTCGATTGAATTAGTTTAAGGTTCAAATTCCATGTCAATGACGTTGTTTAAATGAACAACAAATGTCCAGTCATGGTTTAACATTTTAAAAAGTCAGATTAATCAGGTGGGTTTCTTTACCCATTAATGGCAGTTAACTAGTAATATAAAATCGGAAGAAAACATAGTGATTTCTTCCTGAAACACTGTTTTTTTCTGGCTTATCATGTAGTTAACTGCTATGTATCTAAAGCAACTGTAGTTTTCTTCTCATTGAGTACAAACAGATGTGTTGGTCCTTTTTGCAAACGTAGTATGTTTCCTCACCAAATAAGATAGTCCTGACATTGTGCTGGGCGATATGGAAAAACCTCTATATAATGATAGAAATTATTTTATATCAAAATAAAGATATATCTCATGATATACCAAAATAAAGTATATTTTTTCAGTTACTCTCTGAAACAAAAGGACAAAATGTAATTCCTTGCTTTTCTGACTCTATTATTCAAGTAACATGTAATATCACAAATGAGCAGTGTTGGTCAGATTACTCTGGAAAAGTAATCTGGTTACTGATTACTGATTACTTCTTCAAAAAGTAATCTAATTACTACTCTAGTTACTTTTTTCAAAAGTAATCCGATTACTGATTACAAAGTACTTTAATACAGAAGCGTTTCACAATAAAAACTTTATTGTAAAGTGCAAAACTCGCAAAACAAACAAATTTAGCCTTTGGCTCTTTAACATAAAACAATGTCGAGTTGTTTTCCAAATAAAAATACAGCATATTGTAAATAAATAAAATCAGCTCCCTTTATAATTTTAAGGCAATCTTATAAATTTAATTGTTTGTAGTTGTTCAATTTAAATCTCAAAACGTAAATGAGACCTATTGTGTTTTTTTTCAACTCTAAACTAGAACATATGTAGATCAGCACAGCAGTTTACATTTTGTTCACTGTAACACCCCAAATTGATCAAAAACGGCTTAAAAACAAACAGCTCTGTTGACTTCCTGTTCAAAAGTGCAGAACTGTAAAGTTTTTCATTTGAAAATTTAACTGTAACAGACAGCAGTTTTTAAATTACTCCTTTATATTGTTGGAAAGTGGCAATGGGACAGTTTTGAACCATACCTGCTGCTTTACTATAAACTCAAGCTCCAGCTGAAGAACAAAACAAGATTACTCAAACATGCATGAATCAATTCAAATATAACTTTGAGTAAACTAATGATGAAGGAAGGCCATTATAACAAGGTAAAATCATTGAATCATTGACCTCTTTAACTGCCACTCTTTTTTTAACTGCTGAAGTTACTAACAAAGCAAATCACAAAAAGTATAAAGACTTGGCACTACTGTTCACTTTTTTTCAGATGATCAGGGCTAGTGAAACAGTGGTTGTATCTCATTAATAGCAGCTTCTCAAATCGACTGTCAGACAGTCTATTCCGTCTTGGGGTCAGCACCAATCCACCTAAACTAAATAAACGCTCCACTGGTGCACTTGAAGGGGTTGGAGTGTTGTACTTCAGGAAAACCTTTTTGACTGCTGGGAAGTTGCTCAAGGTGTCAAGTTCAAATCCCCCTGAGCTCAGATAGTTCATTACTTCTTGGTCTGCAGAGTAACAGTCCTCAGGCTCTGACTCAAATTCAAAAAACTCCATACCAGTTACTGGTGTTACTACTTTGTTTGGCACATTGTCAGTTTTGTCTGAGGCTCCTGCTGAAGAAGAAAGTATTTGGCACTCTGCTACCAGAAGATTCTTCAGTTGCTGTTTTCTAGCTCCATCTTTCACCCATCTGAGTTTGAACTTTGGGCAGCTTATGGCAGCAAGAAGAGCATCTTTGTTGTCGAGCACAATGGAGAAACGAGTCTGGATGGCCTATAATAAACAATAATACAGTTAAAAGTGTTTAACACAAGTGTTTCTACAATTTGGCCAAATGTAAATAATTTGTTTTAAATTGTTTGCATGCACTATATCACCCAAGTCAATTTGTGAATTCTGTTCACCAACAATGGAAGTACTTCTTTTTTGTGATTCTGAATCATACACACCTTTACAATAACATCTGGCAGGTCTGCTGTCATGGTGAGCAAATCTTTTAGGCTGAGAGACTTCATCATCAGGATCTCAAGTGTAGGCAGCAAAGCACCATATGGACACTCATCACCCTGCAGTATGTCCAGTGCTGCAGTAAGTGGCTTCATTGCAATACAGTATTCATGCATGAACTGATATTCTTTTTCATTGAAGCACTTGATACCCAGCTTGTTGCACAGGTTATTTAGCTCATTCATAGGGATCTCTGCAACTCTGGAGACTGCATCATAAAATGAATTCCACCTGGTTGATGATGGAACCAGGAGCTTCCTCTGGCTGACCTCCTCCACTTTTTCTGCTGCAACAGTTGATCGACTTGCTTTAGTCCAAAGCGCAGTGCATTTTGCAATAGTAACCCTGTACACAGATTTTGTAGTTGGACTAGATGTGAGGTATTTTTCAACGTCACTTGTGGAAATGAGGTTCATGGTGTGTGATGCACACCTGTAGTGTGGGGGGAGAGTGATGTGGCCCTCATCAGAAACAGAAGTGAGGGCTTCTGCTATGTCTGTAAAAAGTACATCTTCCTGCTCCTCCTCCTCTTCTTTTTCATCTTCATCAGACTCAGGTGGTGGGAAAGTCTTAAATGCTTTCACAAAATTGGATGCATTATCTGTAACTGTAGCAACAACTTTGTTTAGCACGCCGAAAGATGAATGAATTTGCTCCAGTTCAGCAGCAATGACATCAAAAGTGTGCCTGCCTCTCACTCTTTTGCAAGCCAACGCAGCTTTGTGTCTTTCCAAAGTGTCTTGGTTGAACCAGTGAATGGTTACACCCATATAACTCCTATTATTAGCAGTCCAGATATCTGCAGTTGTTGATACAAACTGTACATCATCTAACGCTAACTTTAAAGCGGCTTTCATCTTTTTGTACTCGTTTTCCAGATATGAGGTGAATGACTTTCTGTGTGGCAGATGTACATTATTGTTTGAGGGAATTTTGTCGATAATTCGGCGAAAGCTTGAGGAGTCCACAGTAGAAAGTGGCAGCATTTCCTCCACAATGTATCCCGCAACAAGTTGATTAAGCTCTTCTAACGTTACACGGGGCTCGCGGGAGAAATCCAGTTTTGGTTGCTTGGCTGGCAGACTCACCCTAGACTCTCTTGCTGTCGCTAATCTTCTGACTTCTTTTTCAACAAGTTGCGTCGTGCTGTGTGTCCCTTTTAAATGCTTCAAAAGGTTTGATGTGGAGTTTTTCGCCGTCGAAAACGTCTTGCTCCCCCCACATAAATGGCAACGGACCACAGCATTCTTTCCACTCGTACCAACTAAAGTAAAATAATGTGCGTACTTCCAACTCGACAATGCGTATTTTTCTCCCAGCTCCATGATGCGTGTTGTATTTGTTTTGCTAAGTTAGCTGCTGCAGCTGCGCACCGGCGATAGTCGCGTCTCAGGTGGATTACGTCACTCAGTCGCGACTTGCAAAAGCAACGCATTTTATTGACAAAAAGTACAAATAACGTGTTATTCTGCTAAGACAATATCGTACAAAAGTAACGCGTAGTTACTCGTCCATGTAACTATAACTTGATTACTAGCTTTTTCAAAATAACGCGTTAGATTACTGAGTTACTGTAAAAGTAATCTGATTACAGTAACGCGTTACTTAGTAGCGCGTTACTGCCCAACACTGCAAATGAGAAACTTTTTTTAAGTGTACGAGTTTTTAGCTTCATATCACAACATAACAAAAGTTTATCAATAAAAATAATTAAAAACGACATAAACAAATATAGACCATAGAAACGTTAGAAGAAAAATGGCACGATATACTCACACGATATGAATGCACTACTACGACATGGCAGCGTAGACGCCTCTATGTTTTCAAAAAGTTTATAAGTTACATCTTTACTGGGGATGCAATAGTTCACTTTCCCTACAATTTGGTTCAAACCTTAATTTTTGGGTCAAGGTTTTGCTTCGGTTCAGTATATGATGTGCGTGTATTACAAAACAACAATAAAAAAATACAAATTCAGAAATTCTTGTCCTAATATGCAAGTAAATAAAACCCTTTGAACTGGCTTATACTAAGTCTGGTGTAAAGTAAAGTAAAAAAAAAAACACTAAAAAATAAATCCTTCTTAAATTGAACACAACACATGCTTTTGATAATTTTAATGTAGACATACAGGTACACCGGAGGGATGCAACAATTCACTTTCTTAACAATTCAGTCCAATGATGTAACAGTTCGCTTTTAACCTCCTGACACCTCGTGTGCACATATGGAGACAGCTAGCAAATAAAAAAAGGTATTCCAAAGGAAAGCTCAAGTCTCAGGAGGTAAAAGTGAGAACTGTGACATCTTTAGTCTATATAAGGTATAGATATTATCAAAAATAAATCCCACAGTGGACAAAAACCTTTTGATTATTCAATTTCTGATTCAATTTGCAAGCTCTTGACTCCCTGCAATCATAATTGTGTGCATGTAAACAGGCTCACTGTGTCCCTGTAAGACACTTAACCAACATTCTCCTTAATATTAGGAAACCTGTGACTCACTTTGAATGAATGCATCTTCTTACTAAATGTAAACGTAACCACACGCTTGCTTTGACAAGTTTGCTGGTTTGTTTCCTACTGAACAAAGCATAAACTGAATGGCCCAGTATGAAAGCCCCATCAGACTGTCATAAAACTGTAGATATCTTTCTTCATTATTCAAATCTAGGCCCATTTTATTGCCCTAAAAACCAAATCCCATTCTTACCTCAGTGTTCTGCTTAAGTAAAATCATTGATTTCCTGTAACACTGCAGGTGTGTAAATTTCTATTATCCAAACCCACTTAATCCATTTCATGCTACGTTGACACCGAGCTCATGTTCAAGAGACCACTTCCAACAGAACATCTATGTATGTATAAATGCATGTAAATGATTCATTTCTGTTATTATTTAGAAAATACAATTTTTATTCATGTCCTGTGAATTAATCTTGTATTTATCTGCCACGTCTTAAAGGCCAGTTCGCACAAATACTGTCCGACTTTGATCCGGTCCACGATCGCATACAAGTGATGCACAGAACAGCTAGCTAGCATCATAGTATTAGCGGCTAACAAGCTAGCATCATAGCATTAGCATGTAACAACAGTGCTGTCTCCAAATCAGCACATTTTACTAATCTGTTGCTGCTTTAAGTGGATAAACTTTTATCCTCAGGTACTGGATAAAGTTAAAAATCACTACGTTTCGCTGTTTCATCAGCCAAAACAAACGCTGCAGGCGAAGTTGGTGCGGGGGTGGGGTTTTGTGTCTTGTGGCGCGTGTTTGTTTACCTCGCGTGCAAATAGTAGAGGTAAGATTACGCAAATATGTACTCGCCATGTGGTGATAAACCCTCTAACTTTTACTCGCCATAGAGGAGATAATGCTTGCAAATGGCAAGTGTTAGTTTTGGACCCTTCAAAATAAAAGTCTATCGCGAGAGTCTCATTTTACGATTGAGAAAGTTATATCGTGAGTTATCGTTTTACCAGCCAGCCCTACTTTGAATATCGAGTCTCAGCGACAGTCTGGTGTGAACACCTTATGCTAAGTGCGTTCAAGAACTTGCGTTCACCGAGTTCTTGAACATACACTTGAACGTCCACTGTGCAGCTCTAGAACCTCCTAAAAGCTAATATTGATTTTGCCAGGTGAGCTAAACTTTAATAAAAAGGATGTACTCACAGCTCAGGTTATAGAGATCATTCAGTCGCTGTTGAATCTGGACAAACCCGGCCGTTTAAGTCTGTATGAGACGTGGTCTTACATGATCTCACGTCCACTTCCACTCCTTTAATCCCCAACATTCATCTGTGTCGTCTGTGACAGTAGAGACCTCCACCACAGCGACTCCCTTCTAACCCGCCATGCTCTGAACTTCATTAGCATTCTATTTATAATACGATCACAGTCAGGCACATGACTAACACCCGACGTGTCGAGTGTGTTTTCGTCCACGCTTGCCTGTGAGTGTGTGCGTGCACCAGGGCTTTTAGATCCTCTCGCAGGGGAGACCTGGCTTACTGTTTAATTATTCAAACATAAACCTGGATTCACACACACTTTAACCTCCCCTTCAACACACCACACTGGGTCGCTCCTTCTGTCCTGCAAGGCCCCCCCACACACATCCCCTCCATCTTTAGTCTCTTTGTCAGTGTGCAGCAGCCTGACCACTCAGGGCTGATCTGTTCTGGCATTTGAGGAGAAGCATTTTCTTGTCCGTGGCACTGCTGGATTTTTAAAGACAAACATGCACAGGGCCAGTGAAGAAGGGTCCAGGGAGACCCAGAGAGGGGAGGAACCAGGGTGAAGAGGGTGGCAGCAGAGGGGTTAAGGAGAGGAGAGCAGTTCCAGGGCTGTAATTGAAATCTAATTATCACTTCGCATCCCAGCTGATTTCATGTGAGGCACCCACGCGCACGCGCACCCCCTCACTCCAAATGTCTGCACGTTTGCACTTACAATTACCACACTATACCCACGAACATCTGGCTTCCTCACACACCAATAATCCGCCTGTCCCGAGAGCAGTGCAGGACCTCTGTGCACCCTTTACCGCGCGCACACGCACCCCATCCCTGCCTCATAGTGGGGGACAGGGGAGGAGGGGCACGCGTGCGTGATTTCCATCCACATCCTGATATGTGCTGTCACCCATAGGCTACAAAAACACAGTGGAACAGGTTTAGCCCGCGCTGTCCTGACCTGGTAATGGCGTGCGTGTGCGTGTGCGTGACAGGAGGATGGACGGGGTACTGACTGGCTTTTCCTGGCCGCGGTCTCTGCAGAAGCCGCTGGGCTGTTAGCAAGTCCTCGGTCTTCACGGCCTGGAGCAGCTCCTGGTCCTTCCCCATGTCCCGTCCGTCCCGCCCCGGTCCGCGCGGTCCAGCTCTCTTCCTCTGCCGCCCCTCTCTCCTCCGTTAATCCGCCGCTACATCCTGCCGGCCTCCCGCTGGAGACGAGGGAGGGATGGATGTGCCGCCCCGGTTCTTCTGACAGGAGTCCGGCGCCGTTCACCTGCCCTCCCCTCCGCAGAACCGAACCGACCGGACCGGAGCTGGCGCTCTGCGAGGATGCACAGATTAAATCCGCGTGACGGCGTCAGAGGGTGCGTGCGCGACAGCGGTGGAGCGCGAGCGCCCTCCTGCTCGGTGGGTCAAAACCAAAATCTGACAAACCCTAATCCGCAGGAGAGCACGCGCGGGTCGCTGAGGTTTGACGTGTGACCGCTGCCGCTCAAGCGGGGCTCACGCTTGAGTCAGAGTGCGCGCGCACACATGTGGCGTCCTCGCAGTCGTTCATGTCATTTCGTAAGCAAAGGAGCACGAGCCCCTTTCGCTCCAGTTGTTGTGATTCTTGTGTTTGTGGAGCACAAGTCACAGAGATCGTCTATATACGAGATACTCACTCATTATTAAAATGTGTGACTCATCCATGAGCCCACGATTTAATACCAAAGTATACATAAAAAATTCCTCAAGGAAGAGTAGCGTTTATTTAAATTAAAATACATCATGTTGAAGTATGACAAATTGAATTGAAATAATTTTATGAATGGGAGTTTTTTAAGGAAAAATAATTAGAATAGTTTAAACACATTTGAGACGTAAAGCCTTAACTTAAAAAAAGTTAATGTCAATTTGGTGTTTTAAAAAACAAGCAAAAATTTGAAATAACTAAATTCAAAAGGGCATTCGTTGTTTTAAATATATTTTTGAGAGAAATGCTTTTGCTAATGTTTAGAATAAATAGATATTTGATTTTAACAGTCAAACAAATTAAAAATGTTTGTCTTTTTTTGAAAATAAAACATAAAAACTGTCATTTTTTAGGCTTTCATTATTATTATTATTATTTTGGTATTAAGTTGTTCACATGTAGCCTACCTATTTAGGTAGAAAAAAACAAGTGATGCAGTAAAACTATATAGGGTAACCTTAAGAGTACAGTTTGTACTGCAAGTATAACAGAGTAGTTGTACCTTGCAAGCATTTACTGTATACAGTCAAAAGCTCACAACCCGCCAATAATGTGACAACAATTTAAACCAAGAATAAAAAGGTTTAAGCAAATGATCTTATTAGCCTACTGACAACAGGAAGAGCAAAAGTCATGTCAGAAATCATACACTAACTAAAAACTAAGTTGGATTGCTTTTAACCTAACCCCGAGGTTAAAAAGGGACTATTTCTGGGATATTTTAACTCAGAAAAAAAATAAAAACCAAATTGGTTTTAAACAAAACCAATATAATCTAAAAAAAATTAGTATTGCTCCAAAAAGCAACCCAAAAATATGTCCCAACTTGATTGAAGAACGTATTTTCAGAGGGCTGTGACAATAGTCCCATTTTATGTAAAAATAAACACCTGAATTTAGTAAAATAGTGGGTCCTGAATCTATATAAAGTTTATTTTGAAAATGGACTTATGGAAATGAATACAATTTTCCATGATATTCTATTTTTTTTAAAGAGTCTGTACTTGGAAAGCATGAAGGAGTTTAAAAGTTACATAAACTATGTTACAGATGGAAGGCATTATGTCAAACTTTGAATGGATAGTTGACAATAAAGAAATCTTTTATGGTTCAGTCTTTGCAGGAGCTGCATCATAGATAATTAAATAGCAATGTTCTCCTCCTTTTCTTTAGTAAACCCAACAAGAATCCAATATATAGTTTGAATTTATAGTTTCAGATTTGGGAAAACCTTTAGGAAAGGTAAAACCACAGAGGAATCCAGCTGAGTGGATTTGATGTGAGCAGTGTCTGGCCTCAAAGCAGAACTTTGTGGATGTGGTTGTGGATTTTAAACTAAAAGTTTCATTTAGAAAACCCCCTACATCATGTGACTCTTTTGGTTCCTGCTTAAGTCCTTGATTTACTGGATGAGTGAATAGTTGTGGTAAACTGGCACCATACGTAACGGCTGGAATAAAATTTTTCTTGTCACAACAAATAGCTTGCAGTGCATTTTTATACTAATAAAAGAAAACAACCGATGTAAAGTCCCTGCAGTTGAGACAGTTCCAGGTCATTCCACATCGCTACCATTCTCCAAAATCAAGAACCGGGACAGAAGAATTGCAAACTGAATGAACAAATACACATGGAAATCTTTGACATTCTTGCTTTATTTCTCTGTTATTGGTATTCAGTTCGTTAAAAACAAAACTAGTCTTGATCACAGCAGGTTCCCGAACTTTCAACTCTGTCATCTGTACACCACTGAATAAAAAAAAATGTTAACCAGCATGATTGAAATCATTTAAAACATTCTATTTATGTGAAGTCATCATTCAAGTTTTGTGAAGAATCGCTCCAGCAGTACCACAGAAAACCACCAGTAACCACAGCTGTTCATTGTCTAAAAAAACAGTTTGAACCATTAAATTTAATTAACTGAGTAAAAGTCACGCAAATAAGCAAAAATATATTTATAATAATTATTTATAACAATTGAGAAGTTTCGTATTTTAGATCTGACAGCTCAACTTTACAAAAAAAAATGAAAAACTTACATTTTCTGCAGTATCTACAAAGATATGAAATGTCTTGACTACATAAATCACTTCATTAAAGATGCAGATCTACAATCAGATGAGAAATGATGGCAAGAAAATGGTTTCTTGGAACATAGAAGTCACAAATTACCTTTTCTGTGTTATTTTTAACGTATGGCTCGAACAAAAAGACTTATTTGTGTTAGATTTGTTGGCAAATTTTTCAATGTTTAAGTAATAGCTTTAAAAATAAAATATAAAAATATAAAAAGTCATATTAATGGGACTTATGCTCTAAAAAGTTTTAAAGATAAATATTTTACCAAAAGGAAATGTCTTTTAGCTTCAAATGAGAAACAAAGAAATTCATCCTAAGTCAACATTACTTCATTACAGTAGCAAGCAAACGTCATTGTATATTTTGCATAGTTTTACATTTTGGAGTTATGTGTTTTTATGATAATAAAAATGTTTTGTGCATGTTCTGCGATAGGTGCAGTCTAAATCATTCTGTACATAAATGTAAGTGGTTTAAAAATGTGAGCTGTATGTTACAGCAGCATACAAATATCACCATATGATACATTTATAAAAATATAAGTTAAACATCTTGATGCAGCAGCAGCAGGTGTGTCTAGATGCAGTGAGGATATGCGAGAACGTAAGCTTTTGTCTGAACACTCAGTCCGGATAGGGTACTCGTACATTCGGATCCATGCGCGCGTATGAGTGCCCTCCTGCACATCTGCTTTAGGCGCTCCGGACGCTGCTTGCGATACGGTTCCGTCAGCTTACACGACGAGCTTGTGTAGTACGTGAGCAGAGCGAAAAGCGAGGGAAAAGTCCTCAGGCTGCCGTACAGATTAAAGTGAAGGTTGTCCAGGATGATGCGGACACTCGTGGGGCCCTCTTCACTTTGGTAGCTCAGAGTAAAGAAAACGTCTGGCTGACCACTGTCCCTGCAAAAAGATAGAAAGGAGATTCAAACGGTTTCCTGTTTTATCCAACTAAAATACTAGTTATTTACACTTATATGACTTTTTTTGTAAATCACCTATAAATATCATAAAAACCGTCAGCGCCTATATCATAATATGTTTAAATTTCTTTAAATTTCCTTGAGAAATAAAATCCCTTTTTTAATTTAGAGATTTCAGAGCTCAAATATTTATCAGTTTTTTTTTAAGCCGATTGATAAGTTTCTCAGAAGTTTAACATTACAGGCTAGAATTCAGGATAGAATTGGGAAGAGTAAACTCAGTTAATACGGCTACACAACATCTAAATTTAATCCTCTAGTTGATATCAGGGTTTTCACTCCAGGTAACAAACATCTTCTCGATTCCCTTCAGAATCTCAGGTTACTGACGTGAGTGTGAGTGTCCACACCCTCATTTATTCAGCTTCTGAATGTCAAACATAAAAACAATATTTTTGCAATGTGGGAAAAAATAATTAAGCAGCAGCCAAACTCTCACAAAAAGGGAGGATCTGATTACCTGATGAGGAAGGTTCCGATAGGAGCATGTGAGAGTTTTTCATGTGCCTCCTCCATTGTGATTGGACCCCAGTAGAACCCGCTGTGCTGAAGCTGCTGGTACGTGTGCCTCACGAGTGTGTACGCTTCTTCGCTGCTGAATGGACGGAGGTGCGTGAAGAAGTCGGCGTCAGCTCCGGTCTCGGGCTGCAGCAGAAAAAAGTGCTGGAGATGTCAAAAACTTGGAACACAATTACTCCTAAATAAGACCTGACTTTGATTAAGAGTTTTTTTTTTGTTTTTTTCTCGAGGTAAACGACAGTTTATCTGCTAAAGTTACAAAAAAAAAACGTATTTTCACTTTGCCTGATAGCAAACTAATCACTTTGTGGAACATTAGCACCAAATACGAGCAAATGCTCAAAATTTTAACAAGAAAACGTATTATATCTGTGTCAATTAATACAAATAATTACTTTAACATATTTTTCCAGCTAGATGAATTAGAGGATTTATTCGAATATTTAGCTCTGTGCAGATTTAAACTCGTGTTTTGTGTATGACTTCCTAGCAAAACTTCCTATATGCATGCTTGTGGTAAACCCTATAGGTTTAGGTGAAAGTGCAAAGTTTACGTTCACAACAACAACTATAACTGCAGCTCTCTGTGTTATTCTCAGGAGACTCTCCAGATAAGAAGACGACCAAAGTCCTGCGACATACACTTCAGATACATACAGAAATATGATATGGGGAGAGTTTACAGGCTGCATAAAATCAAAGTTAACTCAACCTTTAATGTAAAACATTAACCCTTTTTTTCCACATTTTAGATTTAAAATATAGTCATGCAGTTAATACAATTCTATAGATCTCACAAGCTATAATACTGATTATTTAGGGATAAATAGTCATGCTTTTGCAGAATTTCATTTAATTCTAACTTGAAACGAGTAATCTCAAGGTGCCATAAAACAACGCATTACAAGTTTCAACAACGTATCTTTCTGCAACCTCCAAGAAAACTAAAAACCCAACAAAAGGACAACATTTTTAGTATAAATTCTGAATTAAAGTCCCACTGTGATCATCTTTTGGGCTATTTTCATTTTTTTATTAATTATATTTAAGCAGTTTTTAGCCAAATTAAAAAAAACTTGTCGTTTTCTAGATCATAGTTTCTGCAGAGCGACCTGAGTTTATTAGAAATTCACATCTGAGTTGACTGTTCACATATAACTGAGCTTTTTTATGGTCTCCCGCTAGCTTACAGCTCCTCACAACCTCAACCTAACAAAAATGGTGAGCAATTTTGGACCTATCCAGCTGCACCGTTTAGATCCAGATGTCCGCTCAAACGAGGAAGATGAAGACATTCATGGATATGTGGATTCATCAGAATGGAGCACATTTTCTAAACCACAAATAATCTCTTTTTTAAATCAATATTTTTTCATCTGCAATTTAAACAATTTAAATAAAGAAATAGTCAGAAATGCAATTTAAAGCTTCATTTTTTTTAAATATGTCGTCCATCATCTGAAAAATGCCAATAAAAACACTAAAAACACATTTTTTATTGGAGTTGGTCTTTAAATTAGCAGAAGGGGTTTGTTTTTAGCGATGATTGGACTGGAGGGGGATGCATTTTCAGACAACCTTTAAGATTTTTTATTCAACCCGTTTTAACTGAGAGCACGGTTCGTGCATGTGTGCAGCTCCTATAGTGCACATGCATGAAACATGCTCTCAGGCATGAGCACACAAAACACTCGTCTCCTTCACTCACCTCCTCACTGAAAGACTTGTGTTTTGATTGGGTTACAAACGCTGCAGTCAGGAATGCTGCCTGACCCTCCCATTGTCAACACTGAAGCTGAGCTCTGACTTAAAGATTAACAGAAAACCCTTTGTTTTCACACTTAACAGCACTATTGACCTTCATTCACTAATCACTTCAGAATCAGCTAAATATATGTATTTTATTCTAGATTTTACTTTTCCTCAATTGGTTTCAACTAATAAAAAAGGAAAACAAACCCAGTGGACTTATGCCCCCTTGTTCATTATCAAAGTCCACTTTTCAAAGCAGATATCAGGCTCTTTTAACTGACAGCTCTGTGCAACTCTTCCTATCATCAGTCTAGGAAATACGAATCATTAAAACAGTTTTATTTATTGTTTCTGGAAGAGTATATAGTTATACGTCAACTCTGCAGGCCTGCAGAATTAGTTTGGTTGTTTTGGCGCCAAATTTCCTAAACAATGACCTGAACTGCAGAAAAGGATTCTTCAAAACAAAAATATGTGCTCATTTTTGTTTTTTTAAACTTTTTTTTTAAACAAATGTAATCATGTGCATAACAAGCCAAATATCCAAAAATAGGAGCATTATATTACTATTTTTTGCTTATAAACAGCACTATTTAAGAGTAAGACCGTTTTTTAACACATTCAATCATGTGCATAAAATCCAAGTATTGATCTAAAATATCTGTAATGTGTCGTTTATTTTTGCTCAAAAACAGCATAATTTAAGTGTAAAACTGAAAGAAAACTTACATCTGTGATTCACAGTTCAGCTGTTCAAGTTTTAGTTCCTATTATGTTTTTTCAATAGCATAAAAAAACTGTATCCTTTTAAAAAAAGCTTATTAGGACTACTTTTTAATAATATTAAACAGCAATTGAGGTGATATTAAAAAATAAATATTAGTCTTATTATGATTCCCCCCCACAGTAATATTGTTTTTCCCAAACGTTTTGAGCCTCCACACAATCTCAGCCTAAAAAGTGACACAGTAAAAGCCTAAAAAAGTTACATTTATTTTTGATTCTTCCATTTTTTTGCATGTTTGTTATTCCTGACATGGGAAAATCATGATATCAGTACCAACAAATAAACATGTAAATAAATTAGTTATTAATTTAAAAAAGAATTATAAAAAATGTGAATAAACGTGAAGTTAAATATTACTTAAAAATCTACCTTTTATTCTCTTATTTTTGCTCAAAAACAGAATAATTTAAGTGTAAAACTGGATTTTTAAAACTGATTTAGAGTTATATATATATATATATAGTTCTTTTGACTGAATGACCACCCCTCCAGCAGACTGCCCTGGGCGAGTACTGACCTGGATCCATGGTTTGGACTCCTCTACAGGTTGATTCCACAACAGAGGCTCCGACTGCCTGTCTGGGTTCTCCGATTGTTCAGGCCCCGCCCCCTCTTCTCCACTCGGGTTTTCTGTTTCAGCTGGGTTGTTCTGTTTCTGGCACTGTGTTGCTGTCCTGCTAAGACTGTCTCTGACCATCCTAGAATGGAAACTCCTCTCCTCGGCTGCCTGTGCTCGCAGTTCCTTCCTGTCTCACAGGCAGATCCCCCATCGTTGAGTCCTTCCCGCCCAGTCATTGGCCGCACGGTCTTCTCTGAGACTCCATGCTGCTTAGATTCTCAGTGAAGCCCCTTCCCAACTGCAGTGATGATAGAAGGGCGGAAAAGGGCAGGAGGGGGTGGCAGTCCGTCATCCAAACTAAAACACAGAGAAAAGGGAACGCAGAGTCAAATAAGTGTCTTCATTTTGCATTCCCCATCCAAAATAAAATCCAAAAAGTTTTTAAAAGCACAACAAACAGTATTTTAAGGTGAAATGACCATTTTTGTGGTAAGATTTGCTTACGTAAACAACCTCACACTTTTCCGTGATCCTTATCAGCAACAGAAACTTAACCTTTTAGTTTCCATTAGACTTTTGGTCTGATTATTCTATCGGAAGGTTCAAGCCAAGACTACCTTATTAGGAGAAGTTGGCTCCAAAAAAAAAAAAAAAAAAAAAACACGCATTTCCATCCAATTCTTTTCTGCCTTTACATGTCCACCTTGCAAAGCTACAGAGAAAAGACAAAAGGACATTGTTGCATTTGCAGAGCTTCAGTTAATCTTTCAATGTGAAAGGTTTTGTATGAAACACAATGGAGAACAGTTATGCTCATGGGAGGAGGGTTGACACTTTTAGTACCAGTTGTCAACAAGCTTCTTTGAAAAAAGAAGTCTAAATCCAATTATCTTTTGAATTATTTTAAAGAGTCGCCAAGTCTTAACTGTGATTTTGCTGTTTTAGACAAAAAAAAAAAAAACAACTCATTTTCGAGGACAGAGTGTGTGGGATTTTTGTTGTAGAGTATGCCTGCCCCTATTTCCCATCATCTATTTGTCCTGCTAGCTGACAGTCCCTCAAAACCCCAACCTGACTATACTGCTGCAACAAAAATGGGGAACAATATTGGAGCTATCCAACCGTACACTGCAGTAGTACCTTCCCACCTACAAGCTTTTTCCAACATTTTATCGTCTGCTCCTGATTTACAATTAAAATACAGAAATACTCAAAATCACTTAATTTTTTTTTTATGCATGACCTCCATCATGAGAAAATGACAGAAGAGCATGAGACACAGTTTTCATCACAGTAGTTCTTTAGTTTTTATAACTTTTTAAGGATGTTTGTTGCTATTGGTTACTTCATGTTCTTGCAGCTCTTACTAACTTTGTTTTTAAACACCTCCTGCAGATCTTTGGCTGCGATTTACAAAAACTAAATTGACTGGAAAGCATTTTTTTTTCTAAAGGGACCGAAAAAAACTTCCATCTGTAATTCACAGTTCAGCTGTTCAAGTTTTAGTTTCTATAACCATTTTTCATAGCATTAAAAAAATGTGTATCCTTTGAAAAAATGATTATAGGGACTACTTTTTAATAATATTAAACAAGTGAGGTGATAGTAAAATAAAATATTAGTTTTATTATGATTCACACACTGAAATTGTTTTTTTTTCCCCCTAAAAGAAATGTCCCAAATGTTTTTGAGGTCTACATGACACACAAGAACAGCCAAAAAAATGTTACAAAATAAAAGCCTTTATTGTTTATCGTTTTTATTTTCTTTTAAGCTAAATTTGTTTCTTCTTCTACAATTTTTTGCATGTTTGTTGTTCCTGACATGAGAAAATAAGTTGTTTATGTCCAATAAATATACACGTAAATAAATACTTTGTCAATTTAAATATAATTGTATACATTTTGACTGATAAATGTTTCATCAGATCCACTTTATGCTTTAGTTGCATTCAAAAAGTGTCATTTCACCCCTTTTATTTTCCACTCTTAACAAACAAAAAACAAAATGTCCTGCAGTGCACACAGACAGCTGTCAACAGATCTATTTATGCCTGAGCTGAGGATGAAGTAGAGTTTTCAGTTTCCACGTTAGGAAACCTTGCATGGATTGTTTGTTTAATGCAACTGAAGAGTCATTTAGAAACTGCATGCAGTAATAGACTGCATGCCTGAGTAATGGGAGAAACCGCACAAAAAGAAGATGGGCATAAGTGAAAAAAAAAATGAAAACAAACTTTTTTTTAACTATATTTGTATTTTAAATGTCATCAAAACTATTTTTAAAGGAGTGAAAATACTTATTTTTGATTAAATAAACGACAAGATAAGTATAGAATGTATTATCTAAATATGTTCAGTTATTTGAAGTTATATTTCAATTATAACAATACTAAATTGGAAAATATCATTAAAAATATTAATCTCGCGATAGGTAAATGAACAGATCGTACTTGCCGGTTGGAGCAGCGGTGCGTCTCTCTGCTTCTCCCCTGCAGAAAGTCACACTAACCCGCTCTCAGATCAGGACCTTCAGAGCTGAAGCTGCTTCAAACTGAGAGTTTGGCTCGCGAGGAGCCAAACTTTTTTTTCATCATTGATACAGAATCTACAGACATGCGCACTAAACTACCCCCTCTCACCCCCCCGCCCATCCTCACCCTCCCCCCTACCTCAGGTGCTCCCAGTTGTTGCACTTTCGCTTTCTTTTTAAGTCTGTGGATTCCCTGAAATCACGTGATCTGCCAGCAGTGCGCGCTCTCACGAGTGCGCGTCGCGTCCGTGTCGCGAGCGCGCATTGTTTTTTTTTCTTCCTTTCACAGCAAAAGGCAGTCAAGAATTACAAAAATAAAAGCTTTTTATTTACTTTTTTTTAAGTATTCAATAATGATGTGTATAAAGAATTTGTGTACATAAATAATTATTAAAAAATTGTACTAATATATAAAAAGTTGTGAAATGAAAAAGACATTAATGATTTTGAATTTTTGATGCTCTGGATCAATACCAGTCAATACATTTCATTGACTTATAGATGCTCTGCCTCGTTTTGTCAGAGTTCGATGATCTTGAGAAGTATATATAAGAGGAGGGGGAGTTTTGTGGTAATACATGTGCTGTCAGAACTTTACATGCTGAACCTTGCAGTCTGCTCTGCAGATCTATGGGATTTCACATGAACTTTGCAGCTGGAACATTCTTTTTCAGAAGCTGTGCAGAACATTTTTTGCAATTTTTTCTTACGGATTGATGAGCAGTAAATACAGCTTTATTGCTGCAGGCTTTCATTCTATAGCTTTGTGTTTAAGCAGGAATAGGAACATTACTTTGCATGATGGTATCACACACATCTTAAAGAACAAATCCAAAGGATGTGACACCTTTAAGGTACAAATAAATGAATTTACTTCAAAATGTTTTAATGGATTAAAATTAAATGCTCAACTTTTGCAGAGAATGAATGATGCCCAGGCCAACAGAAAAGTCAGTGACATCAAAATGACATTTAGTTGTGGTATTTTGTTGCTGTTGCTTGCTTACTTCTACTCAACTGTCCTACTTTCATGGTTTAGCAAAGTGTGGTGTGAGAATACATTTCCTTCTTCTGCTCTGTAACTGCAAATGCCACAGAACCGCAGAAACCAAAGAAATTCATAGTTTCATTTTTCTTTTGTTTGAATTGCTGCTAATTTCCAAACGTTTTCTGCAAGGAGGCTGAACATTCCAATCAGAGATAGTAATTGGAGTTAAAGCAGCTTCATTGTGTGTCAGCATCTCCACTTTGCTCTAATGTGAGAAATTTAATTTAGCTGAAAACACTTTAACAAGCCCAAATTAGTATTTTTCTGCATTCCTGGGCAAATCCAAGATATTTAAATATATAGACACATATATAAGTATACAAATTAAATATATTTTACATTTAGAGAAACCTTAGACAAGATCAAAAACACACCAAAGAAACGTGGGCAAAGCCTTTATTATCATACATGCTGCTTCAAATCAATAACTATCAGTTCATAAATAACACTAAGAATTTTTTTCAACATTGATGTAAGAAGCTTTTAAGTTGTGGAGGCGGGCATCTGTTCGTCTTCTCTGCTCCGTCTGCTCATCACATAGGCAGCTGCTGTGATCGCTAAGATCCCGTAAGTAGCCAACACATACTGCAAGAGAGCGAGAAATTCGGAGTGATACACCAAAAATAAAAATAAAAATTAAAAAAAAGCAAAAATTATGTCTGTGTGTCATTTACGTTTCGACGACCCAGCTGAGTGTAACTGTTGAAATGTTTCCTCCATCCAGTGAGTTCTGCAGCAGACGGCGCCTCGATGCCAAACAGCTGCTTCTAAAAAGCCACAAAAATCATAGAAGAGAATTTTTTTTGTTTATTTTAGAACTTTTCGAGCTATAAAAAAATATCTTTAACCCATAGTAGTCTAATCACTCACATTAGCTGTTTATGACATAGTAATGACGCCAACCCTCATTAGTATACTTTTCATTTAAAATTAAGCTCTTAATTAAGTTAGTAGTTATAAAACTGCAGGTTTAAAAAAAACATGACAAACGTTATGACACATAATTGTGACACCCCTGAGAATAAATCCTTGCAACATTGCAACTGTTTTTTTTCCCCCCATAGTTTTGACTTCGTCTTTTTGCTTTGTTTTTGGGACTTATACATTTTTCTAGTATCTATGCACTCTAGATCTTTGTTATAAAACTGTTTGATATCAATTTGTGTGAGTTTTGCATTAAAAATGATAACATTTACCACTCAAAATTAAGGTTTTTTACAGTTTTGTGGAATATTACAAAAAAAGGATGTCTGTAAACAAAAAAAGCTAGGGTTGTATGAAAAAGATACGCATCAAGAATTGGCACAAAAAATTGTTGTAAAGGTTAATTATGAAAGCAAATTTTAAAGTAGTGAAAAAAAAAAAGTTGTAAAGGGCCCAAAGCTATAAGGCTTAAGGAGTTCATATAAATGTCAGGCAGATAAAAGCCTTTAGTCAAATAAATGTGAAAGCAGAACAATACAAAATGGAAACACATGAAATTGATAAATTGAGACTTCTGGCCAGACTTCAGTGCTCACACAGCTGCTTTTTTTCAAAGAGGCCTTCAACAATCACCAGAAACAAACATGGAAGAGTTTCTGCATAGAAGCCATTGAGCAACCTTTTTAATGCACTTTTTGTATAGTGAAACCATAAGCTCAAACACAAAACTAGGCCATTCCAGAAAGACAAAACTGGTTGTAGAAGTCAAAGAAAACTATTTCAAATGTGACAAACGTTAAGGATTTATTTATGTGAACCTCCTCAAACCTGTCGCCTTGAATTTCTAAAAACATGCCAGGGTGGAACTTCATCTTCGCTTTCAGTATTGCTGCCACAGGTCAACTGTCTTACTCCAGACTAAAACTGAAGAACAATGAGTTGCAAGACGAGTTCAGCTACTCACAAGGACCACACGAGGAGAGCAACGTTTCATTATTTAAAAACCTCAAGAAAGTTTCCCAACATTGTTTCATCTTAATGCTTTGTCATCACTTTTTTTGCCTCTTTTTTACTGTTTCCTTTCTAGCTGCACACATAGTCTTTGTGACACAGAACAAACCCACTTCTGCAATTCAACAGATTTTCTCATCAACTGGTTCAAAACTGAAAAAATAAAATAAAAAAACAGCGACAGATCATTAGTTGAGCCACGCCTCTCGTCTTTTAAGTGGCATGTGACCTTTGAGATCCCAGCTGTAATAGTGTGCACGCTCCAAGCCCCCGTCAGGCGGCTTCTTCCTTGTTTCCTCTTCTTTACTTGTTTAGGGAAAGGTCAGGGTTGAATGATGTCATTGGCAAAGCTGGTCAACAAACCACTTTAGATAAACCTCACGTAAACCAATGGATGCTACCACTTTGAAAAAAATGTCAATAAGCTATGATTGGCCCGAGTTGGTCTGAGTCTGTATTTCTATGGCAACCAATCTAGCCAATTAGGAGTGAGCTTTTTCGAAGTCCACTCCCCTACGACTTGCCTCTGGAGAATCTCTCAAACATTCCAAAATTTCAACTTGAGACCACATACTTTTTTTGAAACATCTGGTTGGCCAATTTATAACTTGAATAACTCACGAAAAAAATAAATTAGGATTAGCAAAAATATGTTTAAAAAGGTAATTGAGCAAGAATGGTTATTCTGACAAATGTAAAGACAGTGATAGCTGTTTAAAGTCTTTGGGATTTTGACTTTTTGGAACCAGTGGGAAGTTCCTGTTTGGAATGTGATGGGAAAAGGGGTCACTCACCTATATATAGTCAATGATCACGCCAAACCTTGTCCATCTATTTTAAGGGTTCAGTTGAGAGGTCTTGCTATGACTCTTAATATTGTATTTTGATGAGAGCATGCACTATATGCACCAACTGTTCCTGAGTCTCACTTATAAGAATTGGTGTTTTTTTATTTGAAACACACACAGCTTACCTCTCTTTGGTTTCTCTTTCTTTTTCGTTCTGCGGGATAGTCTTGCTATGTATACACTAGTTCTGAACCACACAAAGGTTCATAAAGTTCATTTTTTGATGGAACAGAAGTTGTTGGTTCAGTAGGCTACAACACCTCCACGACTGAAATGAACTTTTAGTGGAAAAAAAGGCTGGACCAAACAGTCCAGTGTGAAACCACTCTTTGACAACTCAACTTGGACCATTGTGTTTACGTATTTTAATTTCATTTTTCATGGGCAATTGCGAATTAATCCTAGATCAGAATAAATCTAATGAAGAAATTAACCTCTGGCAGAAACAAGTTTCACAATTACGAGAAAAAGAAAGACAAAGTGACTCGACAGTTTTGCCAAACAATGACTCCTACAACAGCGGCATTTATAGGAGTTCAGATAGAATCGTTGTCAGGAAGAATACAAATCTGCAGACATGTAGCAACATATTTTCCTACTACATGGCATGTTGACAAGGTAAATCACAGGGTAGTGACAATGACTCAGGCGCTTCCATTCTTTGGTTGGCCGCACCTGGTTGATACCCACCCATGAAAGCGTGGTGCTTCCAGATTTTGGGCTGGTACTGGTGTGTAAAGTCAATGACACAGATTAATAGGAAAAAAACAAATCAAATGTTTGCCAACCGACTAGTTTTGTCCGCACTTGTCTGTGATTTGTTGGTGAGTTCTTTATAAAGACTAAAGGCTGGTCAGTCCTTATAGGTGTGTGTAGATGAACTCTATCTCACTCTGGTTCAAGTAAAAGAAACGTGTGGTTTCTCATATTCACATTAATTCCACTTCAATCATCTTTTGATTTATTGTAAGTGTTCCCAGTGGTCTTTTAATTATGATTATGCAGTTTTTGGCCAAAATAAAACAACATGTGTTCCTTTTTAGGACATAGTTTCTGCAGTAGTTTCTCTCCTGGTGACATACAGCCCCTCACAACTCCAAGTGGATGTATCAGAATGGAGCAGAGCAATGAGCTTGTAGCTTTCCCTTGTTGCTTCTATGTTAGAAGTTAAGAATTACAAAATAACGAATTAATATAATTTGATTACTTTCGTCAGTAACAGAGTAACATATTACAGTTCAAATTTCAATAATTGAATTACAATGACCACAGAAACCCTAATTACTTACATTTCAGTGCTGTGAAACTGTTATAGGTTACTAATAAAACAAAATAATTTGTGTAAATAGTTGGCGCTGACATTTTCTCTTGGTTAAATGAAACAAAAAAAAACAGAGTTACGGACACATGCACACATGCATGTTAATGTAGAGTTAGAGATCGGTCAACTATGGATGAATTTATGGGAGCCTTCAGCATCTGTCTGCAGATATTCACATTTTTTACAATATGTTTTTTTTTTAAAAAAAGGACAAAAATATTTCAGTTTGGTGCAAGTTACAATGAATTGCTTTCCACTGCCCTATTGCCAGTGAGCGAGCTGCTTATGGACTACGTAGGCTACAACAGTATCCAATGAACATGAAAACCTGATTGCCCTGTGTAGCCTCTGCTTTCAGATTTTACAGGGTATGCTTGCTTTATTCCCTTAAGAATTCTTACATGAGTATAAAAAAATATTATAGCAAAGGAACACATGGTGAATTAGTTTTTAAATTGGGGAATGAGTAAGGTCATTTCAATTTTATTCACTGCAGTAAAGTAGTCAATTACTCTTTAAAATGTATCTACCCAATACTGTTCGCCGCACTTACAAGCTTTGTCTAACTGCATTTTTTGTCTGCTCCTTTGAATACTCAGACATGCATTTTATTTTCTTTAAATATGTCTTCCATCATGAGAAAATGCTACAACACCATGTTAAAAACACTATTTTCATTGGTGTGTTTTTGAATCAACAGTAAGACTTGCATCACTGAAACAAATGGATTTAAATATAATAAATAACTGTTTTCAGACACAATTGTGAGGATTAACTAAAAATACCAACTTTATTATTTTCCAAAATAATAATTTAAAAAATCTCCAAAAAGTACAGGGAATGCATGTGACTGAATAACAATGATTCAAAGTGTTGAGATACAAGAGTTAGGATCAGCAAGATAGGGATTTATCTGATGCATCATTAAGGTTCTAGATTGAAACAATAGATAGCTTTCTTTCATTTTTACCTCATCTCAGAGGTTCAGATGGTCACGTGATGCTCTTACCTTCACCTCTGTTATCAAATGCCCGAAACTGGTGATAGGGATCCGCGTTTTCACGGGAGACGTGGGCATCTCTGAAAACAGGTAAAACAAAACAATCAGCAGTTGCTTTCCCTCCCACACTCTCTGGATGTTCAGTAAAAACACACAAAAGGACACTTACTGCAGGTTTGGCAAAGTGAGTTATACAATCTGAACGTACGGTGTGTTTGCGTGCCCACGTTCTTTTCCGGTAGCATCCTCTGACCAATCACATGCTTTTATTCTGAAATTGACATTCTGGTTGGCCAATAGACTGTGGGGCTCTGGGCGGGACTAACGGGGAGTTACGCAAAATTCATTAAGAAGCTGCTGTTATTTTTTACCACCACCAGATGGCGCCAGATGACTGATTTGTTTTCTGTAGACTTCCCCTTCGTCGATTTTGAGGTTTTTTTTTCAACACTGCAAAAATCCAGTATGAATTCAATATTACTTTGATTTCAACGCGTCATTTTAAATTCTTTTCATTTGTTTTTACTATGCAGGACATTGATTTTACTTTTTTTTATTCAGTCTAAAACATTTTGAACTAGGAACAATTTCACAGAATATCCAAATTAGGATGAACTGCACCTAAATATGCTGACATTAAAATCACACAAGAGCTAATTTGACCTTTGAAGTCATCCATATTTTTGCTTTTAAATAACATTAAAAGAAAGCTGAACATACATGTAAAACACTTCCTTAAAAAAAATTGTTTATCTGCAACAAGTGAACTCGAGCAGCATTTGATGAAAATAGCGTTTTAAAAGAAGCACATATCCAATTTTGGATTATAATTTTAATGTTTATAGCCTATTTCTAAAATAGACATTTTAAGCAGTTTTTCTTTATATTCCAAAAACAAAACAAGGCACAAAAACTCATACAAAAAGGTATACATGATTGAGATAGAGTTGAAAGAACAAAAAAATGTGTCTAACACCATCATTAAATATTATTTAGTAAGTAAGTAAATAAGCTTTATTTTTATAGAACTTTTCATCATTAAATCCCAAAGTGCTTTATAACAAATTAAAACAGATAGAGCACAGAACACGATTTACTACAAGCTCTTTTATAAAAACAGCATCTTCAAATTTTAGAAGGGATGAGGGCAAGACATTCCACAATTTTGGGGCTACTTGAGATCACCTCAAGTTTTATGCCCTGCTATTACTTATAATTTGGAATCAAAAATGATCAATTCTTAATCCAGGAATAATGATAACACACTGAAGATTCATCACAGAAAAAAAAGCGGAGCGAGATTCTTCAGTGTCAAGCATGCTCAATGTAAGAAACCAAACGAGGACCTCCAGGCAGCTTGATGCTCCTGTGATTTCACCGGCACATATTCAGATGTTTAAGGTCGAAAAGATTCTAAACAACCTAAGTGGGTGTGGATTTAGGAGGTAAATTGATGACAAACTGAAAAAACAGATTATGTAGGGTATCCAGAGTGATCTCCACAGACAGTTTAGGTGAGGCCAAAGGTGAAGGTGCATTGGCGTTCAATCACACCATTGGGGGGGCTGTCTGAGTCAAAGTGAACTTCATGGAACAACACAACATTTGAATACAAATAATGAGGAAAAATAGTCTAAAATTTGTTGCAATTTCCTGTGAAAATCCAGAAAACCAGTTTTTTTGGATAGGTAGAAAAAACTGGAACGTTTTCATGGAGCACATCAGGTTTGTGTTTACAGATTTAAAAATGAAGCGTACAAAAACGAAAGAACACTGTCCATACTGTTAAACGTGGAGGAGGATTGGACATGGTCTGGGCCAGACTGCTGCAGGGGCTGCACGGTGGTGCAGCGGTTAGCACTCTCACCTCAGAGCAACGAGGCATTGGTTTTAATACCGACTGGGACCTTTCTGTGTGGAGTGTGCATGTTCTCGTGGAGCATGCGTGGGTTTTCTCTGGGCACTCCAGCTTCCTCTCACGGTTCAAAGACATGCTAATAGGTTAATTGGTGACTAACTAGTCCCCAGGTGTGCATGTGTGTGGCAGTACGTTGCTCTGCAATGGTTGACTCCAGCAGCTCTATGACCCCAAAAGGAACTGAAGATAGATGGATGGATGGTTTGCTGTACGAGGTGAATTGTCAGACATTTGAAAGCTTGGTTTCAGTCATGTGTCTTACAACATTATTATAACCCCCTATGATGCTGAAAGAAAATGTCCTTCAAACAGAGACAAGTAAGAAGTAGAGCAGAATATTTGTTGATAATTCTAGAGGTCTCAGTTTCAGAAATTGCTTGATTGCATCAAAAAGTCGAGCAACTGAAAATCAATTCAAGTCTTTGTTTTTTGACCTAGGCATAACATTTTTTTTTTAGAAATGTTACTTTGCTCAGTTTCAAGTTATGAAAGTGACCAGCAGCAGAGGGGTCATCAAATGTATTCCTGTTTGTGTTCATCTTGAACTATAACACGATTAGTTCAGTCTTTGCTTTTTTTTGATCTAGTTTATTTTTAGACATTTTTCCTTTTACTTTTCTAACCCTATATTTGTATCATATTTGATACACACATTTCTGAGAACCCCTATCTCACTATTATGATCCAAACTTGGTTTAAATTATAAACTGGTCCCTATTTTCTGTCCTGTAGTTCATCATCATTCCAGTAGAGGCAGTAGAAGCACTTATCCTGCTCATTTCAAAATGGCTGCTTCCGTGAAATCTCACAAACCTCTTTGGCGGAAACTTTTGCTAATTTTCAAAACATTTTAGTGCGAACAACAACAAATTATTGGGGCTACCATAATATAAAACAAATAAATGAATCGTAATATAAAGTTGCAAAAGAAAGAAGTCAAAATCTGACAAGAATAAAAGTCATTTCATGATTTAAAAACGTGTCACTTTACAATGAAAAAGCTTTAAGACAAAAATAAAGATTTAATTTTATAAAAATGTAGTTGTACATTTACAAAAAAGTAAAACACATTCAGTGAGATTTTTGGGCATAAATTTACAACTTTAATCTCATAAATAATTGAGTTTTTTTTCTCACAATTTTACAACTTTATTCTCACAAATGTGCTTATTTTTCTTCTTTTATGGTGGTTCTAAGAGAATAGTTAATCAATTGTTATTCATTTTTTTAAGTGACTACTTGTTGTATTGAAAGAATGCAAAATTTGTTGATAATTAACTCTCTAGCTGCACCATGTTAAAACAAAATGAGTGTTTCAAATTTGGTAAATAAGAAGTTTTTTTTTTTCCCCCTGAACACTCACGTCAATATTTTCATCTTAAGATAACATTGTTGCTAGCAAAAATTAACAGAATCACCCAACCTATCATAATTAATACTTTCTGTAGCCTATCAGAAAAAAATGATGATACATTTTTTTGTGAATTTCATGAACGGGTTTAAAAAAACAGGAATTCGTAAAGAACGACATTTTCTGTTAATTCTTTGATGCAGTGGGCTTTACAGGGTTAATCGTTTGAGCCGTCATTGCATTTTTGATTTATTTGGGACAGATTTGTGCGACTGCCAGATTGTCACTTTTGTTTTGCATGAGTCTCTCTGCTCTTTCTGGATAATTTTCTGGAGAATGATGCTGGCACGTCTGAACAGAGCTGCACTCTACAACATTTATGCAATCTCTATTAATCTGTCCTTTTGTCAGACAAATGTAGTTTGAACTTTTTTTAATAATGATCTCATGGCACTCATAGTGAGAATCTGAAAAACCAGTAAGTGGTCGTAAAGCTAGTTTTGTTTATGAAACTCAATTATCCAAACGTACGTATTTCCCCTGAAGAGATTTACATGTTGAAACAACTCTGTGACCGTACCCTTCTTTTTCCACTAAATTACATGTCATTCAACTTGATTTTCTAACTGGTTTTCCTTACTTTTTGACAGTTCCTAGTATTTAAGTAGACAGAGGAGTCCTTAAAACAGTAAAGATGTCATATCCACCTTAATTTTACAACAGCACAATATTGCAGAAATAAAAAAGTGCTGCTGATCAAATGATCCGGCCCTTTTTTCATTGACAGAATGAGAGTTTAACATTGAAGCTGGGGGGAAAGACAACAGAAAGGAAGTTAAAAGCGAAAGTGCTTCTGCCTGTTATTGTTGGGAGGAGTTAGTGTCCTTTTTAAATAACTTGTCCACAGAGAACGATCCCTTCAAACAAACAAAAAAAAATCAGTTCAGGACTAATCGTTCCAACGAGAGTTTGCTGACAGCGGAATTAAACCAAAAACAAACAAAAAACCCCAATGAAAGTCAAACTCATTGCGTTGATTTGTAAATTTCTAAATAAACTCAAAATAATCCTGAAAATAAAACCCACACAATGCAACTGTAAGGCATTTGAAAAGGTTTAAATAAAGTTTCTTCTAAGTGAAACTTGCATGAAGTTTGTTAAGGTTCTCCAGTTTTCTCTCACCATCATAAATCAAATTTGGGGGGCTGGCTGCAGGCTCTAAATGCCTCTTGGGTAATTGTGAGGTTGTGTTTATTTAGTTCATGTAAAACTGTGATGGCAACTTGTCCACTCTCTACTCTGCTTTCAACTTAAACAGCAAGGAGAGGCTCAGGCAACCGAGCTTTGTGATCCCAAAAACACAAAGCAGGTTCACATGACGGACATATGAAAAGAGAAAGACGGAGAAATGTCAAATAAAAAATTCTGCATTTTCAACTTACTTAGTAAAGATGTCTGAGTAGTCTACATTGTATGTTGTGGATTAAGTCAGTGTTTTGTAACTTTGTGGTTCTAAAAATGAAACCTTTCCTCCACTGTTATTGGTCTTTTGGAGAGACGACAACAAATCAGAACAACTGTCTTTTAAAGTAGAAACCTGAAAATCTGCTACCCTACAGCGAAGCACGGTGGTAGAAGGATAATGATTTGGGCTTGCTGAAACCTGAACACTTTGCAAAAAAAAAAAAGAATAACTAAGTCACCCAAAAAGAGAAATCAAGTCTTGAATTCAGCTTCTACAACAAAAATGTAAAGAATGATCCATCAATCTACCTTTGGTATCTGCTGCTTTCTCCTTTTGGGGTCACAGGGCTGCTAGATAAGGCAGGCGCCAGTCTGTTGCAGAAACACACTCTCACATACAACTAGAGACAGTTTAGAGATACCAGTTCACCTGTGAAGCCTGTTTTGGACTGTGGGAGGAAGTTGGAGCGCCTGGAGAAAACTTATAATGAGAATATGCAAACTTCACACAGGAAGGTCCCAGCAGGGACCTTTGAATCAAGCAAGTGCTAACCACTGCACCACTGTGTAGCCTGTAAAGAACCACTAAACATATAAGAGTACTGTGATCAGTCTGTGTTTCATTTAGTGAATTCCCTGTGAAGCTCATAAATAATAAGAAAAATCCAAAACAAGCTCAACAATTAGTGAGATTTCCATTAAAAGCCTCAGTGATGTTTAGAATATGTCTGATGCAGTAAAGTCAAACACCTGATGGCAGAAAGATTAGAATAAAATCCAAATTCATATTGTACAGAATAAATATGGACCGCTAAAGCCAGTAGTTGTTACATGTTTGCATTGAGTGGTGGGCAGGTGACAAATTTTCCCTTTATTTAGCCCCTCTCTCACAGGAAACCTGTAAATTCACAGGTTCAACTCTTCAAGAGGCAGCGGTTCCCAGCCTTCGCACGTAACGTCCCACACACAATGTGGCGCTTGAAGGGAGATTAGAGAGTCAAATCTGCAACCCCACAAAAGCATGTTAAAGTGACACGTGAAATGAGTAAATGAACACCCAAAAAATATGAAATAAACAAATTGTGATCAATTTGGGTTTTTATTTATCCCATCTTAGCAATTTAACAAAAAAAATATATATATATATTTTTTTACATTTATGGCGTTAACCCAAGATACATCGTCTAGCAGAACTTCCTTTCATAGTGCAAAAAAAGCAAAAAACAGAAATCCAAGCAACAACTCAAACAGTCAACGTCTATATTAGGATGTAGTTTTCAGGTTTTATCTGGTTTGAATGAAATATTATATTCACAGTTGAGTGGAAGCACTGAATAAAATCATCCTGCTCCTTTTCCTGTTTGGGTTATGGAGGTAGCTGGAGCCTATCCCAGGTTCTCCAGGGATAAAGTCAGTTTGCCAGTTCATTGTGGCACCACAGACACAGGACAATCAACCTATTAAAGACTTTTTTGGACTGTGGAATAAACAGGAAGATCATTCAAATTCCACACAGAGAGAACCTGGGTGGGTCTTTTTTCCTGGCTCATGCAGCCCCTTAAATAACATCCATTGACGTATATCCACGGGACAGCTATACCGACTCCAACCAACCACTGTTATTGGGATTCAAAACGGCGGTGCCAGCATTAGGAAGCAATAGGGATGACTTTGGTCTGATTTTGTGAGAGTCGGAGGTAAGGCCTTTTCGGTAGGTGACGTCAAGTCCTCGCTTTGTCCAGTGATAATATATATGTCTATGATAACATCCATGTAAAAAATGTCAGGATTTAATATACACATGGCCAAAACAACACTGTGCTCTACTAGCAAATATTAATGACACTAAAAGCTTTAATTTTGAAAGGAAAATTGGAACTTTCTTAACACAATAAAAGCGTACCAGTAGCTGATTCATCCACACACATTCTTGTTCTATATTATATTCAATAACTTTCATTAGTAAAATGCATGTACTATTTTGCTGAACACTGAGGAGTTTTGATTTGGAGCAGGAAAAGAAGAAGACTAAGACTAACTAAGATAATCAAGATCAGAACCAGGTTTTTCAAGAACCATGAACCTCAAAAACTATTCATTTAGTCCGAGGTTCTGGTTAGGATGAATTGAAGCTTAGGGTCGATAGAAAAGGTCAGAAAAAGTTTGTATTCAAGTTCAGAAGGGCAGAAAGGCTAGAAACTCTGGTTACAAGAGAGATGGGAAGCTGTATCCACTCTCTGTAGAGTGGTTGGCACGCTGGCGGACCAGATTGTTGATGAGAACGTGATAATGGATTCAGAGATGGTTGTGCAGAAGTTCTCCATTATCTCACAGGGAGGTGAAACTTTTTCAGTGACTGCAGTTCTGACAGACTCTGCTGTATTTATTTGCATTTTTCCCAATTTGGTAACAGCCTATGCCTTAAATTGAAGCTCGTCAACTTTACTTAATACCAATCACTGTCACAATCTGTCCTTGCTTTGATGAAATATAATTTGAGAGTCTTGTCTTCACCCTGTATCGAATCAAGTCACCACACATTTCTATTATTTTTTGAGCTACGAGGGTTTATTACACAAAAACCGAATGAAAATATTTACTGTCAGCTGTCTTAGTGCAGTAAAAAAACTGTAGGAGATTTTGTCATGCATCTCAAAAGCTTCTTGCACTTGATCATACGAAAGGGAAAGATTGAAAGTGAAAAAACAATTTTACACATCTGCAAAAAAGAAAAATAAAGTGCAGTTCTTAATGAACTAAAGATATGAAAAAAATTGAATTTGAATTTTATTTAAAAAAAGCTATTTTGTCGATAAAAACATTATTTTATTAAATTCAAGTTCTTGAATGTTTCTGCTGCAGATAATGAACCGTGTTATCTGTTTTGACAGGAGTCCTATCTACCTGATGCAAATCCTGGAAATTTCACTGTAATTCTACAAGACGTGGTAACATAAGAAATGCCAGGTTTGAATAAGTTGTTGTGCCTTTGGGCAAAAAATGAGTTTCTCAACAGAAAATGCACTTGTATTATCCTGGAGAACTACAACATCTAGAACTTTTTATATCTGCATTATAGATTTTGAGAAGAGATCATTTACTGCTTGAAAGCCTTTTTATTTTCCTTTTACAGCTGTAAGAAACCTGCTCTTGCAGGATAATCAGCAGAGATGAGAACCACTGTGGCACTAAAGGAAAACTTTCTGAACGGCAAATATCTGACAGCTTTTTCTGCCATTGATTTTTAAAAGACCCACTCCAATAAAAATCGTGCTCTGGGTTTTTAGCATTTACTTGTGGCATTTTTCTAAAGATTTTTTATCTTTATTCAAATAGTTGTGAATCAGAAGCAGGAAAAAAAAAGCAGAGCAGAGAGTTGGTGGGCCACAAACTCTCTGCTCTGCTCCATTCTGATGCATCCACTTGCAACAAATAGATCCATATACGTCTTTGTTTTTCTTTGTCTGAGCTGGATTTCTTTCACATTGCTCACCGTTTTTGTTGCACCGCTAATGTTAGTTGGGGTTGTGAGAGGCTATAAGCTAGCAGGAGAGAGTTTAAACAAAGGTATGATGGGAAATGAGGGCAAGCTTACTCCACCATAATGGTCCTGTTCACAACTTAGAGGCAAATTTCTGACGAACTACAGAAAATATGGCTAAAAACGGTTTAATCATAATTAAAAGACCACTGGGAACGTTTTCACTGTGAAGATCATTAAAAGATTATCTGAGTCGGAATTTTGGTAGAGGAAGCCTCCACACTAAAAAAGCCAGGTTCTCCCCCTAAATATTGATCACCAGCCTGGTTACATGGTCTCCCATCCAAAATTAGCCAACTTGGTTGTAGTGATCACACTTCCTCCACTGGCAAGTGTAACCTAATACAACAAGTATTCAATGGGATTGTGGTTCAGACAACTGTCATCCAAATTCATTTAGTTCTTCCCAGATAAGTGCTAAATTCAGCTTTAACTCATTTTCATCAATTTGTTGCTGAGAGTGAACAGTTAAATCATAATGATTGATATAATCCATTTAAGTCTAGATTATTCCAATAAGGCCACGTGGTGTTGACGGTGTTCTAACTAAAACTTTTACAGGTATAAGTTATCAAAAGCAGTAAGCCGACAGTGGAGAGTCAAACTGTTGAGGTCCAAAAGCGCAGGAGAAACATCTTTCATTGAAAAAAATACGTTTTGTACTGAAACAGTGAAATAGACAACAAAGAGAAAAAACAGGAAAAAAAAAAGTGCTCATCAAAGGCTTAGGGATCCTGACTGGTCCATGATACAGCAGGTTTTTCCAAGGCTGGAGCTCAGTCTCAGAAGGTGGAGACTGAATATCACGGTGGCCAGACTATCATCTTGGTTTCTTTATCTCTCAAGCTATAGTTGCTTCTGTCTCTGCTCTCTGCTGCCTTTTGTAAGTTTGAGCCAGTGACCTTACCTTTCTGTTTCTAATTTGAGCCCATCCAATCTTTCTGTTTTTTCACTGCTGCTGTAAACGGGAAACCACTGATTTAAAATAAAAGCCGGCATGGATCATTCCATTTTATCTAACTTAATCTGGAGAAATTTCTGTAAGTGCTAATTAACTATTTTAGACGGGCAGAGTTCACAGTGGTATTTAATCTTGCTTGGAGCATTGTCTGGACATTTATTGCACTGTCATAGCATGAGTCAAGGCTCGTTTTTTTTCCATAGAAAACTTTTTGCGTGCAGCTGGAGAAGGTCAAGTCCTTCCTTCACATGAGTCCAGTTCTGTATTTGCCCCCCTTTGATTCTAAGGAAGCATACATGTTGTGCATCCCTTTTATGCAGGTGACAGTTACATTTAGAAATAATGAGTTTTTTTTTTAGTTATTTTTGACAAAGTGCTTTGAGGACATAAGGAAGTGGCCACTTCTTAACTTCCACTTTTTTATTGACAAAAAGCCAAAGAGAAAATTGTTGGTAACCCTCTGTCAATGAAAGAAATCTCCAAAGTATTCAGAAAAAATAACTTAAAGGAAGTAAAAGTAATGAAAAATATATTATTTTCACATTTTTTTGAGGCATTATCAATTCTGTCTTGCTTAGTTTTTCAAAATGATTCTGTTGGACAAAAAAATCAATTAGCTTCCGTATTTACTAAAAGGAAATTATGTTATTCCTGTATTCTAGAATACAAAACAGTAGGAGCTCATCAACTCCTTTATTTAAAGTCATCTTTTACATTTTTGTTGTTTTAATACTGCCAAATCCTTGTTACAAGCTTAATGTTTTGGTTTCATTTCATGTGTTTTCTAATTTTTTTTTAGCCTTTCTCTAATGTTTTTAAAATTGTATTTGCATAAAAAGCACCACACAAATATAGCTGCCTGGTACTGTTGTTTAAGTATTCCAGTAAAAAAAAAATGTTTTAAAAAAGTACATCTTTAAAAGTGGGTTTAAAATAACTAATTTTGCCTAAAACATTATTTTTAATTTGTGCTTTTCTACAAAATAATTTTTAACAGCGTTCTCTACTAACATGAACACAAATGAAGCAACATATAAGGAGAGGTGGGCAGAATATGACAGTAACGTTACTAACAAATACTTTTAGAAGTACAAAGTATAAATAATGCTCAGCATAATATTAAAAAAAATATATATTAACTGGTGAATAACGTAGTTAATATATTCCAAATGAAGAGGATTCTTACTTATTACTTTTCGTATTATTACAATAATTCTTTAATGAGTACAATCTTTTAAAATATGAATAATTAGATTAATGTTACTGATTAATATACATGATTTGTCTGTGAATATTTTGAAATTTGATCACATCAATGATATTAATGATCCTTTATAACTTGAATCTGTTATTGTTGAGTATAAATATTCGATATTAAGTCCTGAACCGGATATTGATAATTCATGTAGAGAAAATGGTGTGGTCGAGCCGGGGTGGGTTTATATAAGTTCACTTCCTCCCACTCCCTTTCAAGTGATCTAGATGTAATTCAAAGTGATGTGTTTTTTTTCGTGTATTATTCCTGGTTGCTTGAAATAAACCATTTGATTAATTCGTTCAAAACACAAAATCTCTCTTATATACCAAAAAATGTATTTTTTTTTATAGCTGTCTCCTATTTTGGAGTAAATAATTTTGCACCATTTACCAAGCTGCTTTATATCTCTGAAACTTCAATACTTGTCTATAGCCCAAACATATTGATGTTTGGTGTATTGATTATTTGGGGTGTAACGATTAATCGACTTAATTGATTAATCAATCAACCAGCTTGATCTTTCTGAGGCAAAATTGAATCGATCTGACCTATACTATTAAAAAAAATGTCCAAATGAAATAAATAAATTGTATAGATTTGAAAAATGCAATTTGGATTGAGGCATAGTATAGTATGTTAATTTTACTGTAATATAAAAACAACCATCGCAGTAGAAATCACACATGTGATGGCAGCAAAAATTGATCAAGCCATAATTACAGTCCAATGTGTGGAATCACTTTGAATTTGAAAAGACTTGACCATACATTGTACAACGTTGTAAAAATGACCCCTTTGTATTATTTTGATGTGGAAAAACAACAGTGTGCTAAAAGGTTAATTGATCTGCTATTTATTGTTGTTTACTTGTTTGTTTGCACACATATTTAATTAACATTTCATTATGTTGCAAGAAATACAAGGAATCTGGAAAACTTCACCTGCACTGTTCAATATTCATATCTCTGAGTCACTGGTTGAAAATTTGGCTAAAGATGTCCTGGATGCATTTTAAGTCAGAGAATCGGATCGTTCAAAATGAATCAATATTGACTATGAATCGTCAACCACAATTATGGGATACAAATTATGATTCATATCGAATTGTTAAAGCTATGATTACTCCTCTTGAACCCAGGTGTTTATCTCTGAGTCACACTGGTTGAATTTTTGGCTAAAGATGTCTTAGATTGATATCAGGCCAGAGAATTGGATTGTTCAGAATGAATCAATATTGACTATGAATTGTATCATCAATCACTAATTTTATCAATCAAATTGCTAAATGAATTGTTACACCCCCATTGACTATGGTTGTAACTTTTCTGCCTATGGTCACGTGAAGGACATATTTTAGAACACACTGTACTCAACATGAAGGTGGAGGTCTTTGAAGCTCTGTTTAATTGCTCGCCCAGCTGAGGTGGAGTAACGACGGCTTCACACTCTGAAGGGCTGCGCGCGCACCTACAGTATAGTTTAGCATAGTAGTGTTTTTGTATATGCGCGCGCGCGCGCCTCAGAGAGAGTTAGCTACTCTGGTGTGGTGAGAATAGGGAAGCAGACGCTCGGCGCGTGGACCCGCCGGAAGACAGAAGCTGCTTTAGCGCGAGCCGGACCGCCAGAAACACCTGCAGCCCGAACCGCACCAGGACAGCCAGCTGGGCGGAGAGCGGGAAGAGGAGGAGGAGGAGGAGGAGGAGGGAGGAGGAGAGGATAGGAGAGGAGGCGGCACCCGCAGCGCTCGTCCTCCGCCGCCTTCGTCTCTACCTCCCAGTCTCGGTTCTCCTCACCCTCACTACCTCTCTCTCGGACCGTTTCCTCGTTAAGATGGCTGACCCCAACAGCGACGGAGAGGCACCAGAGAGCGCGCGCGGCTTCGCCCGCCAGGGAGCCCTCCGCCAAAAGAACGTGCACGAGGTGAAGAACCACAAGTTCATCGCGCGCTTCTTCAAGCAGCCCACCTTCTGCAGCCACTGCACGGACTTCATCTGGTGAGTGGAAGGACACAGGTGATCCACTTGCTGCCGGCCTGCCCGCACACCCCCCTCCGGTGTCATTAATGCACCATTCTCCCCGGTCGTCTATGCGACAGCACCGGGGGCCTGTCTGCAGCTGCAGAGGAGCCGCCGTTGTTTACCGCATCGACCCCGACTCTTACCTCTGAAACTGCTATAAAACAGGAGGCCCTGCTGCTTCTACTGTTGCAGCTGCTGCATTTTTTTGTACTGAATTCCCCAAATTTCTGACCGCTGTCTTCTGTCCACAGGGGCTTTGGAAAGCAGGGATTCCAGTGCCAAGGTAAGAACAGTGGCTCATTCACAAATTCCTGCAGTGCATATGGCTGTGTTGGTGTGTGCCTCCTTCTCTGGGCTGCAGGGCTGCACTCTGTTGCAGCACACTGACCTGTTGGCTCTCCTGTCTCGCTGGTGTGTTTGTTGGCAGCCAGTTGTCAAAGCCAAGCAGGCTCTTGCTAACACTGACTAATGAGAGTGGCAGCACTTCTTAAGAGGACCAGGAGACAGATGTACCAGATCTGCAACCACACATGTGTGGTCAAGGAGGGACTGTAGAGGGGGGATTTCGATTTTTCTCCTCTAATGTTCATCCTGACATCTTGATTGGAGCTGTAAAATGGTGGGTTTGTGTGGAGGTGGGTGGTAATGTGTGAGTGTGTGTTGCTCTGCATTGGTGGGTGGTTTTGTCTAGACAAGAGTGTCTGTACAACATGGTTTCAAACCCTTGTGCAACACGGGGACACGCGTTGACAGCGCACGCACCCCCTGCAAGGTTCTACTCCCAAGTTATCACTTCCTCTTCTGCCTTGGTTCATCTCAGGCACCCAGCCGGACACATCTGGCCCCAGCCGTGTGACCGGGATCGCCACGGGAAGAACTGTGGTTTCCATCTTACTGATACTGAAACAAAAATTCCGTAATTGTGGAAGTTTAGGAGCTGTAAAAAGCTGAAGTCCTCTCGTCTCTGCAGGCCGCAGATTTTAGTCAACTGTTGGTACAGGAAATGCATTTAGAGCAGAAAAAAACCTTAACACTTTGTGTATGAGTAGCTGTGCAAAGCTCTCTGGACTATAGTGAGCTACCCTGACAGTATGCACATGCGGTGAAGGGACAGATCGGGTTTCCTGGCAAGTTTCCGCTAGTTAACTGACTACAGATCAGCTTTAAACAGGTAGAAATTATCCCAAGTAAAATAACACGCAGTGTGTGAGCATGCAGATTGAGAATTTTTTCCAAATCATTTCCAAGGAAGCAATTTTTCTGGCAGCAGATTCAGACAAAAATCCTGCAGAATCCAGCCTGGATATTGTACAGACTTGCCTTTCACACATGTATGAGGTAGCAGGATATTGGATAGATTCCAGAGCGGCAGCTTGACAAACCACACTGTAGGCAGGACATGACAAAATAATGCTGTGGAAATCAGTGTTTTGTTTGCAAATTAAAGATAGTGGCAATTACTAGCTTGGTTCTGAGTTCATCTGGATTTATGAGCAGAGTTGTGACTACGTCGACACAACTGAGATGTGTCTTCTTCAGGTTCTTTGTGTTTTTGTCTGATTTGTTAGAATTTAAGTGATTTATGAGCTCAGGTGGTGTAGGAAGTTCAGGATCTGTTCAAGGTTCTGTGATGGATGAGAAGTAAAAAGGGCATCATCTACACATAAATGCAGATCGTTGTTCTATCTGAAGGAATGACTGAAGGAAATAGATTAAGATCTTCTGGTACAGCTTAAGGAGCAAAAGTTCACAGGCTTGTTCTTATTCTGAAGTGCTTTTAGGTTGTTACACTTTTACCTTTGGTACCATTTTTTTGCCTAAAAAAATAATCAAATCCTCTTAGTGATGAACTGACAGTCTGGTTCTGTTTATCCTATTATGTGTTTGATAGGATTAAAATCATCTATGAAGCTCATTTACACTCTTAACTTGATGAGCTATGAAGCAAAACGTGTTTTAAAGTGTTACGTCTTCTTCAAACCGAAAGTTTAAAAAGCTCCATACCATCATTCCACCACCACCGGACTTCATAAAGAGCACCTTACAGTCATCTGTCAAACCCTGACAGATTGGGTGACTCACTGTTTCATCAATCCACAGAATGTTTTCACTGCCTCACAGTGTTGTGGGTTTTTGAGACCGCTGTGGCCTTTCCTTGTAACTGGAGTTTGCCACACCAGGCTGCTGCATCATGCAAACCCATTTCATGAAACTCCCACCTCAGTTTTTATCCTTCCAGGACAGATTTTGAGCTACAATATTAGCAGCTTTATGAATCATTTTGGGAATTTATTTTATCTTTCGTGTCACAACTTTGTTTTTTTTTTCAAAATGTAGCTTTTGAACACAAAGACAGAGAACGTTAGTAAGTTACTACTCTTCTGTCCATATTGTTGAATGTGCTTATGATTCTTTAAAGGGAAAACAGTCAATTATTTGGAAAATAAGTCAATTAATGAATACACGCTTTTGATGTTCTTAACTTCAGGTTTTGTGGAATAGGAAGTATAAAGGCTTATTGTGTTTTCTGCCTTTTTAAGGTTACTTTGTTGTAAGGGTAAATAAATGTTCAGTTTTTCATAGAAACAGCTGAAAATTTCCTTTAATGCTAACTTTCACATTTGTTTATTTTTAGTCATATGATGTGGGAGTCATAGATTTCTAAATATAATTCATATAGACAGAAAACTTCCCTGTATTGTCATTTTAGCTTTTAGCAGCATCTTTTACCTTACAGTGAAAACAAAAAAAAAACCCAGTCTCTTCTTGTTATGAGATGTTCTCCTTTGCATGCTGATGTTTTTACTTTGAATAATAGCATGTGCTGCTCAACAAGCGACGTGCATGAAGTGGGACACCAAAACGAAGAGCTGCATAGCTGCCACTCAGGTGGAATGGGAGGTGCATGGTCCCTTTTCGATTCTGAGGAATGTCAGCCACCCTGTGCAGACTTGTTTTCTCAAGAGGGACTAAAAATGTGTTTGAGAAAACAGCCCAGTATGTGACAAGGGCGTCTGCTCTGTGTTTGTGGGCGTGCTTGGAGACCTGCTCAGCAGGTATCCAGAGATGCCTTTTCTTACTATTAGTGTCTCTTTTTTAAAAATTCTAGTTCGCATGTTTGTGCCTGCAGACGGCACTGACAACAAACGGAGGAACTAACTATTGTTTCCTGTTGAAGAGAGATTTGAATTTTTAATCTGTGTGAACTGACTGGCTTAAAGTCTAAAGTCTGTCAGTGCATGCCCCATTAATTCAGCTTTACAGTAAGAAATGACAGGAGGGGTATCGGGACCTTTAAATAGACGCAGCTTAACTGAAATTAATCATAGCTAACGTCATTATTTAGATCTTAGCTGGCAAGACGGGTCATTCGTTTAGTCTTTGAGTCAAAGAAGTGCCCTGTCTTTCACCTGATGGCTGCTAAGATAGGCTCCTGTAGATAAATCAGGTATTTAGAAAGAAGAGAAATCAAGTATAAAGGTGAGTGTCAGGTGTGAAGGGGCCTGGCTTTAAAGGCGTTAGCTCAGACAGCTGAGACCTTTTGACAGCAGAGCGATTTGTTGTTGTGTTTAGATGGTTTTGCATAGTTGATACCAGTTTCATGCTCGACTCTGGCTGATGGAACTGATAGCTTTGTTCAAACCTACTAAGGGCAAAGCTACTGCCTGTCTGTAAATAGTGTTTTGTCACCACATCTGCACCAGTAAAATATCCGTGATGCAGCAATCTGACTGTACAAAGAATGTAGAATGACATCTGCTGCCTAGAGATGAGAGGTTTTGGGTTTAGTCCCCCCCCCCCCGATCATACCAGAAAGGACATCACACTGTGAACTGCAGTCTTTTTAGCTGATGTCTTTGGGATCTGTATTTTGGAGCTCTGGCAGATAGAGACTAATATCCTTGTGGAGACAGTCACCCAAAGTTGCACATGTACAGCTTAGGCCCTGCAGTGCTCCTGACAGGTACTCACCCAATTAGATGTCCTTGCTTTAGTCCTTGTTCTGGTTCCATCTTGGAGTTTATGTGTTTTTAATGGCTTTTGCCTCGAGTAGGGAAGTCTGTTAGGAGGCTTATCTGGAGACAGGGGCAGAAACAAACATCCTGCCCTTTTACCCATTTTCCTTGGACAAATGAAATTAAAAAATGGTATTCATAATACAGAAAATACGGAGTATTGAGAATGTGCCCATAAAAAGTACAACACAGATTTTAGGATTTAACTTTTTAGAGTACATGATAGTGCGGATTTGTTTATTTTTCTGCAAACCTAAAGCCTGCAAGTCCACAAAACGGTTGCCTAGGTGATAAAGCTGAAGTCAGACCAGACCTGCAACCTCTCAGGGCTCACAGGTTAGACTGAGGTCTGAATAGAGGTCGCCGATAGTCCAGGTGGTACAAAATAAATGGGAGTAAGTAAAATTTCCTGATGAGGACAGCTGTGGAAATGTGTGCGTGGCATGAAATGAGATTTAAAAAGTTCCAGGAATGTGAGCTTAGATAAATAATCGGTTTCCATCGTGTGGGCGTGACAGAGCGGCTATATTTGAGGCTCAGGTGAGCAGGCAAATTTCTGAGCCATCTTCCCTTGGTTTTAGAAAATGTTTTTTAGCAATTGATTATCTGGTACCAGGATTATTGATGAATTTGTTTCTCAATTTATCCTTATTAATGGTAATAAAAGCCGTCCCTGGGGCTGGATATGTGCCTCTGTTACATGAAATTCCACCCTTCTTGACCATGTTCGCTCCTTATCATTAAAGAACAGGTTTGGTTGGGCTGTGCTGTTTTAAGTCTGTTGAGCTGAATGTTTTAGTTGTCGTCGTGTGGCTTATTTTTACATGTGTGATGACATTGAGGGTGGAACAAAAGACAAACAAATCTAGTCCTGCTGAAAGTTGAGTCGGTTCAAAAGAAACTCAGTCTCTGCAACTGATGTGTAAAAACTGTGAAATTGAGCAAAGCTGGCTGCAAAATGTCTAAAAAAATCATCATCTCAGCTTTTGGTCACTACACACATGAGGTGGTGACACGTGTTGAGGTCCTGTGAGCAGTGCTCTTTAAGTGGTTCTTGTGGCCACAATTATGGCCAGAAAGCATCCCAAGAAAACAAATGTCATGGCCTGGAGGGCAGCCGTCCCCGCTGGTCGAAGGGAAAGATCCTCCTCCTCCTTCCCTCTTGCAATAAACGTCAGAGACCTGGCTGTGCTTTTTGGCCGTTTCTGCTTCCCTTTTTTTGTGTGCTATTATGCGGAGTGTTAGCAGAGGGAAAAAAAGGTCAAAGTGGTCCTTCTTTAAACCATAAAATCCTCTTCACTTGAAATGTTCACTGTGGTAAATTTGGGACCCAGTATCTGAGTGCTGTGGATGGTGTTTTTACAGACTGCATGTCTTTAGAGGAGAGCATGCATGACTCAACCAACTCCTTGTGTTTGTGCACAAACACTCTAGAAACAGATCAAGTTTTTTAGCATTACCATTGCTTTACCTATGTGTTCTGGCCTGCATATACTTAGAAAGATTTGAGATTTTCTATCAAGGGTTAAAAATAATATCTGAAAAACATCCCTGGATTCAAACGCTGGAAAAGTAAACATGTGCATCAAATACCTCAATGTGTGTTTATTTGAACTTTAATATTTAAATTTAAGATCTTCAGGTGTTCGGATCTGCTTTGTCTATATGCTAAAATAAATCTAAAAACAAAAGATTTAGCTTCCTACTCAAACTTCAAAAACAAATTAAAGGTAGGTTTGATATGCATCTTACATGTATCCCTGCATGTAAACAAGATCTCCAGTGGACAAGTATGTGTTTTACAGCAGTGTTCTCCAATCCCCTGAGCTGCAGACCAGTACCGGTCCAGTTGATATGGGGGAAATCAATTTCAATCTGATTCTTAAGGAAGTTTTATTTTCTGAAAACTATTTGAATCTCTCCACCACATCGGACTCATTCTTGACGCCTGTCAAGTCGCTCAGTCTCGTGTTGAAAACATATCCACTACTTTCTTTAAGTAGCTGCCTGGACCGCTAAATTGAAACCCTCAAGCTAGATAGGTTAGCAAAAAACTAACAGATTTGTAAGGTTTGTTAATTCATATAGAAGTGGGGAAACAGAAGACTCTTTAACTTTAAAGAAAAAAGAAATCTGGGTTTAACATACAAAAAACGTTATTCCAAATATGGATTTATTACAACAGTTGTTCCCACAGCCCATAATAATGTAGAGTATACAGCAACTGGCTGTTTAATGTTACTAGAATGCTGCTAAAAAAGTTGCTCAAATGATGGATTTGCGTTTATGATTGTATTTAGAAAGTTCCAATTTTAGTGACTAATAGTCTCTTTGTATTTACTCATCGAACCTTAGTCGGAACTTCAAAGTTGAAAGACACTGGAGTTGGCATCTAATTTTATTTATTTAATTATTAGTTTTTAAGCTTCCACTTTGGCGGTTATGCGTTATGGGGTAAAATTATATCCCATTTTATTGGTTCCAAAAATAAATGTAGTGCACAAATAATGTTTAAACCAACTGCAGATTTTTAAATAGTTGTTCAACTTTCGGGATATCCCTTCACGGGTCAGTGCGGCTGATTTGCTCAGGTAACTTGGGAGAGACTTTCATGCTGGATGTCCTTCCGGACACAATCTAGTATTTTATCTGGGCTAGGGACCAGCACAAGAAGACCCAGATTTAGGCTCCCCTGTGGTTTCATTGTTCTGCAATAGATCACTTTGGGAATTGAACCCTAGTCTCTGGAGTGCTAGTATTGCACTTTACCAATGGCACTATCCAGCCATTGAATTGTACATCTTTTCTAAAAGAATGAAGATAATTTAACCGTCCAAAGTTGAGGTAAACTGGAAGCTAAAGAAAGCACAAAAGAGCAAATGCTGAGATGTTGCTTCTACTTAGTACATCAATTATTATTGGTGAGAAATGGCTGCAAAATCAGGGCTTAGTTTTTATTAAAAAAAAAAAAAGTTTGTAGTTTTAGTGTGGAATTTATTAATTCAGTCACTATTATTTTGGGAGCATCTTCTTGGTGATGTACAAAAGACGAAAAGGTTTTAATTTTATCCAAATGACATCCATTGCAAAAGGTGATCTTTGATGTTTAGCTTATCTTTCAAATAAATCTAAATCAAAAATCTTTTGCTGTTATTTTACAACATTTTCTTTTAAGACATTTTATTTGCTGCAGTAGTTCATCAGAAATTTTTGGTTTTGGGTGGGACTTTTGGCACAGAAGTAACCCAATGCCTTTGTTTGCACTCTCTCCCGCTAGTTTACAGCTCCTTACAACCACAGGCTCACATTTGCATAGCAAAAAAAAAAAAAAAAAGGCGAGCAATATCAGAGCTATCCAGTTGTGCAGTTTTGTGCCAGATGTCAGCTCGGATGGGTAAAATGAAGACGTACATTACTCTATTTATCCGCAGGTGGACACATCATGTGAAGCAAAGCAGTTGCTGTCAGATTTTTTTGTCAAACCGTAGGATTTTATCTGCTCCTGATCCAACACAATATAAAAAAAGATATAGTCAAACACAGTTTTAGTTCCAAATTATTTTTATGCATGTTCTCCATCATGAGAAAAAGTGAGGTTACTAAGAGGGTTTCTTCTGCCTATCACTGTTATTTTTTTTTTGTAAAAGGTTGCCATTTTCTAGAAACAATTGTGTTTTGTTGATCTGCTTTGCTGTGCTGCTCTGTCTTCTGTTTTTATTACACTACTGTGCAAAACTTCCTGTAGGAAATGCACCATTAGTATCTCTAATGAGACTTGCTTTGATGAGGTCTGATTGATTTAATCTACATACCGTTGTAGCCCTATCTCAGTGTAATTACAGACACAATTTCAGGGATACAGAGTGTTTGGTACAAAATCTGCTGATTTTTCTGCATGATGAGCTGTAATTCACTTGGTGGCCAGTGCACAACAAATGAGTCATGGCTTTCTTGAAGCATAAAGTTAATCCAAAACGTGTAAAACTGAGCAGCTGAAGCTTTTAGTCCATTGGATTAGCAGAGCTGTTGTTCTGTTGGATGCAGACCGATGGCACTTTGCAGCTGGAACAGAGAGACGCCTTTTTAGGAGGGAGGATGAGAGGGTTTAGTGGAGCCCAAAAATCCTTCAAACAGCTGTATATGCCAGGTTCACTTTAAAACAGTTGTTTGTTCTCAGTTATGCTTGTCAGAAGTAATGTAGATGCAAATACACAATCCAAATTCTTCCCTTCTCCCTACCTAAATTTAGCCCTCCAAACAGAGTCATGGAAAAATAGTGTCTCTGAATTCAGACATCACTTCCATTCGATTATGTCACCAATAGTCACCAGTCAGCTACACTAGCGGAGCTTCCAGCACTCAGATATACATAACAGCGGCTTTAAAAAGGTCATGCTAAAACAAAAGTCATTACTTACATTCAAACGTAAACTTCTATGCTTTAGAGTGGACCCACGTGAAGAAAAGCGTTTCTACACAGTGGCACAGTGTGATGCAAAACCTCCTCATGACAGAGGGCTCTGTATTCTTCAACTTGTACGGTAGACCCTTAAAAACTATTTTGGACAACCCTAGCACTACAAATGGAGGGGTTCTTTTTTCTTCTTTTAGTTCTTTTTTTTATCTGTTTAAAGAACCACTCCTATTAAAATGGTGTTTTTGGTGTTTTCAACATGTTTTTGTAAAATATTTATCACGCTGAAGGACATATATAAGATTAAAACTGCGTTTCTAAGTATTTCCTTCTTTAAATCATGAAGGATCAGGAGCAGATTAAAAAAAACTGTTTAAAAAAGCTTTAAACAGCAATTGCCATGGGTGGGCCAAAGTTTCCCTGCTCCCCTCTAATTTTAAATCCTTTACCTGCAAGCAAAAAGATCCGTGTCCATCTTCATTTTCCTCATCTGAGCTGATCTCTGGCATAAAACTCTGATATTACTCGCCGTTTTTTTGCTACTTTTAGCTTGGGGTTGTGAGGGGCTGTAAGCTAGTGGGAGAGAGTGTAAACAAAGGCATGCTGGGATATCAATGTAGTGCTACCTCCGTGCCTACAGTTCCACCAACAACTAGGAACCGAATTTCTAATGAACTCCTGCTATGCTGCTGAAAATATGTCTTAAAAACGAAACAACCTGTATGAGTTTTGCTAAAACTGCATAATCATAAGTAAAAAAACACTGGGAATGATTTTGCAATAGATTAAATATAGTTGGAGTGGGACTTTAAGTGAAAACTTGAGGTTGAAAACTCCAAATCTGTTTATAAAAGGTGTTTTTTTTTGTTAAAGGAGAAGAAATTGTGTCCGATTTTGGTATGTCGAAGTTCTGAAATCACAGAAGGTGAATGCTTATCACATGAGCACTCCTTGGAAGTCGTATTTCTAGTTATTCAGGCCTGTTGAGGCTTGAATGATGATGATGAGTGTCTCCATCTGTGATGTGTGGGCTGATAATTATCCAAGATGGAGGAATTTCCCATCACTCCTGTTGAAAACTGTTGTTTGTTATCTGATTCTTGTTATTTTAGGTCCACTCCGATTTTTCCTTTCTTTTTTTCTCAATGCTGTCAGTCAGACAAAACTGGGGTTTTAGGGCTCTTCCAGGTTGCTAGGCAACAGAGCAAAGACCCCCTCACCAGGTCACCGGGCCTGTGTGCCAGTGGTGTGTGAGCGCGGGAGCACATGTATGAGCAAAGAGGCTTTGGAGTTCAACATGTGTTCCTCAGCATTTTGTGCCGCTCCACCTCTCTTTCCGTCTTTCTGACATGCCGCAGAAGCAGAAATGAATTTCCGCCCCCTCACTTTGCCACATAGCCAGCTGTGCTCCGGTCTTTCTCACTTACACGCACGCACGTACGCACGCACGTCCAGTTCTGTTTCTGTCAAGACTCTCAGTCCACTGATGTATTCTCAAGCATGCAAACCTGCACCCTTCCACTTCCTCTGGACTCTGAAGCTCTTTATTCCGACTGCCTTTAGTTTCTTAACCAATGAATCGATTGATAGTCCTACGATCCGACCAGATTAATCTTTCTGAGGCAAGTTGTTATTTGAAACAGCCTTAACCACTATTGTTTCGTAAGGAAAAAAAATTGATTATAATCGATCTTGGAATACCATTTGGATTGAGACATGGCAGGTTTTATTTTTTCTATAACGTAAAAACGATAAAGTGCCATCAAGGCGGACAACACAAATGTGATGGCAGCAGAAATGATCAAGCCATCATTACAGTCCACTTTGAATTTTGGAGACATGTGACCAAACAGTGTGGTATACTGTTGTTTTAGATCCTTTTAACGTGATGTCATACAAAATGTCGACATCGCCAACTGTGTGTAAAGTGACTTCCGGTTTACGGGTGTAGACCGGCAAAGTGGAGAACTGAGCGCTGTTCAACAGTCTTACGTAAATAATAAAAAGGTATCCTTATCAATTGTACCAAGAAATTGTACAATAAGTATTTTATAAATATTCTACCTAATTGTTCTTGTTTTCCTCTCTGATCGTTCATAACTTTTAACAAGTTGTGGATCGTTTCTCTCTAACAACCCAGTCAATCTTAGACAAAGGTTGCAAACACTTCATTGAATGCTACTTGTTTGATTATGAAGGTAACTAAGATTTTATTCTTCTAATTTATTCTAATGCTAGCTTTCCAAAAAAGGAATGAGACGTAGAGCTGCAGATGATCTTTTCTGCCCATTTAAAGTTGCTTAAATTTATATGTTCACAAAAATCACTGTAAACAGAGCAAAAGTAAGACTATTTCAGTCTAATTACTGTTGGATTGTTTTTTTACTGCAGTCAAGTGAGCCGCTGTTTGCTCAGCCGTCGATCTAACGGTGCTCCTCTTTGCTTTACTCATAACCGTGTCCAATCTGCAGGAAAATAAAGATACAAAGGGATAAATTAATTGGAAACTGTTGCCAAAAAATATGAAAGTGACTATTTGCACATCATTTTTTTAAATACGTACGACCAGTGCTGAACTTTTTCCTTATTTTGAAAGCTGAAAATACGTCGTTTAAAGACAGTGCCAGTTACTAACCATTCCTGTATTTTACAATTATCCCCTAAAATACCCCGTAATACAACAACAAAACTATGCCTTTGACGCAATTAAAATACATGGGAGCAATGCAGCAATGTGCATATTTCCTGCATGTATTACAACAGCATTTTCCATCATTTTTTGTCCTTGATCGCTCTTAAAATACATGCGAATAACATCAGTTGTAGTATGAAGTGTTAGAATAATATCAGCTCAATAGAACCTCCAATATTAGAGGATATCATAAATTTGTATTTTGATTTGTGAACCATCTAAGAGAGGAAACCGAGTACAGTTGGGTAGAACATTTATAAAATAAATATTGTACAATTTTGTGTTACAATTAGGTTACCTTTTATGATGTGTGTGTAAAATTGTGCTAAATGGCGTCCAGTTCTCCGCTTTGCCAGTTTATATCCGTAAACCATAAGTAGATTTACACATACACATTCGGCATTTTGTCTGACGTCACAGTGAGAAGGGTCCATCATGTTTGGTTTGTATTATTTTTGATGTGAAAAAACAACAACTTTATGAAACTAAAATGTGAAGAGATTCTGCATTAATTTTCATTTACCTGTTTGCTTGTACACATATTTCATTTACACTTGATCATCTTGTAAGAAATACAAGGAATCTGGAAAACTTCACCTGCACTGTTCAGTACCAGCCAGGTATTTATATCTCAGTCACAGTGGTTGAATTTTTAGCTGAAGATGTCCTGGATCAATCTTAGGTCAGTGAATCGGATTGAATTGTTCAAAATGAATCAATATCGACTGATTTGTATCAGTGACCACAAATTATGTTATGAATAAAGTTGTTAAAATGAATCGCTACACCCCTGGTTTCTAAAGATGCCCGTCTGCCCAAACTCTCTGTCCTCTTCCTGTTCTTCAGCCTTTGCAAGGAACAGTGGGAGACTTCACTCCTTTTCTTAGCCTGATCTAATTTAATCTCTCGCCTCTCTTTTCTCTTTTTTCCTCTTCCAGTCAGCCTCCTCTCAGCCTGTTGCCTCACTTGCATTGTTTATGACTACCTAAGCTCAGAGTTCAGGCATCTCTACTCAAAGCTGCTGCCATGTCTGCGTTACCCATTTGACATAAAATATGGCTAACCTGACCCCATCTCAGTCCTGCATAAATGAGCATACACATAAACACAAACACGAGCTCACCGTTACCTTACTTCACGAAAGCTGGTGGAAAGTGCCTGCAGTTGCCCTGGTGCCTCATGAAAGTGTAATGACAATGTGAATAATTAAGATTAAAGTAGAGTAATATCACACGGTGTGTGTTTGCACGTTGTCTTTTTTTTTTTTTTTTTTTTTTAGCAGCACAGACACATTGTCATGACAGACAGAAATGGGAACCTGTTGGGTTTTTAATTCCATTTTTACTTGAGATTGTCGGTCACTGTGAAGTGGAAACGGTGTAAATCAGCACTTTGCAACGTGTTTAGTCAGAACGAGGCTAAACCACAATCATGTTGCTGTCATGTGCTTCACTCGTCGGTCCTTTTAATTTCCAATGGAGGTCTAGTTTTATCTGCTTTCACTCTCAAGAAGCTGACAGGTGCAGGGTTTACAGTGGTGCACAGGCTGAGAAAAAAAACATCTTTTTTTAGTGAGTATTTTAAAGGCCCCTCACTTTGACTTTTTTTCTGCTTTTCTATTTTAGCTTCCTTCATTTGAAAGGCAAAGCATTTGGTCTTTAAAATATCATACAAAAATAAAAAGCATAAAATCTGAATGGTGAAAAAAACAAAAATCTCACATGGGAGGGATAATCTCATGTGCCACTAAAAAAACACATCTTGCAACAACATGCCAACCAGCCATTTTTCTTTTACTGATGCACATGCTCATAAATCATAAACGTCAGAGTTAGACCTGTACTACATTTATAAAAACAGTGGATTTTCTCAAAGAAACCTGTCCAGACTTTTACAGTTCACACATAATTATAAGCATGACACAGAATGTCATCCTTAACATCATTGTAAACTGACAAAAGAGGAAGGGAACAGCTTAAATGTCAAATAAAAAAGCAAGCAGTGGCCTTCAAGTCTCACCTAAACGCTCTGAAGTATTTGCTGCTGTTTCTACATTCCTGCTGCCTTTTGTTGGGTTGTGTCTGAGTAGCTGTGATAGCCACATGCCACGAGCATCAGAAAGTTCAGGTCTTCTAAGCATCTGTGAAACTGATACCGGTCCGTCTGTGAGAGACTCATGCTGGTTTATAACACTTGATATATTTGAGACGGCTTGACTGTCATCCATGTAGCCAGTGCACGTGTGTGTTAGAAAATAAACAAAGGACTGTCAGTTTTAAATTAATTAGAGCTATTTTCTTATATTTCATCTGACAGATGACTGTTCTGATGAAACCATAAGAATGCATTTAGTGATTAAGTGTAATGAGTCGGATTACTTTTTAGCAATATGGTCCCAAGATTGCAGAACACGAATGCAAAGCAAGCAGTTTCTAAAAACTGAATGATGAACCAATCAGAGTTTGAGGGAAAGAAACCCACAAAGTTCTTCATCATTCACTGTCATTGTTGCCTTGGTTACACACTGACACATTTTCTCACGCTTCTCCGCCATAGATCACGAACCTCTTTAGGTTTTTAGTCGTGCAGGAACTTTATCTTTACTGCAGTACAACACCCAGTCGAGAAGTATTTTCATTCTTTCAGCTTTATTTTGGAATTTCTAAAACTGGTTTACAGTCTATGTGAAAAATGGGATTTGAATTATTGTTTTAATTCACTAAAGAAAAAGAAGACTTCACTGCACATTTTTTTTCTCCTGCTGCTGTCAAATGAGTCCAACACAGTTTTGGACAGATGGCTCACAGACAGTCCAATTACCAGAGCTGCTTGTAAATTCCTTACTTTGTTGACTAAATAGCTCAAGATTTTACAGTTTTCTTCACCATTACACAGTACATGGACTACAGATTACTCCTATATTTAACATGAAATGTTGTTTTTTTTTTTGTAGAATTTTGTCAAAATAAAATATTTAGTCATTCACAGATTTGTTTATTAGCGTCATCAATACCAAGTGAGGATTTTGAGGTTTAACCAGCTTTTCTCTTCATTTTGTCAGTAAAAAAAAATGATGATTAGTCATCTACTAAACATGTTTTGAGATATAAATAACTTTTATTTTTTGTACTTATTTCACTGGGTGATGCCAAAAAGTATTGGCACTGAAATCACTCAGCATAAAGCCTGCTGCTTTTGAGGTTTCAGAGTTTCCGGTGTCAGCGTTGATGTTTCGGGGCGGAGCTAAGATGTGTCCCATCATGCATGGTTGCTTGTAAATGTATCAT
>NC_050512.1:12838602-12873622 GCF_002922805.2 Oryzias melastigma
TAATGTCTATTTTGTTTTAGTAGGAAGTTACTAATAATAGGTTTTTTTTTTTCTGTCTCTGCTTCTTCTTCCCAGTGTGCTGTTTTGTGGTCCATAAGCGCTGTCATGAATTTGTCACCTTTTCCTGTCCAGGGGCCGACAAAGGACCTGCTTCAGATGTAAGTGAAAACGGTTAACAAACACACGAATGTCCCATTCAGCATGAAACACTTAATTTTGAAAAACTGACATCTCTCCCTGTAACTGTGGTCGCTCCCTTTCAAATCCCATGTATTGTATTACATGCGTGTTGCTGTGTGGCTGGAGGCTGGTTATTAATAAAATCACCAAGGTCAGTATTGGCTTTTGTTTTGCGTTTGTGCTGCTGGGTGAGAACACACACAGAGTTGTTTCCTCTGGCCTCCCCCCTCCTGCTGACATGTCAACCCCAAATCATATTAGGACATGTCAGTAAAGGGAAAATGTGCTGCCTGGCTGCCTCAGTTTAATGAGCCAATGTCCCTCATTTGCTCCGTTTGTGAGTCAGCATGCATTTTGAAGTCATATGCTGATGCTCACTAATCTTTAACTCTTTCTTGGCTTTTGATGCATCACCAGAGCCTTTTCTTATGTATTATTTTTTCTGAAAACCTGTGTCTCTTTAACATTTTCTTGTTTTCTGTTGTAAATTTATGAAAATAAATCACATAATCAGTTATCCAGATTGGAAATGCTTCTCCATTTTTGTTGTTTTTCACCTCTATTATTAAAATTATGCTTTAATTCTTCTTCACTCCCTAACTGAGCTCTTTTCTTGCTATTAATGCAAATACAAGGACTTAAAGGGTAACACAACAGGACAGTTGGAGGCTGACTCCACTCTCAGCCCAGATTTGAAAAGTGCAAAGGGGGGGGGGTTGGATCTGTGATTGACAGAGAGGTTAGCTTGAGGTAATGTAGTCATGCTGCATCATCAATATGGAGATTATCTCCACAGAACTTTCTGATTGTTCTCCTCCACTTTCTATGGAGGCATGTGCTCCTGGTCCAGAAATGACGCTAGCATCATAAGCTAGTAAAGGCTAATGTATTAAACAAACAAATCCGAGTGAAATGTTCATTGCAAATCCCATCACCAGTAAGGAGTTCGTTGGATTCAAAGCCAGTTGCACTAAACCGCCGTTGCCTAACTTCCAAGTCTCTTGGAAAGTTGTTCAAGCTAGTAGATTTTCACAACTGAAGCCAATACACCTACGAGCCATGATAAAGCTAATACCATAACTGCATTCACACTAGACGTTACAAATTCACGTGGCCCGTCCCTCTTTCTCCATGTGTCGAATTCGCAGCTCGCCGCCTGCCTGAGTTTGCTGCCAGGGCCACATGTGGGAGGAGCTACCTGCTAATGTTTTTAGGATAATCGCTATAAGGAATGGTGGAACACAGATGATGTTGAGAGATCAGGTTTATATATTGTGAAGAGTTCTACAAAAACATTGGTAATCATGTCTCTATGTTTGGGGTTATATGATTATTATTAAAAGATTTTCTCAAGTACTGGGGCCGTGGGGACCTTTTTCCCTTTTTTCTTTCTTTTTTTTTTTCAAGTCTTGATAAGCCCTGAGCTGGCAGCCTCCGCACCCCGCAGCGGCTCTCTGTCTGCCCGCATATCAAGGGAGTGAGCTCCGCTGTGGGAGCGAAAGCCAGCGATCTGTCCAGAGTGAATCCCGCCTTCGCCTCAAAGTAGCCGGATGTTGAGGAATTCCTCAGTTGAGGAATTATATGGAAGTTCAGGACAAAAATGGATTAATATTCTACCCACTGATCGAGAACATAACGTGCCCAAAGCTAAGTTTTTACTGGAGCTGCAGAGGATGATGACGTGAAACTTTTAAAATGATGTGGGACTTACACCACTTGACCAATCACAAAATTTAAGAAACATTTAAAAAAAAAACTGTCTTTTTCTATGACTTTTTTTCTTCATGCAGAACAGCAAGAGTTCATTAGGAGTTCACCTCCTGTTGCTGCAAAGTAAACTTGGTCTCACTTCCCATCATCCATCTGTTTACACTCTTTCCTGCTAGTTTACAGCCCTGACAACACAAACCTAACATTACCAGTGCAACAAAAATAGCACTGCTACCTTGAGTATATTGGAGCTATCCAGTCGTACCGTTTTGAGCCAGATGTCAGCTCGGATGAGGAAATCAAAGATGTACATGGATCTTTTTGTCTGCAAGTGGATGCATCCGAATGGAGTATTCCACCCAGAGTATTTTCTAGGAGTATTCCGTATGCCATTTTGTGTCTGCTCTTGATTCGCAAAAATTGGAATAAGGAAACACTCAGAAATGCAAATTTAAGCTTAATTTTCTTTTTATATGTCCTCCAAAATGCTTCAAGAGCATATTAAAATCACCACAAGCACAATTTTCATCTGAGTGGGTCTTTAAATGTCACAGTAACAACATGAAGAGGTTCCTGTGTGGAAGACCTGGTCATTCATGGAGTTGTTTTACCCGCAGGGGCGCCGGATAAAATGCCCGCCAGGCACTGCTCTTCACCTGTACTTAAACACTTGTGGCTGAACAACAGCCAAAGCGTGCAGCCAGTTTTTTTTTTTCTTTTCTTCAAACCCTATGAAGGCCCCCACAGAGGGATGCCAGTTTGGAAATAAATTATTCAGCAATCGCTCACAATTAAGGCGGCTTTTTGTGGCAGTGGTTAGCACATGTTCGCTGACAAAGACAAGATCCTGTTCCCAATCTCACCTGGATAATGAGGGATGAAGCTGTGTTTACAGCTATCTGAAACTGAAATATGCAGCAGGTTGAGGTTATGAATGGTAGTTAATGCTGTTGAAATGTCACCAGTGAGTTGCTGAGCTGATGGTTTTTTTTAATTGGATTGCTGGCATAGAAATATCGAGGAAAGCTATTCTTTCTTCATTGTACCTTTTCTGTTTCTGCAGGATCCTCGTAGCAAACACAAGTTTAAGGTCCACACCTACTCGAGCCCCACCTTCTGTGACCACTGTGGCTCCCTCCTCTACGGGCTGATACACCAGGGCATGAAATGTGACCGTACGTACTCCAACATCAGCATTTTTTGTTATATCAGCTCAACTGAATTTTTGTTTTCCTCAGAATTGGTTAAAATGAATATTTTATTTTATTTCTATTAAAAAATGTATTGGGGTTGCATTAATGAAAATAAGCTAGAAGTTGCCTTTTAAAGTGTACTTGTACTGCTTTGACCTCAACAGAAACTCAGAGTTGTGTTTCCTATTTTAAGCATTACTATTTTTTTAGTCTGTTCTTATTTAAGGGGCTTACAGGTTTCCCGTCTTTTTGCAACACTGTATAATGGAGCGCTGTATAAAAACTTTATCATTTGAAATCAACTATCATTCTGCTGCAGTGCAACACAAACCTCTGTTTCTTTCTCGTTGACCTTGCTGTGGGAAGTTCTATTCTAAACTAAAAACACAGGCAGTCACCGGGTAAATTAGTGCAGACCTCATTTGTTCCTAAAATCTCTGGTTTTGTGGTGGTTCTTTTGAGAGATTATATATCTGAAACCCTGCGACAGACTGGTGACCTGTCCAGGGTGAACCCCGCCTTCGCCCATCAGCAGCCGGGTTAGGCTCCGGCACCCCCGCGACCCCGGAAGGGACAAAGCAGTCAAGAAAATGAATGAATGAATATATCTGAAACATTGTTCATAAGCTTCTTGTTGACTTTCATGATTTAAGAACATATCATTAACAAGATTATTTTGAGATGCTTGTTCATCCTCACAATCTCAAATGGACACAGATGAATGCTTTCAATCAAGTCTTCCTGAATGTGTGTAGATTTTCTTACAGTCAAGCAAAGAATTATAGTAAGTCAATTACTAGTGGAGTGTTTTTGCATTAAAACATGCATAATGTCATTTTTTTACATTTTAAAGCTTTTTTTAATATACAGATTGCTATTAATAAATCAAAGTTGAGCTAAATTAAAACAACATTTTGACTTTTTTCTCTCAGTACAATAATTAACCTTGCTGATGATGTACTTTTACATTCCATCGGCTGAGAGCCATTTATTAGTGACTCAAAGGGGAAGTTTGTCTCTCAGCACTTTTGGTGGGTACACATTTCCTCTTTATGGCTGCTTGCAGCAAACGGACTTTGAATTGGCCTCTTTGTGAGTAAAGTGGAGCTGCACATTTTACAGAACTAACTGGTTATTTGCAGTTCTGTTAAATCAAAATTATCAGAAAAATATTTAATTTACTTTAAAGGATTGGATACAAAAATCAAACGGTTAAATTCTCATTTTGAGAAAATAAAATACATGTTAATTTGAGCACAATTTACTGCAGAATTGTGCATTACTGAGTTGATTAATAAACAAATGTAAAATAAAAACAGTTGTATCTTGTTTTGTCCTTGCCTTTAAATACAAATATACTGATTTAGTGATCTTCCTTTTTTTGTAGATGAACCCCCTCCCCACACACACGCACGCACACACCCCCACAGACACACATACACAGCCTTTTCAATACTTTGGAAGCAGGCTGTGCAAAGTTGAAACACCAGTTTTAACGGAGGGACAACATGTGGAAGAAAGAGTGCAATGGTTCACCTCCTTCTTCCTGAAACCAACAAGCAACTTCGTCTAAAGTTAAAATAGAAAACAACTTCTCATTTTTCCCACATCATTTTATTCTCTTTAGATTAACGTGAGATATCAGGAAGTGGTGGATTCTCTTTATGTCAGAATCCAGCAGAACAAACAGCAAAAGATTAGTCTACAGTTCAGAGTGGAGCCACCACCCACAAGTGGCTCTGGATCTCAGGCCAGTCTGCCATCTAGTGGGCACCCTTGGGATGACTTCAAAAAGTTTGAGTGTTTTTTTTTTTTTAACCCCTTTTAAGTGATTTTTTGTGCCTGAAGGTTAATTAATTTAAGTCAAGATAATTTCTTTTTTTTTTTTTGGTTGGTTGGTTAAAAAAAAGCCAAAACATAGACAAAAAATAGGCCCAGAAACCTTAACAGCTCTAGATACCCATAACATATGTCTTTATATTGTTCATGAGTATCTTCCAGTCTATTTGGAATAGAAACCCGTTTGTGAGTAGATTTTAAAGATCGCTCTGACATGACAGGAGAGCACATCGAGTTCAAGCAGAGACAGAAACAACATTAAATGTGTTGACATTGAATGCAGCAGTAAAAACTGCTTGGTAAACTACACTGAAGGCCACAGCTCAAATCTGCAAACATCTATGGCAAAACCTGATTTGTTTAAGAAAAACTTCAAAGAAAGAAACTTTTCCTCTGAGTCGTTTTGTTTATTCGGAGGGATTTGATGGTTCTGGTCACAATGCTGACTTGTTGTGTATTTTCCTTTTCTGCTCAGATTGTATGATGAACATCCACAAGCGATGTGTTGCCAACGTCCCAAGCCTCTGCGGGACAGATCACACAGAAAGACGAGGTCGCATCCAAATAACAGCCCAGATCAGTCGGGAGACGCTCACCGTCACCAGTGAGTATGCTCTGTCCATTACTCTCTTCATTCTCACTTTTTTTTTTTTTTTTCATTTTGACTCGCACACACTTTATCAGCTGAGGAGTAAAACCGGAAAGTCCATTAGTCGTTCAATGAGGCAACGATTGGCCCACTTTTCCTCTGGGACATGCGTCCATGTGCCGGCTTTCTCTCCCACACTGCAGCCAATTGATTATGGAACAGAAACTAAACTGCCGTTAAGTGTTCTCAGATGTAAAGCTGTTTAGGGAAGAGCAGAACAGACCTTAAAAGCTTTTAGGTACAGGTATAGATATAACTTTTGAAGGTTCGCTGTTTGCTTTTCTTTTGGAAAAAAGAACCCATTAACTAGAATATGTTTTTGTACCTGTTCACAGTCAAAGAGGCCAGGAACCTGGTGCCCATGGACCCAAATGGCCTGTCAGATCCCTACGTCAAACTCAAGCTGATTCCTGATCCCAAGAATGAGAGCAAGCAGAAGACAAAGACCATTAAATGTTGCCTCAACCCCTCCTGGAACGAGACCTTCACATTGTGAGAAATCCCCTATTCTTTGCTTCATTTTACATCAGTTTTAGGGCAGTTCTTACTGTCTGGCCTTGTTAAATAAAGCTCCAGTTTACAGTCGTGTAAGCATGAAGTGAACTAGAGCTCACAGGAGAGCTCGTTTCCCATTTCTCTTTCCTGTTTGAGCTCATTGTTATTCAGGTGGTTCTGAGCAGATCTGTCCTCTCTAAAAACCTTTCTGAACAGAAGGTTCAGATAGATCAACTTGATTTTACTTGTTTATAGCTACCAATGTGACTTTAATCAAACCGTTGTCGTTTGCTTTTATAGTAAACTCTTTGAAAGCGACAAAGACCGCCGTCTGTCAGTGGAGGTGTGGGACTGGGATCTGACCAGCCGGAATGACTTCATGGGCTCTCTGTCCTTCGGGATTTCTGAGCTACAAAAACAAGGGATTGACGGATGGTGAGAAGATTCAGGAGACATTTTTAGTAATTTTTTAACCTTTGTTATGTTCTGATCTCTTAGTTTATGGGTTTTAGGTTCAAGCTACTGTCTCAAGAAGAAGGAGAATACTTTAACGTTCCCGTCCAGCCAGAAGGAGAAGAGGGTAATGAGGAGCTACGGCAAAAGTTTGAGGTGAGATTAATGGAGATTTTTTTTGTGCATTAGTAAATTGTTGTTCGTTCTGAAATATTTCTTTCCTAAATTCCTTAAATTATTTCTGACTCCAGAGGGCGAAAGTGGGTCCAGGAAAACCCACAGACTCTTCTTCCTCCTCGTCTGTACACAAGTACGACAGCAATGGCAATCAAGACCGCGTCAAGCTCTCAGACTTCACTTTTATCATGGTTCTGGGCAAAGGCAGCTTTGGCAAGGTGAGGATTGCAATGTGGTTAGAGAGCAGAGAAACACAATATTCTAAAGCCTTTTTTTCCTTTCTTGTTAGGTGATGTTGGCCGAGAGAAAAGGAACAGATGAGTTGTACGCCATCAAAGTCCTGAAAAAGGACGTGGTGATTCAAGATGACGACGTGGAGTGCACCATGGTGGAGAAGAGGGTCCTCGCTCTGTCAGGGAAGCCACCTTTCCTCACCCAGCTGCACTCGTGTTTCCAAACCACAGTAAGGAACGTCCAGAATCTTCACGCTAGATGTGGACAAGGGACTTTTGGCTTATCCTGCATAAATATTTAGTATTATTGGGTAGTATTCATTCATAATTTACTTTAGAATCAGAAAAGTAAAGCTCTTATGATGAAAATTGTGGTTTGGGGGTTTCTAAGATGTTCTTGTAGCCTTTTTCTGATGATTGAGGAAAATGACAGGTTTTTAGATTTATGACTAAAAACGTCATAATCATAAATAAAAGACTTTGAGATTAGATCAAAAGAGGATCAGAGTGGGCCTTTAAATGCATAAGCTGCATGTTGAATGATCTAAAACTGATTTGAATATTTTTTTTGTAACTTCCTTCTTTGTTTATCTTTTGTGATTCCTGCCTCCAGGATCGGTTATATTTTGTCATGGAGTATGTGAATGGAGGAGACCTCATGTACCAAATCCAACAGGTCGGCAAGTTTAAAGAGCCTCATGCTGTGTGAGTAATCTCAGGATTAAACACAAACAAGCACAGTTTCAAATGAAAACCAAAGTAGGATGTTGACATTTTTTTATTTCATTTAAACATATTTATATTTTATTTGAGAGATTAGTTAACTTTGAGCTTTTTCCTGTTTTAACTTAATGAAACATTTTCAGACTAAGGTAGTGAAAAAGTCACAATTATAATGTTGTCTAAAACTCGTCATTTTAAAGTGATTATATATTTGTAGGAGTCATTTATTTTAAGAGCAGTATTTAGAAAAACTTTCAGAAAACTTTTCTAATTTTCTGTGTTTTGAGACAATAAGGTTTAAAACAAATCTTCAAGAACAAGATGGAAGAATCTTTAGACTTCCAAAGAGAAGACCTTAAAGTTTATCCTCAACATGTTTGAATAAAAAGCAAAGAAGTGAAATAGAAAAATAGTACGGGCAAAAACAAAAAAAAACATAACGTTGCATTTAAAAAAATCAATTTGTTCTTTTTTTAAAGCCTTTTTTTGCATTTTATTTTACAAATTCAAATGCAAAAAAACATTCAAGCTTTTTTGATGTCATCCAGAGGCTGGAAACACGAGACACACACTCACTCTGAACTCATTACACAATCCACCCAGATTTCAGCAAACACTCGTGTGTTTCAGGTTCTATGCTGCAGAGATTGCCATCGGCCTCTTCTTCCTGCACTCCAGAGGCATCGTATACAGGTGAGTGCAGTTTTAGGTTTCCTATTCTACCATTGTTTTTCCATCCACTGAGACTCTGGTTTTGTGTTTTTACAGAGATTTAAAGCTCGACAATGTGATGCTGGACTCTGAGGGCCATATAAAGATTGCAGACTTTGGCATGTGCAAAGAGAACATGCTGGATGGAGTTACCACAAAGACTTTTTGTGGGACACCGGACTACATTGCTCCAGAGGTGAGTTCAGTGTTAACCAGCAGCTCAAGTGTTGACTTTTAAATGTAATTATATTAAGCGTTTATAAAATTCTCTTGTAGATTATCGCCTATCAACCTTATGGAAAGTCTGTAGACTGGTGGGCCTTTGGAGTTCTGCTTTATGAAATGCTTGCTGGACAGGTTTGCATACTTATTCATACATTCTTATACTTATTTAAATCAGGCTTTACACGTAATCACTGGAGTGAAGAACAGAAAGCGATGAGGCGTCTGTTTTTCTTTGCAGCCACCTTTTGATGGGGAGGATGAAGATGAGCTGTTCCAGTCGATCATGGAGCATCACGTCTCCTATCCCAAGTCCATGTCCAAAGAAGCCGTTGCTATCTGCAAGGGGGTGTGTACAGCTCTAACACAATAAAACTCCTCATTTGGCTTCTCAATTATAAACCAATGCAATACATGTGCGTATTTGGAATTCTAGCTCATGACCAAACACCCCGGTAAGCGGCTCGGCTGCGGTCCAGAGGGGGAGCGAGACATCAAAGAGCACGCCTTTTTCCGTTATATAGACTGGGAGAAACTAGAGAACAAAATGGTCCAGCCGCCTTTCAAGCCGAAAGCTGTGAGTATGATCAAACTTACTGTCTTCATTTGTCAGTGTTATCCAGCCTCAACACTTTAGATTAACAGAGAGAAGTAAAGTCAAATGTTTCTGGTAAGTTTGAAAATATCCTTAGACCCCTCATCCTTAGAACCCAGTCATTCTCCACCATTGGTCACTACACTGACAAGTGCAGAGCTGAAGCTTGTGAGTGCAATCACCAATGAAGACGTTAGAATGTCCCCGTTTCCATTTACACCAATGGCAATCCACAGTTCCGGCTGTCTGTGATTTGATTGGTCAATGCCCCATTTTAGTTGTATTTCTCTTTGTTGTTGTTTTTTTGTTCTTTTCATCCGTCATCCCACTCACTTCACCCCCACCATGTTTCTCCTTTCCTCTCCACGGCAGTGTGGGCGTGACGGAGAGAACTTTGATCGCTTTTTCACACGCAACCCCCCAACGCTGACCCCCCCAGATCAGGAGCTAATATCCAACCTGGACCAGGACGAATTCCAAGGCTTCTCATTTGTTAACCCCGAGTACGCTCAAACAACTCACTGACTGTGCCTCAAATCCCTGGGTGGCATCAGAAATCTCCCTTGCTTTACATTGCAAGCAAAATGCACAGAAAGAAAAAAGTCATCATATCATATATCCAGGCTGCATCAAAGAGGGTGTTAAATAAGGGAACATTTGAGGAAATGTGCTTATTTACTGTCTTTCCAAAAACCTGTAGAGTATTGATGAGGGATAACAGCATGTGACCTAAAAATACAAAACTGTGAAGGGATTACCTGATTTTAAAACAGCTTCTCTAAAATCATGCTAACTTTGAATTATTCGTCAACATATCTAAAATAAGTCGTATAATGTTTGTAAACACAATGAATTCAGGAAAATCTAGAGAAAAGTTGAACAATTATGCAATGTAAGTATACTTAATATTTCTTTTTTGCTGAAGCTATATGCAACAGGTGGGTGAGGATGCTAACAAGCTACTAGTTAGCCAGCCACTACTTTAGTGTATTTGAAGCTGCAACAAAAGAAATACACTCAAATGAAGTAAGGGGATATTTTATAAGGAGCTAAAACAAAATCTTTAAAGTAAGACGATTGATGACTTGGGGATCTACTTATTGATTGATCAAAAAGCCTTTTGATTAGCATGAAGCAGTCCATAATTTCCAAAGAAAAAAATACATTTTTTAAACATGTAAATCTTTCTATAATGCAATTAGCTTGTCAAAAAATGTCAGTTTTTCCTGTCAAAATTCAGCTTTAAAAATGTAGCTACATTTGCTAACTCCAGAAAAACCTTTCGGTGGCCGGTTGCCAAACGACAGCCTCACTAGCTGTTAGCATCGCTGAGATAGTAAGTTATATAGCAATATGTTCAAAAATTGCTGTGTTCCTTAGATGTTTTTGTTTTTTGGGGCATACTTGAAAAAAGGGGTCTAAGAATCAAGGAAATTATGTTGCCTAATGTATCCAGACAAAGCAGAAAGAGTTTGTGCCTTTCAGCTATACTGTTATTGTTTTTCCTACTAAACTTTCAAAATGACTCTTTTGGAAAGATGACAAATAAGTGCATTTGTCCAATTTGTCCCATTATTAAAACGACGCTCAGATGGATATGTGCACGAGTGAAAGCAAACAGCCAAAACAATAACATATTTCTGTGTCAAGGTGCAAGTAAGAGATTCCTCTGTCCTCCAGCGGTGACATTGTTCTGGGTCTTCTGTAGTTAGACAAGTGACTGTTGCGTTTGTTCCAGCTGTAACGGCTGGATCTCCACCCTGGGTGCAGAAATGTTGCTTGCTTTCAAACACTCCCTGGCTGCTCATGTCAGCAGGTGGATGTCAAACCCGTACCTGAACCTTCTTTGTTCTGACCTGCCTGTAACTGCATATGATGACCCATTGCTGATGTTGTTGAGTGTACTATGATCCCACGTTGCTAGTTCACGCAGTGTAAGTGAAAATGGACCAACTTCTTGCTGTAATTGTTTTACTACAGATCCGTTTCCCAGTGTTGACCTTGGTTTGTCTGTACGAAGGCACTTATGCATTTTCTTTTCATTGTTGTGGTGAGGTTTTCTGCATTTTTCTAGTATATAATCTTTACACATAAAGTCCACAAGAGTTGCATGTTTTCATCAAGCTGACGATCCTCTTTTTTTTTTTTTTATAATGTTCATTACATTTCTTTTGATCCCAGAACTCAGAAAACCTTTTCCACATTCTACTGGGTTTTTATTGACGTAAATATTTTTTGCTAGGATGCAGGTTCACACACACGAGTCTTGTAAGAGCCGGCAAGTCGCCGGCTCACAAAGACCTCCAGAAGTGCCAAAACAAGGTTCACAAGGTTGTAGAAAAGAATTGCTCTCAACTCAACCATGTAGGAGAGTACTTTGTGCCATTTTTTAAGTACATGTGACTATCATGATATGCATTATAGCCTGTTCACCAGTACTGTTTGAAAGTATCGTTCATGTTTCAGGTGAATTGTCTGAGTTGTGTTCTACTTTTGTAACTGTGTAACAATGCAAGAAAGTGGCAATGTGACTAATGTTCTATGAGCTTGTATCACTGAGCGAGGAGGCTGAAATTGGAAATAATGTTCAAAGGACAGCGATTCCTCCAGGTGAAAGAAGTGAGCACTTTCTCAGACAATGGTATTAGGTACAGTATACATTTTGGATGAGTTGCTCCTGAATGGAGAGATGCTTCTGTGGATTGTGTAATTGTCCTGTATGACTGGAAATTGATAATATACTTGCTGGTGCTTGCCACACTACTATTGTTGTCTGTCTTGTTACTGCTTTCATAGGATTTAAAGACCCGCTCCGATCCTCTTTAGATCGATTTTAAAAGCATTCACTGTCATCTTTTAATTATGATTATGCTGTTTTTAGCCAAATTCCTTTTTTAAAGTTGGTGTTTCTAGGACATAGTTTATGCAGAGCGGTAGGGTTTCATTTGAAATTCCCCTCTGATTTGTGGGAGAGATAGACACTGTGGAGCAACGCCGCCCCCTTTCCCCTCCCCTTTGCTGAGAGCTCAAAGAGCAGCATATTTTCTACATAAAAAAAGCTTTTTTAGATGGAAATTTTTCCTGATTCCCAATCATTTCAATAAAACTTACTCAGAAATGCACTTTTAAGCTGAATTTACTTTATATTTGTCCTTCATCATTAGAAAAATACTACAAAAATGAGTTGAAAACACAACTTTCCTCGGAGTGGGTCTTTCAAAGGTGAATACAATTTGACAAAATAAATTAGCTTTACACTTTTTAGATAAAAACAACAGTTTTTCTTTCCTTTTATTTTTTTAATAATTAATCCTAGGGCATAGAGCACTTGGGTATTACCACAGCTCATATGTTAGGATTTGAAGAGATTTCCATGAAAACACACATTTAACATTTTAGATTGTAATCTATGTCATCACACTGAGGATTGTAGGAAAAACACTTCCAGCCTCCGGCCTGTGATGAGACAAAAACTGGAGGTAGGACATGAAATGCTTTGTGTGTGTGTGTGTTGCTACAGACTCTCTGCTTTGCTTCCCTGTGTGAAATCCTCTCTAGTTGTCGTTTGGCTTCTTACCGATCTTTGTCTGCTCTGTACTGGAACGTTTCCTCTTTCTCTGGCTTTGGAAGTTCGTCTTGGATCTTTCTGCATTTGTGTTGACGTGGTTTGAAGGGTCTTTAATTCTGTAATCTACGTGTTTTCTTGGCTTTTTCTCAGTAGTGTGTGTCTCTTGTCAGCCTGCTCTTCTCTGTCCTGTGTGGAGGTTTTTGACAAGGGAATATGAACCAACTTTATTTCACAATCTTACAAATTACTTAAGACTGGTAAAATGAAACGGAAAAGGCATTAAACTTGTCTTTCATTTCCACTTTACTTATTTAAAATAAAGTTAAAAGACATTTAACTATTTAAAATTTAAGTATAACTATGTTGTTACCTAAAAGTAAAATCTTTAATTTTTTTTTTTTTTAATAGATAAAAAGTTTATTCCATATCATTGATGGTATATAAAGAGCTGGAGAGAGCAAGTGAGACGTCACCCATAAAAAATGATTCACTTCCGGCTCCAACCAAATAAAGTAAATTCAGTCGTCATTTAGAGCCTGACATCCTCAGTAAACCCTGATTGGTCTTAGTTTACATTTCTATGGCAACCACACTCTCCAGTCAGCTTGTTAGAAGGCCACTCCCATTCCACTGAAAGCAGGCTCAAGACAATCTGTCAGACAGTTTGAATGTTCGATGGACTTTCATTGAGGCATCTGATTGGTCAGTTTATAACTTGAATAACTTTTGCTACAGCAAAAATATATCAATAGGTTTGTGAGAACATGTTTTACAAAAAAGTAAGGAGAGCAAGACTAGTTTTTTGTACAAATATGTCTGAGCAATAGCTGATTATTTCTCAATAGTAGTCTATGGAATTTCTGGTTTTTGGGACCAGCGGGTACTTCCTGTTTAAAAAGCCAGAGGGGAGGGGTCACTCTGTCCAGTTCTCATGTACAGTCAATGTTGCATATTTAAAGTATTACCAAAAATATGCTTTTGTTCATGTTGGTTGTTTAAGTCAAATGTTACTTTGAACCAGATCTGGCTTTATAGTAACCCACATATCTAATAACATTCAAGCTGAAGTGGTTACTTCATAGGAGTCATCTCTAGATTAGAACGAAATAATAATAAAAATAACAAAATAATAATCCTAGCATCTTTTTAAATCATGTTAGATTTTAACATTTCACTTCAACCATTCAAATTCCTTTAGTAATCATCTTTTTTCTGTATTTATTCAGCATGATTTCTACTAATACTCGGTACACTCAAACAAACAGCAGACTATCAGGTTGAAGCGTCTGGTTGTGTAGAACCGCTGAGATGGTTCTCAAACATGAGAACAAACGCCAACTAAACTTTGAAGCCGGTTCTTTTAACCAGTGTTTAAGTCTCCAACTGACCGCTATAAGTGGATTAGTTACAATAATTTTAAAAGCATTTATCTGTGCTTTTAGCTAGCGTTAGTTTGATGGGGCATGATTTAGACGTTTTTATTTGGTTGATTTTATTGTGAAAAGAATTCTTTAAGATGTGTGTGAGTCCACATGTAAGGATTTATGTCTTTAACAAATGCTGTACCTTGCCCTTTAAAAAAAAAAAAAAGAAACGGTGTTGTTATTTCTCACAAGACTCCAGCAGGTTAAAACAGCAGATATAAACATTTTAATTTCCCTCCCGTGGAAGGAGCATTTTCTACTAATTCATAAAGAGCTGATGGAGAACAAACAATAGATTTATGACTTAAGGTGTCCTCTCAGTGTAAAGTCCTTAGCTTTTTTAAATTAAAAATGCTATTTTTCTTAAGTGCGCATCATGTTTTTGTGTGTTTTTTACTAATATGAATATATATCGTGTAAAGCCACAACAGCCGAGGTATAATATTCCCTCATATTCAATTTAACTCTTAGGACCAGATTGTTATTAATTCTGTTGGCATCACTGGAATATGTTAGCAATGACATGCTAACTCCACATTAGCTGTTTGACCGGCTACAGAGCTTTAAACCCCAGATAGATTAAAAAAGAAGTGATGTACAGTGAGAACACTCAGCAAGAGTGTGTCACAGAAAAACTGGCATAAAGTTGAACTAAATTAAACTGTAGTTTTGCCCCGGTTTGTTGGCACAGCTTTTTATGTTAGCTTTTATAATACCAAACCTGTGTTGAGTTTTGATTGTCGACAACATTGTTGACTGAAATCTGCTGAACATATGAAGTTTTTTTTTTTTTTTCTTCCAGAAATGAAGGTATGAAGCTTCTGCTATTTTAGAAACTAACATCTGTTTGTTGGAGAAAAACTAATTTGCTGTGACATGCATGAACGACTTCTCCCGTGTCCCATCATTTGTCAGCACCTGAAGGAAACCGTTTGTGTTTTAGCTGCAGGGTTTTCTGTTATGTTGTGTGCTACAACTTTGGCTTCCTTTTCTTCCACCTTTCTTACATGTGCTCTTCAAGTGACCTTTATATCTCTGCAATCTCCTCCCTATGCATTCTTTGTCTGTTCCTAACTGCTTTCTCTTCACGTGTCTTTGTGGCAGAAATCTCGCCAAGATGTCGGGAACTTCGACAAGGAGTTCACAAAGATGCCAGTGGAGCTGACGCCGACCGACAAGCTCTTCATCATGAACCTGGACCAAAACGAGTTCCAGGGCTTCTCCTACACCAATCCTGAATTTGTCATACAAGTTTGAGGACAGAATTAGGTTTCTATAGGTAGCCCACTCATATTGGTCCTTAGCCCAACTCATAAAGTCCAGCTGGTCCAACCCAAGACTTACTCAGTAACTCATCTAACAAACCGAATCCAAAGCCACCACACCTCACTTAAACATATCAGCATAACCTTCAAACGGACCTCAATCAATATCACTGCTAGACTCATCCACTTCACAACATGCTGGTTTTCAGGAAGCAGCAGGATTGGGATCGTTGACGAAGGAGGTCCAAGGATCTCTAAAAATGTTTATTAATCTACAGTTCTTCTTTTCGGCCTAAAATAGTCCCATCAGGAATACACCATAATCATGTATGTGCTCTCGCGTGTGCCCACGCGTGTAGGTACAATGTTTGATTCTGCAGGGAAGGAGCGCTTTTGACAAATGAATTCCCTGATTTGCAGCCTCACGTCCTCGAGTCAAACCTGGACTTCTTTTTAAAGCACGTCTCGTCTTCCAAAGTGATGCAAAAAAAAAAGAACAAAAACAAAGAACTGCCTGTTTAACGGTTATACGTCAATTTAACGGTACGTTTCTTTTGCTTACTCTTTCTGGCACTGTGTAAACAGTGGGTTAGTCCTGTGTAGGCTATACAGTCGTTGTGATGGAGATCCTCTATGCATGCCATACAGTCCAGGTACCGTAGTAAGAGTTGCTTCTGATGAGGAGACCAACTTTGTGAGGTGTCCTTCATACGTATTCCAAGTCTGTTAAAAGAGAAACTCAAATCCAGCTTTAGTTTTTTCACTCTGTCTGTGTTTCCTATCTCCAATAATATTGAAATATGCACAGCTAAACGTTTTGCTTCACACAAATCTCAAAGCAAAGGCTGTATGGCTGTGCCTAAAAACCACTATAAAAATCTTTGAAGTTGATGTGTACTTCTGTATGACTTGTGTTTCAGTGTATGTGTGTAAATAGGAATGGGATTAAGAGCTAAGAAATATTTTTATTGTTTATGTACATTGTAATATTTTACTAAAATCCATCCAGTTTTTGTCTTGAGCCCTCTGTCCTTCCATTTTTTTGCCTTTCCCCTTCTCTTCTTGGCTTATTTGCAGTCATCTTGTCTGTCATCATTTTTTTGTTTGCTTCTAAAGCGAATATTCACATTCAGGATAAGTCGGTGAAATGAATGTCGATGTGAGGTATACTATGCAAAAGGTTGTAAGTCAAGAGGAAATGAAGGTGACCAGAGAGAATAAGAGAATGGTATTACAAATGTGATGCATGCACCATTTTTATCTGCCTATGAGTGCCAAATACAAAACTGAACATTAAAAAAAATATTAACCTAAACTGACCACTTTTTTATTTGTTTTACATGTGGAAAATTATTAAATTGCACTGAAAAAAGTGAAATATTGGACCAAATATTATAATTTTTGCAATTTGTTACATTAAAAATCTTACATTTTCATCAAATTAAAAATTTGTGTCGACGGTTGGCTCAACTCAAAAATGTTATTTAATAAAAAAAACAAATTTTTTAAATGCAAAAAAATACAGAAATGTTGTCAATTGATGTAATGTTTCACTTTTAACAGTGTACAATTTGAAATGTCTTTTAAAGTATTAACTCTAATAGGGTTAGACAAATAACGTATTTAATATCCTTTAGAGAATTATGTTGTCCAGTAAAAACTTTTACTTAAAAAAACTGTCCCACAAAGTTCTGAGTTGGGCCTGTGGAGAAGCAGCAGGTGGGGTTTTGAGGTGGTCGCTCTCCATGGTGCTGAAGCCCAGCGCGCGCGCTTGTGGGCGGGGTTATCCTGCCGCCTGGTTGTCTCTGCTCCAGCAGACCACACGCAGTCCAGAGAGACTGCTGATCCTCCTCCAGAGCTCCGGGTCTCCGCGTTCCGCCGCACGGAAACACCTCAACTTCTTCTAACAAAGTTTGGGTGAAGTTACAGGAGCGCGTGACGGACTGCGGGATGATGCTCCCGCAACATGTCCTGCCTTCAGCCAGCCGGATCCACGCCAAGATAAGACAGGGGGAGTTCAGTTAGTTTGGGAATCCTGCTAGTGATCTCTCACCGGCGGGCCGACATGAGGGTGTGTAACCGGGGGATGATGATGCTTCTGACCACGGCGGGGGCCTTCTGCGCGTTCAGCCTCATGACCATCGCCGTGGGCACGGACTACTGGCTGTACTCTCGTGGGGTGTGCCGCTCCAAAAACCTCAACGACAACGAGACCGTCCACAAGAACGAAGAGGTCCTGACCCACTCTGGTCTGTGGAGAACCTGCTGCACTGAGGGTAAAACACTGAACAATATCCGGGTTTGTTCGGGTTTTGGCTGATTTTTAACATCTAAAAAATCTAAAAAGTAAAAATTCAATTATTTAAGAATTATCATAAACTTTTAGAGGGTGCATTTTAACATATGGTTCTTTGTAACCTGAGATATAAATCCAGTTGAATTCCTTTTTGGAAAATTACAAACCTATCATTAGTTTTAAATAAAAATATATTTTTTAAGTATAAGAAAATGTTAATCTTTTGATCCAAAACAGTAAGATTTAATGATTGCCCAGTAACGTCTCGCATTTTATATCAAAAGTCTCATCGCATCCAATGAAGATGGAAAAAAATAGAAGCTGATCTGTTTTTGATTAAACTAATAGTTTAAGTGACTCAGTAAAGATGTTTTTAGACTTTAACTCTGAATATCTTGAATAGCCTTTGACTCTTTTATCTAAGAACCTTAAGATCAAAAGTAATTAATAGAAAAGTAACAAAACACCCAAATGATATCAGTACTTTGTCATTATTCTTTTTTTATGTGAGTGTGTGTTTGTGTGACAATACCAGACTACAGTTTTTAAAGTCTATGCTTGAAGATGATCACATATAATGGAAAAATGATTTGAGTTTGTGAAAAACTGAGTTTTTACTGATCTGGATCTTCAGAGAACTCATGAACATTTGTGTTCAATTGCAGCAACTAAAAAAGTTTTTGAGTTTGTAACCATGACAACGTAGTGATGACTTGCATCATATTGCATAAAGATATTGTCAATAATACAGTAGTGCATGTGACGAAAGTACAGCTGAGGCTTTACAAAAGCACATCTACTTTATCTCTGGGTCTTCCTGTTTTAAATTAAAATATAAAGTTTTGCAAAACCTTTGAAACAAATTCCAAATCTGCCTCTAGACAGAGTTTCATTTTTAAAAATGGAATTATGAAAACTGTTAAAGACACTTTATTTCTGGAGTTCCTTTGAGAAAATAATGCTGATGTGATCGTGTCTATAGCTAGTTGTTTCCCCTTTAGCATTATTACTAGAGACTGTCAAAAAATTGCAGACATTTGTTTTTCTTTATTTGCAGTTATTTTTTTTATGTTAAAATACTGAAACCAATTCATACGTCCACTGTGTGTTTAACTCCACATCACCATTAGATCTGGGAGAGATTAAGATTCTTATGAATGCACACAAAACTAAATCACAAAACATTATATCAACTTGTTTCTGTAGAACTGATTGGAAAATGGTCCAAACACAACAGTTTGTGGTATTAATTTGCTACCTCTCTGTAAAAAGTAGCTACAACAAAATCCTGTGAAGTGGTTTTTGTTTTAGTTTGTTGAGGCAAACATTATCATTCGTTTTCCACTTTGCAACAAACACATTTTCATTAAGTTGTCTTTAATCCTCATCCGTCACAGAAGGCAGAAATCCAATTTGCTGTAAATCTGTACAAATCGTTAAAAGAATTGTTGCACTTAATATTGATTTCAGTACAAACTGATACTATCCAGTTATTTTCTCTTTAGCTCAGTTAATAAATTATAACAACATTTAAACACTGCTGAGGCCCCCTGGGCTCAGTAGACCGCTGCACCGGGGTTTGTATTAGTTTAGTTCTAGGATCAATCACAGTCTGGCTGCATCAGGGAGGAAGCCAAATAAATGTTAGTCTATGGCGGAAGAAGCCTGAGCAACCCAGACTGAAGAGCGTTCTGGAACAGCATGCTTTTTCATGATATTACTTCATGTTATTATTGTTTCCTAGTTCTCTCTGCACTGCTTTCTGCTGATTGGCTGACTCAGGTGTCTCTTCCTTCTGATGAATTGAACACACCTGATCCAGGTAATCTGCAGGAAGATCAGGAATACGGGCAGGTTGTCTACAGTAAAGCGCCAACACTACTCTAGACAACTTATTGTTTTTCTTCAGTGTTTGCCACTTGTTAATGATGTGTAACCATAGCAACAATATATTTATTGAAAAGCAAAAGCAGCTTTTTTTAAATTTGCAATTTACTTTACTTAACTGCTACTTCCACAAAATAAAAAAAAAGATTGAAAGAGTGAATTGATTTACTCTGAAAAAGTTGTTTTTGTTTTAAAACACAACTGGATTGTGTCTTTTACTAAAAGACTTTTAAAAACCATTGATTAATTTCATTCAGTTTAAAATATCACCAGATGCAGGAACTATTCTTGATCTAATAAATCTGATGAAGAACTCGATTAATCATATAAAGATATGAATCTAAACATCTTTACGAGTCTGCTATCCCTCTATAACATATATTGTTGAAAAGGACAAAAAAATACTTTTTTAAATTTAAAATAAGAATCAACTTAGTTGGTGGAAGATGATTCAAAAAACGTTAAAAGACAAACCAGTCAGTTTTTCAATTGACTTTTTCTAGACAAAGAAATGGATGCGCCCTCATCTGGAAAAGAACAGTCATGTTGTTGGCTCTGTTGAATCACAGAAACAGGAAAGCTTTACTAAACAGGTTATTTAGTTGACATTTCAAAGAGTTAAAAATGCTGACAACCCTGAAGTTTTGCTAAATTCAAAAATATAATCTCAAACCAGCTATTGCACCACATTTTAAAGGACACTAGAAGTGAGCGGATCTCTCCAAACACGGTGCTGCTTTGGAGAGCTCATATCTTTATTCCAAACTATTAACACTTGTGACTGTGCACATTTGCATGGATTAACTTGATAAAAGGATCTAATATTTAACTGAATCAAGATAAAAGCACTTCCTTTGATCCAAATAAAATGCTTAAACATCGGTGTCATCAATGCTGTCATTGATTTGATCAAATGCAGCAGTGAGCTTTAACAGGACAAATATAGGCACAGATCCATTATCAGAGGCCATTAAGGGATCATTGGTAACCATCCCCAGAGCTTTTTCTGTGCCGGGACATGCCCCGAATCCTCACTTAAACTCCTTACAGAGACCCTCTCTGTGCTGATGATCACAGCTGATTTATAACTGTTTTCTTTGAGTTAAAAATGTGTAGATTAAATGTGAAGCTGTAAATAGATTTAAAAAAACTCCTGGACAAGAGAAGTTTGAAGTAGATGTTTATCTCACAGACTCTGTTACATAAAAACAGAGTGGATCCCATGTGGAAATGGACATAAAGCTCTTAAAGCAGTTTAGTTGGGAAAGGGGTCAAAAGAAAAGCTTCAGTTTGTTTTTGTTTTGTTTGTTTTTGCAGAGAGACCTGGACAATACAGATTGAAAAGTGAATTACAAGACTTGGTTTGTCAGAGAAAGCAGTGAGAGCAATTCTTGGATTTCTTTCCATAAAATCAAACAGACATACTTATATTTAACAAGCTAATCATTTTTTGCCACTTTAATTGGAAAATATCTGGTAATATCTGATAATGAATTTTACCATTGTATTACAATGGATTCATATTTAGATAGAGTTTTTTTCTAAGTCAAACTCTTCAAATAAAATTGTGAAAAATGTTTGGGTACAGTCTTGGAATATATCGTGATATGTATCGTATTGTGAGACATGTATCAGGATATGTATTATATCACCAGACTCTTGCCAATATACTTGTCTAGTTAAAACACCACTTCTGCTTTTATTTTGAAAGTCTGCATCAAAGGATTCAGCTGGAAAAGAAGGCCGCCATCTCTTTCTGCAAACTCATTAAAGGAGCGTCATTAAATTTTATGTAGGACTCTAACATTGCACGGGCAGTCGACCCTGATCGCAGGTTTGATTCCCGCCCTATCCACCCACATGTCAGAGTGTCCTGGATACACATGTTTGGCAGCGAGAAAAATCTGCTCTTAAAGAGAACATTTACAGTTTAACACTGAGTTGTAAAAATTCAAAAGAACAGGAGAAACTTTGATTTTTGTGCAGCAAAATGTAGCCGGAGCCAGGTCAGTTCACAATGTAACCACAAGGTGGCTAATTCATCCCTTGGTCAACCATTACAATGCCTTTTTTGGTTTCATTAAAAATACATGCTCAGGGTGGAACTTGAAAGAACAGTCAATGATCCTCTTCTCCCGTGTTCTTATATTTCTACTACAGTGTCAGATAAAGGTCTGTTTTTAGATTAGTATTTAAAAACATTTTAATGTCATCCTATCACACGTTTCGCCACTCTCCCTTTTCACAAAAATGAGTCTGACTGCTGTTGACGGCATGGAAAAAATGCTGTATATCTGAGGCTGTCCTGGGGTGTTTGTTGCTAGTATTTGGGCCATAGATCTGTTGTTCCCACTGGGCTGTGGTCCGTGTGGTGCACACACATGGATCTGTGGCTGTGTGTGCCCATTTGTTCAAACACTACTTCAAAAGTGGTGGGATTACTATCAGAGGGACCAGTGAAGTTACATCAAAAATATTAGATTTTAGTTTGTAACTGGTCATTTCATCTGTTCTTTGTCACAACAGCTGGATTTTTTTCCCCCAGAAAGCTTTGAGGTGATAGTAACTGATTAATTTAACCATGGAAGGCAGCTGTAATGAAGCAGAATTGACAATTTGAACATTTCTGTTGGAGAGTCTTCATCAGTGTGCATATCTGTGTGTTCATGAGTGAATGAGACTGTAAGGCGCTTTGGGATTTAATCGAAGTAAAAGTAAGCATCATTTACCATTTTATCACGTTTTTCCACACTGAACATATCAAACTACATTTTGACTGTGAGACCAATAATGCTGAAGGGGTTAAGGTTAATTTAAAACCACTTCTATGGAGGTTATTGAATGCTTTAATGTTAAATCTAATTCATGTTAGGTAGTTGGCATTTTCTTCTTTGGGCTTTAAATATTTAGCTTTCCGACACGCATAAAAATCACTGCTTACGTAAAACACTGAAATAACAACAAAAAAAAAAGTTTTATTGTAATTATTACTTTTTCGTCACATTTTTTTACAGTAAGTCAGACACAACATACTTAATTCTTGCAATGACTTTACAATAAAACACTGTTAGCATATACAGTATTTTTATGAATGAAGGTAACCAGAAATTATTAGCCAGAGACATATTAGAAGGACATTTGAAACACATAAATAGTGTGCATCTTACCATTCTCTATCGCCAAACCACGATTTGCATTTGTGCCAGACTGTAAGAACTTTGTTTTACTTTTGAACGGTTCAGTGATGCTGGACCTAACACCACTCCATCCTCCCTCAGTTTGGTTACATGAAGCTCTCGGTCTCTGAAACCTTTGAACCCACGGAGCTCCCACCCCTCACTTTTTGTGCTAAAGTGAAAAACAGTAGAAGCTTTTGGTTGTGAAACGATTAGCATAGAATAATTGAATATGCATGACATGCTGCACTCATAAAGTTTGATTATATTCACATCCTTAAAACATTCAGACAGCAGCCCATGTTAAATCAGCTCAGGATTGTGAAAACTACAGAATTTGATCCTATTTAATAGACTTTTAGCATCAATTATTCAACAATACATGCTATCGATGGCTGTTTTGTGCAGCACATGTGCATATTTCTAAACTGAAGAGGTGATTTTTGTTAGGCACAGGACATGTGATCAGTAAACGAATACTAGGAGAATTTAATTTAGTGAGGCCATATTTCATGGGCAGAAATATTATAACAAGTACAATAAAATCCAATTACTTTTATGATTGGATTCGGATTTTAATCAGATTTAAGATCTGATTTTTGATTACATTCATGAATTACCTGGCTCAGGTATGATTAGTTAATTATACTGTGGTGACATATGAGTCAATCAGTAGCAACCGGTGAAAGGAGAACTGAAAAAGAGTGGTAATCTTGATATCCAGGGTACAGTTTTAGAATTTTCCTCTCCATTATCACCTTTTGCTTGCTAAATATGGGGATTACAATGAAAACACTTACACTGGATTTGTTGAACCCCTTTAAAGACTATTAACTAAGGTATTTTTTAAATAATCTGGGCTGACATGGAACACAATGATATAGATTGTTTGAAATTACTTAGATAATAATTATTAATTTTATATTTGTTACCTTAAATGTGAATTTCCACTTGATAAATTTACAGAATTAAATTATTTGTCAAGGGTATGCATGATAACAGATGTAGTCATTAGTATTTACTTGCTTGAGTGTGAAGTTATGTCTTTCGATGTACAGAAAATGTTTAGTTTTTGAGAGTGAACTGTCTCCATACAACTAAGAGAGCTATTTCAAAAGCTGTCTTCATATTTTTTGTATGGTAAATGATTCTTGTTTTGTTTTTTTGCAGGAATATTTCGAGGTGTTTGCAAAAACATCGATCACTTTCCCGATGATGCAGACTACGAACAGGATGCTGCAGAGTATTTACTGAGTAAGTACATTCGTTCACACAACAGGCAATGATGAATATTCTTCAGAATATTATCTTCAGAAAGTGCAAATTTGACTCCAACTTTCTTGTCTTCATTTTTAGACTAATTTTTAATATCACCTTTGTATAACATAGAATTATATTCACTTGTATGCGTTTTGCTGAGTGTAGTTCTCCTCTCCTCAGGGGCAGTTCGGGCCTCCAGCCTCTTCCCCATCCTCAGTGTGGGATTGTTATTCCTTGGAGGGGTGTGTGTGGCCGCCAGCGAGTTCTACAAGTCACGTTACAATGTCATTCTCACTGCTGGCATTCTCTTTGTCTCTGCAGGTCAGACACAAACACACATTAACTTAAATGATACAACAGTAAACATTTTCAGGATCACTGCTACATCAGTATAACAATGATCTTTGATCTGGCAATAGATGTATTGTTTTACCATATTCTTAATGCTATGTTTACATCGACCCCAACATTATGTGATAGTCCAGTGTGAACACCGTATGCTGAAAGCACTGTCAAGAACTCTAGTTCGGCATGGTCTTGAATACATACCCAGTGTATACTATACATAGCATCAGACTTTCAATATCTCAGCAGTCATTATTTTCCACCACAAACTCATCTTCTTCGCCTCTTTTATTTCTTCCTCAGGTCTCAGTAACATCATTGGAATCATTGTCTACATATCAGCTAACTCAGGTGACCCCAGTCAGAGTGACAACAAGAAGAGCTACTCCTACGGCTGGTCTTTTTACTTTGGCGCTCTGTCCTTCGTGCTTGCTGAGATAGTGGGAGTCCTGGCGGTCCATGTGTTCATAGAGAGACACAGGCAGCTGCGCACTAACGGACGGCCTTCCCTCATAAAGCCTCCCATCTCCCGTAACTCGTCGTATTACCGTGACCGTTACTATCAGAACCGCAGCCGGCGCTGCAGCCACAAAAGCACCCACAGCGCTGGAGACTCCAACTCAAACACTTATCAGGCCCCCTTGGTGAACGACCGGGTTCCGTCCATCTCTCCAGACAGCAAAGTTTCTGTCATGGCAGGTTTGCAAACGCCAATGACACTGGACTCAGAGTTCATGCTGTACACACTAACGTCGCCTCTCAAGGATAGCAGGATCACTATGAGCTTGGATGATTTGACAACTTCAATGGCTCACAACAACACAGAGATGCTCCCAGGAAACACTGCATCCAGCAGGAGGACTACACCCGTCTGAGAGGAGAAGAGATGCACCGACGGTCCTCTCCGTGTAGAACACAGCTCTGCTTATTTCAAATCATTAGTTTTTTCAATGTTACAAAACAATCTCATTTGTATTGAATAAAATAAAACTTACTTTTTAAGATCTATAATGTTTGCAGCTTTGCTCTGCCAAGGCATCTGCAACATGTGTGCAAATGAGGCTGATCACGAGGGGAAATGTCAAAAGGAAACAGCCACACAAACAGAAATGACTACAAATACATCTGGCAAACCATTAGTATTTCACATGCGTCTGAGCTCTTTTTGTGTCTCACATGCTTAAAATTATAACCCTCCTAAATTCATTTAAGCCCACACCCATCTGTGCTTGATTGTGCATTGTATGCAGGTGCAAACATACATGTAAAAAGCAAAATATTTTGCAATTCTGGGTGTGTCTTTCACTTTGTATTTACATCCAATAAAGGAATGTGTTTTAAGGTGCAGCACAACTGTTTCTATTATTGAAGCTCTACCATGCGAGTCATGAGTTGGCAGTTTTCTCTTCCTCTGCTGCCCTCTTCTGTCTGTTCGTTTGTTTCTTCATCTGCTGCTGAACTGCTGGATCTTTTTCAGTTTCACATGGGAGTTTGGCATTATGGGCGGGGATTCCAATGCATCTGCAACCCACTGTACTCTTTATTTAGGACTAGTCACTTCAGTCCATCAGCATAAACTGTGTGGTATAAAACTCATCTGCATTCTCGCCACCTTTGACTTGTTCCTGAACTAACTTTAAAGATCTTGTTCCTAGACACAATCATTTTCTTCCACCTGAACAACAAAAAAACATTTTTTTAGCCTCAGTCCCTCCTCTCTGATTATTTATTCAAACAACAGTCCTTGCAAATATATTGTCCATGAAGGGTACAAATACACGACCAGTTTAATCAGTCATTTACCACAGTAAATAACCAGCGTCTTGCTGTATGTGACCATGCATGGATAAGCAGCATTACAGATGATGTCAGGGTAGAACAAACAGCTTTAGAAGACACACTGTACATCAGCAAAACAGCAGGCGGATGACAAGACCTTGTACATTGCCATGGCAGCAGCACTATTAATGCTGTGGAAACTGTGGTCGGCACTGTCACAAAAGAAGTTACACAACAAAGCCTTCATTTTTATTGCAGTCAACCTTAACGTGACTGCAATGATTTTTAGATTTTGCAGCCCCATACTCCATAAAGAAAAGACACAAAAAGCCAAGGATCTTAGTTCTTTCATAACATGAAGTTCAGCTCCAGGTGAGACTGACAATCAATGGACGGTCTGAAACATTAGAAAATACACAATTGAATGTGCAAAAAATAAAATAAAATAATAAAGCAAGGCAATTTTCGTATACGTTTTGCAGTCACATCACATAGAAGATGTTCTATCTCAAGCCTTTTTCAAAGAGAAACATAAGGGCACACTGTCATAAGCCTGTGAGCCAGAACAATAAACGCCAATTTACCTCCCATCCCAACAAAATAGGTTCTATTAGTCAGCTCTGCTCTACTAAATCTATTCTATGCCACAAAAAATCTTTGTGGGTGTAAGGGTGCAGAAAAGTCAACAAGCTCCTTTGATGAACACACTCTCAACATCAAATGTCTTCTGGAGTAGACCCACAACAACCACCCCCTCTTTGTCTGCATTCGCGCTACAAATGCCAAACAAATGAAAACTAGAAGTAGAAATGACTGCCACTTCTATTTAAGTTGCTAGACACTACAACGGTTCTGGGTCTGCAATAAGGCTATCACTGCCAAAACACCGATTCAGTTTCAATTCAGTTCACAATTAGATTCTATTTTGGTTTTATGTTTCAAATTTCCATTCAAAAATCATTTCAACAGCTACCAAATAAAACAACTTTTAAATAACAAGCAATGTAAGCAAAAACAGTGGATTTTGTATTATTAAAGTTTAATATGATATATTATAATAATTTATTAATATTATTCAAAGAGGCTACATTTAAAAATGTCAAATGAATGGTTGCTTTAAAACCCACAATTAAGGCTTATACCAATTAGTAGCTAAATGTTCCAACATTCACAACAGAACTGCTATTGCACCTTGAGATTGAAGATATTACAACATCAATGGAGAATCAGAATACCAGGTCAAAGAGAAGGCTGTAACAACCTCCCAACCAGAAATTGGGAACATAGTTTGAATAAATCCCATTACTCTGAGCAAGGCAGCAACTGGTCTGCAGACCAATGAGATAATTGTTTTGTGATATTGGGCTTTATAAATAAAATTGAATTGAATTGAAAGACACAGCTAGAATAAACCCCAGAAAATCCCAACACTGATTACAATGGCTAAGTGCAAGTACTACGGGAAAGTACTACCTGTGTGACCAGGTGCCAATGCAGCCAGATGAATAAAATTGCTGTTAGTAACTCAACAGTGAAATACACGCTCAGTGGCAAGGTCATGGCAGCAGAACAGATCCACCGGTGCTGGTAGCTGAACAGTACTGGAAAAGTATATGGAAGAAAAAGGCAGTACACTACAGCAATGTTCAAGGGGTGGTCCATCTGAGAAAAGAGCATAGCAACCTCCTTAAACAGAATCCAGTGACCATCACAGTGGCAGAGATCCAAAAAAGAGCATCAAGTATGAAAAACTGGACAGCACCAGGCCCTTTACAACATTAACAAAAAACCTTTATAGCAAACTTAATGAAGTTGTGGAGAATCCCCCTCAAAGCCAATGGCAAGCTACTTGCACACGTACCCATCAAATGTGGATAATGCCAAGAAGATGCTCTGTCCCCACTGCTGTTCTGCATAGGTCTGAACTTCCTCAGTCCGATAATCAACAAGACTGTCTATGGATACTGACTCAGCAATGGGGCCACCATCAGTAATCTCCTCTACATGGATGACATCAAGCTATACGCTAAGAGCGAGCACGACATTGACTCCCTGATCCACACCATCAGGATCTACAGTACAGAAACTGGGATGTCATTCGGGCTTGAGAAATGCAGTCGGATGGTGACAAAGAGAGGTAAGGTAGTCCACACAGAAGGGGTCTCACGCCCAGAAGGGACAATAGCAGACATTGAGCACAGTTAAAAGTACCTTGGAATTCCACAGGCAAATGGCAACCTGGAACAGGTAACAAGGAAAGCGGCAACTTCCAAATACCTCCAACGAGTAAGGTAAGTCCTGAGAAGCCAGCTCAATGGCAAGAACAAGACCCAGGCAAGAAACAGTTACGCACTGCCAGTTTTCAGATACCCTGCAGGAATAATAAGATGGCCAAAGGAAGAGAGACAGACTAAGGATGTTAAGACATGAAAGTTCCTCACCAGTGCTGCCACCAGTGTGCGAATGTGGGTGTGAATGGGTGAATAGGACTGTGACTGTAAAGTTCTTTGGGTCTTCGAGGAAGGTAGAAAAGCGCTATACAAGTATACGCCGTTTACTATTTTACCAAATTCAGCCCTGAGACTGTATACCAGCCACAAAGAAGAGGACTAGTGAGCATGGAAACTACAACCCAGGATTGAAACAGCTGCGCTTCGGGGGAACCATAGTGCAGCGATGGGCGGTCGACTCCTGATCGGAAGATTGTTGGTTCAATTCCTGCCTTGCCGACCTATGTGTCGAGGTATCCTTAGCCAAGACACTGAACCCCAAATTGCCTCTGGTGGAAGGTTGGCGCCAGTGTTCGGCAGCGGAGCCACCACCAGTGAATGTGTATATGAATTGAACTGTGACTGTAAAGCGCTTTGAGCCTTCAAGTAAGGTAGAAAAGTGTTATATAAATATACGTCATTTACTATCCAAGATGTATGAAAACATCAAACACAAGCCCCTAATGGACAATGTGCTCAGGCAATGGAGGGTAGAGGATGTGATGCTGGAGGACAGAGCCTCATGGAAGGACAAGCCCCTCAATGGGATTTACCACATACCTGAAACAATAAAGGACATAACTGCAGGGTGTAAGATGCTGGCAGGGAGTGCATATATAGAACGTCACAGCCAAGTGGCTGGAATACTGTACAAGAACATGTGTGCAGAATATAGGCGGGAAACCAAAGTTAACATGGGAAGCACCTCCGAAAGTGGTAGAGAATGAGAGAGCAAGGATCCCGTGGGACCTCCAGATACAGACTGACAGGATGGTAATGGAGAACAAACTAGACATTCACTGATGGAAAACAACAGTGAAAAGCTGTTGTGGTGGATGTGGCAATACCAAGAAGAAGCTTTATTCTGGCTTTGAAACAAAATTCCTTGTGCATTTTCTAAGATTTTGATTTCCGAAGCTCTTCCAGCTCCAACTCATTTGTATTATTGATAGTCTTAAAGGTGCTATATAAATAAAAGTTTATTATTATTATTATTATTATTGTTGTTGTTGCTATTATTGTTAATATTATTGTTTTTATTATTAATTGGAATAGTAATGTCAGCTTTTGGAAATTGACAGATGCCGGATATAAGTTTCATTCTTAAAAAATACATATTTTAGGAACAAACTTTGAATACTTTCACAAAAGGGCTTGTTTCTTTGTTTATTTATTTGAGTTTTGTTTGCTTAACATACATTTTATGTTAAATTACTTTCTATTATATTTTTTAATTAATGCAATACGCTTCCATATCAATTGAGTAAGGAACAATAAAAAACTATATATATTAATATTTGTTGTAAAAAAAAAAAAAAAGTTTTACTTTGGTAAGCACTGAGCTCTTCCGGTTCCGTAGAGAGCCATTTTGATGAAACAGCGAGGAGCGGACAATCTTGGAGCACCGACTTTAACCGTGTGGATTTAAAGTGAATAACCCCTTGGATAATTCTCGTTTTTCATCGACTGATGGTCATCCCGGATCAAAGTGGATTCTTTTCTTCTGATCGTGCGACGGATGGATTTTTTTCTTCCAGCTCGTTAGACAGCTAACCTGGGCATCAGAGTTAGCGCAGCTCCGCGTCGGTCGTTAGCTTTTGTTAGGCCTTTGCTGTTTCATAATGTGTTAGCGCGTCTTCATGTAGCATGTTAGCCGTAGCCATTTTAACACTTTGACGGAGCGGTTCAACTTAATAGTAACATTTTACAGTCGAATTCTTGTTTTGGACTCACCGTGGAATTTCAATTCCATTCTGGACTTTGTGGAGCTTTTTGTGTTGTCAACGTTTGGTAGAAGATAACTGTATCCGATTAGCGAAACGTTAACACACGGACTGATGCTTAGGAAGCTCATGGTCCGCTGCTAGCTACACCAGCGGCTAGCCTCGCTGCGGCTTGAGCTCTCCTTCAAGGACAGGTTACCACGGACTCATTTACACCCATTTAACCCAATACACTGTGCTGTATGGACTTTCTTTGATTTGTTTGCACTCTTCTGTGCTTTGTTGGACTTGAAAAGAAAAAAAAAAACTGGCGAGGTAGACTGTGCTTCTCAATGGCACGTTGGCCTCACTCCTCCTTCATTTTTCCATGGCATACATAAAGACTGTCGTCCTCAACGGCCTTAAACTTACCCCAATTTAAGCCATTTCTTTGTTCAGAGTGTTTTCAACGAATATGAAGAAGGTTTACTGATTAAAGTCACCAAATCTAGCCTCCTGTGTTCAGTGTTGACACTGTTTTTGCTTTGTTATAACAGGCCTTGAACTTTTTTTTCTCCCCCGCTTGTGCTTATAAGTGATAAGACCTGTAAACATGTCGTGTGTTCACTATAAATTTTCTTCCAAACTGGAATACAATACTGTCACGTTCGACGGGCTGCACATCACCCTCAGCGAGCTGAAAAGGCAGATTATGGCCCGCGAGCGCCTCAAGGCCACAGACTGCGACCTGCAGATCACCAACGCGCAGACGCGAGAAGGTACTATTCTTCATCGACTCATTGCACAATTGCAGAGAAATGCGTCATTCATCCCTGTTTTGCTTGGACAGTTGAAGGACTGAGGTCCTTCCAAGGTTGGTGGTTAAAAGTAATGAAACGAGTTCAACTGCGAGGTCATGGTAATAATTGACCTAGATGTCCAGTTCTCCATTTTTTTGAGGCACTAAAATGCACTCCTGCTACGATCCAGTTAATTCTGAAAAGAATTAAAGTCCCTTTGAAATGTTAACAAATGTTATATATTTTACAAATATTTTGTATTTGAAATGCATGTGATTTGCTGACTTTAAATGCAAAAATTGTTTCATATGATTAGAAACAAAAAAAGTGTGTAGACGTATTCAAACATTATCTGCAAGTTGTCTTTGTATAGATTGGAGTTTTCTAACAAACTGTGTTGTTTCATAGAGTACACGGACGATGAGGCCCACATCCCCAAACACTCTTCAGTGATTGTCCGCCGCACTCCAATTGGTGGAGTTAAGCCTGCTGGCAGGACGTTCATTGTGTATGTATAACTGTTATTTACAATCAGTCCTCAAATTCTGATAGGGCTATGTTTAGAACAAAATCTATTCAGCCAAAGTAATTTAGAAATATATATTAAGAATTAGGACTGACTTATCAAATTAAGCACTGTATTTTTTTATATTTTTATTTTTTGGACTAAACGTCTCTCTGGAGTATAGATCGCAGCAGCCAAAAATTGCATAAAATAAGTTGCACTTTTGGGAGAACTTTATTTTAACAATTTTAACACTGACACACACACCCCTAGTGCCCTCAAGCAGTTGTTGCTAAGTTGCACTCCTTACCAAACAATAAAAATGCCAATTATACTTATGGTGCATTCATACCTAATGCAATTTATGCGTCAATTTTGCGTCTGCCGCTGTTCTTTTGACATGCATCAAATTTACTGATCGACGCTTTGCCCAACAGTAACCATCCATGTCGCACCGCAAGACCTCATATCATGTTTAATCATTGACTTAACTTCACGTCCGAATCCACTGTAAGAAAAATACTGTAATTGACTTTAACGTAATTCCTAAATTTGTTTTTAAAGAAAAAAAAGCTTGTCAATCATCTTAGTGTAAGAAAATTTTTTTAATTAAAAGTTCTGCCTTTGTTCAGTTTGTTGATCAAGTTATGTTAAAATTACTTATCATTACTGAATAAAATTGGTTTTAAATGGAAACTTGCTAAACAACCTAATTGTGAGTTGAATTAAATGGCGAACTTGACTTTAAATTGAATTGATTCAAATTACATTGATTCTAATCAAATCTAGAATTTAGCAGATGATACACAACCCTAGTCATGACATATTATGGGATGGGATTTTTTTTTTAAAGCAAATCTATGATTTGTTTGTCATTGATAAACAATGTTTTTTTGTTTTTGTTTTCTCCAGAGATCGTTCTGACACATCTGTGGTTGGATCTTCTAGACCCGTATGTAAAACAAATCCAAATCAACACACTCTCCTCCTCACCTCTCTCTCTCCCACTCTGTTTGGCTTTATTCACCCTTCTCAAGAACATTCTGTCAACAAAGATCCAATTGTATCTTTTGTTTACTGTGCTTTTTTGTTTGTTTTTTTGCATTTGTGTTGATATCTCAACCTCTGTGTGACTTGATGTTCTTTTTGGGAAGAGTTTTCTACATTTACACGGTTCACATCAGAAAAGTCTTTGCTTTGACATCAGAAGACTAAAACTATTGTGGCTGATGGAGAGAAAGTTTGGCAGAACGTCATTTTTTAAGACACTGAAGTAATTGTTTACATGTTGCTATATTACAATTTTCTGAAAAATAATTTAAAATGAATGTTGCATAATTAAATGATTTTGTAGCCTGCTTTAAGCCAGGCATATGCACTTTAAGGAGGTTGTGGTCTTTTATTCTGCTAAGTCTTTGTAATTTCTTTTCTGTGAAAAGTTTAATGATCTGGTTTATTTAAAAAAAACACAAGAATGAAAGTTTTACTGGGGCTGATTGTAATTAACATGGATTGCAATTACATAGCAGAAGTTGTGAGTGGAACAGATTTGCCCGGGATGTTTTTTTTTTCTTGTTTTTTTAATGTCAACAACTGACCCTGCTCAACTATGTTCTAAAATCTGTTGTTTGGTAACGCTCATCAATGTTGATTGCTCTGTTTTGTACAATTTCCTCATAAAAGCTTTTTTGTTCTTCTGGTATGGACTGAACATAACACACAAACCTTAAAACATTTAATCCTGAAGTGCACAAAAGTCATTCAGAATTTAAGTGGCTTTTTCTGTCTTGCAATCAAACCTACTTAATGTGTACTGTTAAAACTGGTTTGAGGAGTCGTAAGGAGCTAGGTATTACAAGGTACTGTGATTTTGCCTCACATGTAATTTTGTCTTTCAAAGTTTTAAGACACAATGGTAATTTAAATACCCTGTCCATCTTTAGAGGCCTTTTATGGTTGCTGCAGTGAGAAGTATGCTGGTGAAGTGTGCCCTGTAAGCTGCACAACCTGTCAATAAAGCTGTTGAGTGGTTTTGTCAGAACTGCTTGCACCAGATCCCTTTGTGTTCCCTGCACAGGCTGCTGCAATAACCACTATGTCCTCTGAGCCCTGCAGACCCCGACGGATCCCACTTCCCTTTTAGCTTTAATATTAGACTTTTGTCAATTGCATTTAGATCTGCATTTTATTTTATTTGCTTCAAGACTTTTTTTCCCCCCAAACCTTGTGTTAAACATAACTTTTCGCTCCACTAAAGTAGGACTTTTTGTTTCAGGATTCGGTTGAAAGGATTGCTGACAACTGTTTTGTTTTTCTTAAGCTTTCCTCTAGAGCTGGAGGTGTTCTTTTTGTCATACCAGTTCTATATATGTGACAGCAGCATTAGCATTTTTTTAAGAGCTTGAAAACTTTAATCATAACTCTAGCAAATAATTTGAAACTAGGGAGTTTCATGATCATTTGACATTAAGGTTTGATTCCTTGTTAAAGACCCACTCTGATGAAAATAGTTTTGTTTTTTTTTAACACATTATTGTTGTATTTTTCTGATATATTAAGAAAAACAACCTACAGTATTTATGGTGTTTATTTAAATTGTTGTGAACCAGGAGCAGACAAAAAATGTCATTTGAAAAAACAATGCTGGACGGGCCATAAGCTCCTTGCTCTGCTCCATTCTGATGCATCCACTTGTAGTCAAATACATCCATATACGTTTTTGCTTTCCTCGTCTGAGCTCAAAACATAATGACTGGATAGCTCCAACTTTGTTCACCATTTTTGTTTCACTGATAATGTTAGATTGGGGTTGTGAGGGCTGTAAGCTAGTGGGAGAGCGAGAGTTGTGGTGGGCTTACCCTGCGCCAACATTCACTCCCACGTCTCTTAGGCAAAAATAATGACTTGCTATCACTCTACAGAAACTTTGCACTTGAAAACGTCAGGTTTTCTGATTAAGGTTAAATTCGTCATCATTAAAAGACCACTGTGATTATTTTTACAATAGATCAAAAAGTAATCGGAGTGGGGCTTTAAATAAATGATTTAATGGACAAATAGTGTATTTTTAGAATTAGAATTTTAGGATTTTACCCATGCAATTCAGTAACCCTTTTGCATCTAAAAATGAGGTTATTTAACGGTAACGGCTCAATGGCGTCCCCAGCAGACTTATATTACTGTTTTATAGGTTTGACCAGAGTAGAACGAACTACGGATATCCATGTAAAATGGTCTAAAAAGGTTTGATTTTATGACACGATTATGTTATGTGTCATTTTTGCAAAAATAATTTTTGATGAATTTAATTTATCTTTGGTTAAAAATGTAACCATGTAGGAAT
>NC_050512.1:12873689-12892044 GCF_002922805.2 Oryzias melastigma
AGCTTATGTGTGAACACCAACAGATATCTGATATCAGATATTCTGTAAGAATCTGTCTTTGTTTGAGTGGTTCTTTGCTCACAATATCGTGTGTTTGACAACACCAAAGGCTGCACCATTGTTTCGAGGACATGATTGGACTGGACACACAAATCGTCTTGAGTTCTACTTTGTCATTAGATGACTAATGGATAACGTTAACTTTATATGCTCTGATTCTCCTGCAGACGGATTCTTCTCCTTCTTTGTCTCTTGCCCAGCTTGCCAAGGTATTTTGTTTATATTGTCGCTGTGGAAGAAATTGTCCATTTTTCAATGCTCCTCCCCTAACATCCCTTTAAAAGAAAAAAATATATATTTTAACAAGTTTCTCTGCTGACCTTTAGACCGCTAATCTGGTTGATGCAAATGCGTCAGAGGAGGACAAGATTAAAGCCATGATGACTCAATCCAATCATGATTATGACCCAGCAAAGTCAGTAGACACAAGTATTTTCTTGCTAAATCGTCTCACCTTTTTGCTTTTTAAAAATGTGTTCAACATAACCTTTGTCATACATTTCCTTTTAGTTACTCAAAGAAGGCAATCGGACCCCCACCTGCTCACTATACTTGCTATCGTTGTGGAAAGGCGGGGCACTACATTCGCCAATGCCCTTTGCCTGTGGTAATCTTGTTTTGTCAGGTTGAATTTTTTTTTTCTTTAAAAAAAAACAATTTATGTGAGCATATATTTAAACATGTTTGTAGGTGCAAGACAAAAGCGTGGATGGTCCTAAACCAGTAAAAATCAGCAAGGGCATCCCTCAGAGCTTCATGGTGAAAGCTGACCCCGGCACCAAGGGGGCCATGTTGACCAGCACTGGAGAATACGCCATACCTGCCATTGATGCGTATGTGTGAAATGTCTGATCCGTAGCACCTCAAAATTGATCTCAGCAGTAAGTCTCATAAATCCACATTTCTGTTGCCAGGGAGGCGTATGCTCTAGGAAAAAAGGAGCGTCCTCCTTTCGTTCCACATGAGCAATCGTCGTCTGAGGATGATACTGACCCAATCCCTGATGAACTGCTGTGCCCTATCTGCAACGATCTGATGACGGACGCTGTGGTTATACCCTGCTGTGGAAACAGTTATTGTGATGAATGTGAGTTTTTACAGTATTGCTTAGTTTTTGAGTTGAATAACATTTATATTTAGAACTAAAGAGGCTGCGATCTTTATGAATTTATACTTTTTTTTTTCTTTCCTCTAAAATCAGATTTTATGTTGCCAGGTATCCGAACTGCATTGTTGGACTCAGAGGAGCACATCTGCTTCACATGCAAACAATCTGACGTTTCCCCTGATAATCTGATTGCCAACAAGTTTCTTCGACAGGTAATAAAAAAGGATGTATTCCTACAAGCTCTTTTCAGGGGCAGGATTTTTACTTGGTGTTGGAAATGTAATTCTTTCTGTTCTACAGGCTGTGAACAACTTCAAGAATGAGACAGGATATACCAAACACGGGCGCAAACAGGTCCAGCAGGCCGTCCTTCCCCCCCCACGTCCTCAGTTGGTCAGGCCTCTTCATTCAAGGCAGCAGGACCCTCTGCTGGCTAACATCTCTAATCCACCTTCAACCAGTGCCCCCACAACAGCTCCCAAAATGGAAAACCCACCCGTTGCTCCCCCTTCTTCGTTTACTCCTCCAACTCCAAGCCCACCTCCTGTAGAGGCGGTCTCTGAAGAGCCAAACGCCTCTCCGGTTCCTCCACCTGTGTCTGACCACCTGTCTCCGGTACACTCCAGCAGCCAGGGAGAACCACCCCCACCGGGGTACGTTGCAGCTAAATTAAACGCTTCTTGAAAAATTCTTGTTTAAAGATTTTGAGATTTTTGTGCTGGTTTCTTTACTCTAGTGAGGTTGATGAGGTTGATCCAGAGCCTCCAGTGAAACAAGAGCCTTCAGGAAAATCTGAATCACAGGTGAGCACATTCCTGCTCAAGTTAAGCTTTAGGTTTGATTGGTTTCAAATATTGCTAAACAAAATATCCAAGATAAGGGATTAAATGCTTGAAATGCTTCCTTTTATGCAAAAAAATGTTGCAATCTCAGTTGGTCTTCCCCTCTCCTTTTTCGCAGAGATACAGTTTGCCAGTAATTAGTCACCTCCCACCTTCAAGGCTACATCATTCATCAGGTAAGATGCCTATTTGAATATATGAAATATTTGTTGATTTTAGTTCAAATACTGACCTTGATTACATACATCTGTTTGTCAGCACCAACAGGCCATCAGTCACGACACAATCAGTCCCACAGAGGTGGAGGCAGACACTGGTACGACCTATCCACATTCCTGCTGTTATCCAGTGTCCTAAGCTCTGTTGTAACATTCTGCTTTTATTTTAATCTATTCTAGGAATAGAAACAGAGGGGAGCAGACTTCAACTCACCTACAAACGCCTCTACCTCCTGTACCTGCTCCTCAAGTCTATCCATCTCCCCTGTACCCACCCCCATCACAGCCGTATCTACCTCCCTACAGCTCTGGGCCTGGCCTTATTCCACCACCCATTATCAGTTACCAGCCCCAGCCAGTATTTGCCCCTGGCCCTCCAGTGCTAAACCCTCCCTGGGTACCCCCTGGTGCTCAGCCCCCTCTTCTTCCTTTACCACCGTCTATGGCCCAGCCTTTGCTTTCTAAGGAGGATTTCTACAGACCAAGACACCACAGACAGGACAAGTTAGTGTTATGTTTCTGGCTCTTTGATCACTCTTGTAAAAATGTACACAATTTTGATTATAGCTATCTGCATGAGTAACTTTATTGCAAGAAAAAATGTAGAAATAATTTGTTGTTTCTTTGTGTTTAGAGCCACATCCAAACTTGATGAGTTTACTAAAGATTTTCATGAAGAGCTTATCAAGTATAGAAATGCACCAAAAAGAAGAAGACCATCTTACTCAAGGTAACATCATCGTTTGTTTCTGATGCACTTCAACACTGACTTAGGAGCAATTTGGGATAACTTGCTTAAAGCTAAATGTGTTTAGTTTATTTGTGTTCCCAAAAAAGTAAAACTAACGGAAATCTTTATTTGTTCTGGTAAAATTACTCCGATGGAAATTAGTCCACATAAGGTCCACAGAAAACCTTAGTACATTATTTTAAAAAATCCCACAGAAATGCTGTTCATTTCTATTGTTTGTATTGTCCAAATAAATAAGATACATCTTCAGATATAAGGTTTTTGAGTTGGACTTTGTTGTAAATAATTTTGACTGTTAGCCAATTCTGCTGTTAAATAATAAAAATAAACTTGGTTAACTGCTTAAAGTGAAGTGTCAGTCGCTTATTAGAATGGATTTTGCAGTCTAAGCATTTTTTTTCTTTCTAATTTTACTGTTTTCAGATGAAACGATTCAATTTAACAATTCGATTCATATTATAATTTGTGGTCGACTATGCAATTCAAAGTCGATTCCTTGGTTCATTATCAACAATTCTATTCACTGACCTGTAATGGATCCAAGACATTTTTATTCAAAACTTCAGCCATTGTGACTCAGAGAAAAGTACCTGGATTCATTGTGTTACTAGACAGGAAGATAATTAATTGTAATTTAATGTGTACAAACAAAAACAAGAATTCATGTCAAATCCATTCACATTTTAGTTTCATAAAGGTCCGCCCACTGTTGTTTTTCCACATTAAAAAAATACAAAGAACACTATTGGAACATTCTACCACGCTGTATTGTCACGTCTGCTAAATTTAGTGTTTCCACACATTGGACTGCAATGATAGCTTGATCATTTTTTCTACCATCACGTGTTTTGTGCGCTGGGTTGGCATTATTTGATTTGATTAACAACTTGCCTCAGACAGATCGAAATAGTTGAATTCTAGGAACATAAATTAAGACGATTAATCTTTACACCCCTACTGTCTACTGACCTTTGTGTCCTACCTTTGGTTCCATAGTGTAATGTACATCTTTAAAGCTTGCTCTCTGTCTCTGTTCCTTGAAAATGTTTTCTTTTAGGTCCAGGTCATACAGTCGCTCTCCATTCAGCCGTTCTCCTTATTCTCGCTCTAGATCAAGATCTAGATCCAGATCAAGATCCAGGTCTTACTCCTTTTCACCAAGTCGATCACGTTCCCGTTCCCATGGCCGATCTTACACACGTTCCCCTTATTCTAGACGAAACGGACGCAGTTATGGACGCTCGAGGTCAAGGTCCCGCTCTCGCTCAAGGTCCTTTGGATACCGGCGCTCCGGATCACCACGCTCTCCCTTTCGAGCCTGGGATGGAGCTGAAGGTGCTGGACCCTACCGGTCACGGTCACGCTCCCCCGGTGGCTTCCGAAGCCGCAGTCCTGGTGGACGAAGGCTGCCCCCCCGAGAGTTACTTCCTTATGACCTCAAAGGGCACAGTCCCACAGGCCACGATCGCTGGGAAAGAGAGCGGTACCGGCAATGGGAGAAGGAGTACACAGACTGGTACAACAAATACTACAAAGACTACGACACCCAGCAGCCAGCCATGCACCACAGGAGCCACAGCAGCAGAGATGGCGAGAGGGAGAAAATGTCCTCATCAAGAGATTACTCGCCTCAAGGGAGGGGACGAAGAGGACGAGATGAGAGAGGGGGTCCCCCTCATTATTTCCCAGCGTCATCTTCAACGGGGAACAAGTCCAGCTCCAAAATGATGAAATCAAAGAAAATAAAAAGGAAAACGGGGGAGGAAGCGGATGCATCGCATCACTCACTAGACAGAGGTGATGCCACGCCTGTCAGAGATGAGCCAATGGACGAAATGTCTTCACAAACTAAAACGCCTCCAATCTCATCCAAGCCTCCCGCTGGTGCAGCACCTTCTAAAGCTTCAGCATCTAAAAGTACAGCCATGCTTTCTAAACCCACCACCAAGTCTACTTCCAAGGCTGGGTCTGATAAATCGAAAAAAGAGAAGGGTTCAAAAGTTAAAGCTAAAGGTAAAACAGAGAGTGTGAAGGTGAGGAGCGAAGGCGTGAAGGTAAAGAAAAAGACAGCAGAGGGTGTGATAACAAAAAAGAAGGATTCCTCTTCCTCTGTCGTTAAACCGCTGAAGACCACCAAAGTCAAGCCAGATGATGCTTCCAGTTTGACTACTAAAAGGGAGAAGAGCAAAATCTCTGTGCGGTCCACTGCAGCAAAGACTCCTCCATTGTCGTCCCAGAACCCACCTTTTCCTTCACTTCACGAAGGCTCAAGATCAGACCATGACCTGCGGGGTAGGAGAGATCCCCCTCAGAGTCTTCTTTCCCTCCCACATCAACATGGACTCCCACACCTCCCCCGCCCTATGTCGCCAATTGATAATCGAAGGAGGATGGGAGAGGATTGTCGCTCTTTACTCAGACCTCCTGGGAAGCTGAGAAGAATAGATGGTTTAGAGGCTGGAGTTGATGTCCTCTCTCATTCGCACCTTCCCCATCAGTTGGCTCTCCACAGACTTCCAGCCCCCTCTGACAGACTGTCCAATTTACCTCCCCTGCAAGTGAGTCGTGATCTGGGCCGTGGTGATTCCGATCGAGCAACCATTAGACCGTTGATGGACATTCCGGTCAGTATGTTTTATGGAAGAATTTAACGACTGATTGCAATCAAAATGCCATTCTTTGGTCTTAACAGTCAGTTGTTTTGCTTTTGTTTACAGAAACCAATGAGGAGGATCAAGTTGAACAGGGACCTGGGGAGAAGAGGTAGCACAGAAGCAACATCCTTGGACAGAGCGCCAATGGGTCTAGAAAGGACAACCAACTCCACTTTGGATCGTTCTGCTGCTTCTATTGTTTCTGAAGGAAACGGAGTCAATCCAGCTGGAGAAAATGGAAGAAAAGAGCCATCAGCATCTGCAGAAAGACCCTTGTCCAGAGACAGACCGGGAGCTGCAGGAGACAAACGCCACAGCTCAGACATAGACCGAGATAGGCTTTCTGCTTCTGAAAGAGATCGAGAAAGACTGTCCACTTTAGAAAGAGATCGAGAGAGACCTTCCACTTCTGAAAAAGAACGTGATAGACCTTCCACTTTAGAAAGAGATCGAGAGAGACCTTCCACTTCAGAGAGGGATCGGGATAGACCTTCCACTTCTGAAAAAGATCGTGATAGACCTTCCACTTTAGAAAGAGATCGAGAGAGACCTTCCACTTCAGAGAGGGATCGGGATAGACCTTCCACTTTAGAAAGGGATCGAGAGAGACCTGCCACTTCTGAAAAAGATCGTGATAGACCTTCCACTTCAGAGAGGGATCGGGATAGACCTACTTTGGAACGGGATCGAGAGAGACCTTCCACTTCAGAAAAAGATAGAGATAGATCGTCCACTTCAGAAAGGGATAGAGACAGACCTTCTACTTCAGAAAAAGACAGGTCTTCCACTTCAGAAAGAGACCGAGATAGACCCTCTGCTTCCGAAAGAGATCGGGATAGGTCTTCTACACTAGAAAGAGATCGGGAAAAGCTGGCTGCGCCAGAAAGGGATCGAGATAGACTTTCTGCTTCCGGACGAGATCGAGAAAGACCTTTCACTTCTGAAAGGGAGCGAGAACGACCCTCTGGTATAGAAAGAGATCAAGACAAACCTGTTTCAGATCAAGATAAAGCTTCTGCTTCAGAAAGAGGACGAGATCGATCCACTTCTGACAAAGAGCGACTTGTGGGGTCTGATAAGGAAAGAGACAAGGTCTCTAGCACTGGCTTGGAGAAAGCAGCAGTGGACCGAGACAAAGAGGTCGAGAAGTCGACAAAGCCAGATAAAAAGAACTCCAACAGTGGAAGTGGAGGAGGCAGGTCGGTCTGTTTGGATAAGATGACTATCGGCGAGAAATCTGCCATAACCAGGAGGCTATCTGACCATCAGGAGAGACCTGGTGTGTCCTCTAAGGAGAGAGGGGAGAGCTCAGAGAAAGCTGCTAAATCTGACAGGTTATTATTTTCTATTTTTTGCTGCTTGTCAAAATGCTTTCGCATCCTCAGATAAGAGAAAGCTTGCTTTGCTGGCTCTGTCTTTAAGCACATTTTAAGAGGTGTAATTATATTTTCTTTTCTCCCAGGAGTACATCCAGCGACAGAATAGAGAGGAGTGGCAAACCATCTGCTCCCGTCAGGGAAGGTAATTTGAAAAATGGGCCAAATAGGAATGAGAGATGATTAATTTTCTCTTGTGCCATTTAATTCTGTGTTCATTGAACCCATTTCCTGATCGTTTCCAATTTGACAGGTGTGAAAGATCGTCAGCAGACGTCTGTGAAGAGTAAACCAAGGATCAGTCGAAAGGCTCTGTTGAGCCATGCGGTCACTTCCACCAGGTGAGTCTGCTGTGTTTTTATTTAGACTTTACAAGGTCAGTTTATTTCATTGTTTCTGGATGAGTTATTGATGCAGCCTCCCCGAAGTTCTGATTTCCTTTGGATCTATTGAAGATTTGTTCTTAGTTTAATGTCATTGAGATTAGATTGAAACAAAGGTTTTAGTTTAGAAACAAAAATGTTTACGATAATGCATTGTTTCAGTCTTGCTTTTATTATAATAAAAAGCTTGAATGTTTTTCTTTATGAGTTTTCTCTCTATTATCAGGCCAAGCCAAGAAAAAAAGCCGAACTCTGAGAAGGAGCTGAAGAGCATAGCCTCCAGACCAGTAAAGCCGCCCTCATCCAGCCCTTCCAGCAGCCCAAGTGGCAGCCCGGACCTTAGCCCGACCAACCAGGAGCCGCTCATTCAGCCTCCTCCTCGCTCTAAGTGGGAGAAAGAAGATGATGAAGAAGACGGCCAGGAAGATGTTCTCCCCGCAACCATCAAAGAGCCTTCTCCCATAAAGCACAGGAGTCAGGTCAGAGAGCTGCTCCCTGAAGCAGCTAAACCCATCAGGAGTGAATACCGTGAGGTTTCAAGGGAGGAGAGGAGAGGAGTGGGAAGGGAGGACAAGAAAAGGAAAGCAGTGAGGGATGAGGGTAAAGGTGTCCGGACTGCACAAACTGACTCCAGCAAGCAAGTCAAAGCCAAAGGTACCAAGGATGAGGGCAGAGGGGCAAAGGAGGAGAAGAAATCTTCAACAAGAGAGGAGGAAAGACGAGGAGAAAGAGAGGAAGGACGAGGAGTGACAGGGAAAGAGGAGAGATCATTGGAGACCAGAGTAGGACAAGAGGGGAGTCGCGGCCCAGAGCCCAGGCGACAGCGCCTATGCTCCGACCTGACGCGGGAGACTGATGAAGCGGCCTTTGTGCCCGATTACAGCGAAGGCGAGGGCTCAGAGGCGGAGGGAGGGAAGAGCGGCGGCGGCAGCATGAGCCCCTCTCTCAGCCAAGTGTCAGCCAGCCAGCCGTCCCGCAGCCCCACCATGAGCAACCACAGTGGCTCGGCCACCACCACAGCCGACAAGAAGAAAAAGAAACACAAGAAACACAAAAAACACAAGAAGCACAAAAAACACAGCAGCCAGGACAAGGAGGGAGAGCCCAAAGCGCATAAACACAAACACAAGAAAAAGAAACACAAAAAGAACAAAGACAAAGAGACGGAGGAGGATGAAAAGAAGATGGACAACGAAGAGGAAGTTCCTCCATGCTAACACACAGAACTCTATGACGGACAGCCGAAGAGGATCTTTCTAGAAACGGTTCTGATTCATGTACTGACAGAAAAGAAGGTTTTAGTGTATTTTACTTCTCGATGGTTGGTTTGTCGCTGCTGCTAGCCGGCCTCGACCTTTGTTTTTTCCAGAAGTACATCAGAACAACTGCTGAGGTCTTTGGTTTTTAAAGCGTCCTCTTTACTGACAGGCCTGTGAAAACTGCAGTGACGCTGTAAAGAGCTGTTCAGAAAGGAACTGATCAGAACAACAAATACTAATAGGAATAACAAACGCACTCAGGGATACAAATACTTCTTTCTATGGGAGAAATTCTCTTTTCTCCTTTGATTTGTTTGTAAATAGAAATGAACTGTAGTTTTGCAGTTTCTCATTAGTTGGCTTTGCACTCATGTGTTTTATAGAGCATAAATACTGAACAAAATTTGCTCTAAGAGCCATTTAAATTTCTTTTTTTCCTCTTTTTGGATACTGTAGTGGAAGTTGACAGGTAAATGTGACTGATCTACTTGGCAAAATCCTCTGGTTCCATAGGACAGTTTGAAAATGTTTCTAAATGAACGATTAGAGCTAAATATTAAAAACACGACTGATTTTGGTTTGTGGCGTTTGAGTAGACTTTCGTGTTTATGCCAGACTGGATTGTAAAAAGTCAAGGATGTTCTTATTTAATATTTTTGTTCCAGATGTGTAAATTTGTTGTACGTGTGTGTGTTCTATGATGTAAAAATGGAGTCACTTGGAAATGTGACTGGTTGGAGAGCATTTCATTTCATGCAAATGTTTTCTTTTATTAAAATGTACTGACCTTATTAATGTCTGATGTGCGTTGTTTGAATTCTGGTTGGGTAATGACATAAATAAAATTTATATACAGTAAAGAAAAATATTTGTCTTCTGTATTAATAAAATCAAAGACAAAAAAAAAAAAAAACTTTGCATTCCATACTGAGAGAAATCAGTATAACCAACTGGATGATGTCATTTCCTTTTTTTAATTCAAATTTGCCTGATCTAAACTACTTTGCATTTATATCTGTGACTGCAAACGGCAACAATGATGACAGATGTTTTATGTTACTTGAAAGTTTCTCGTTGTCTCAGTAACACCCAATCAGCTTTGATTTAACTGACATAATTTTCAGGTTACTAAAAAGCAAAGGTGGTTATTTGAGATATATATATAAAAAAACAAGGTGAACGACTAACATTTTTAGTTTCGTTTGCACTTATCTTTCAAAAATAAAAGTTGATTTTCATTTAATTGAGGTTTTGCCTGACGATCACAATAAAGGGCTTTCAAAAATGTATATTGTTATTAATGCCATAAACACATACATTTAAATGTGTCAATTGGAAGCCTAAGATGCTAAATATTACATCAGCATTCTCCAAAAAACAAACAAAAAAAAAGCTATCGGACCTTACATTGAAAAGTAAAAATATTCCAACAATTCAAATTTGAATTAAACTCTTTAAAATGTATTTTTTGGTTTATACTTTTTAGGTAAAGAATTTATCTTAGAAATAATCTCAAATAGGTCAGAAATTAAAATCCCTCAAAGTAAAAAATAAATAAGTGATGCCACTTTATGCTTTTGCTTTCTCTTTTCCTGTTATTTCCTCTTGAACTTCAACATGTCTTTACATGCAGACGTATTTATCTTCTAAATCTGAAGTGTGAGTGGTGATTAATGAAGTCTGCATAAATAATGCATGCCACATGGGTCTTTGTGACACAGGCAGCACCTTTGAAGATGGATACCAGAATAATTAGTGAGTGACTGCAACCGCACACTGATGATCTCCAAAGACGTTCCACAAAGACCCTGCATTTCAACGCCTCTGACAGTTAATTGAATTATAAGCATTAATTATTAAAGCAAAGAGCCACACAGGGAAATGTGCTGTGATGCAGAATGAACACTGTGTGGCGCACGAGTCCTGAAACCTGTGACTGAAAAAGATTAGCAGTAAAGATCCCTTTTTTTTTGTAAGCCTCAGCCCCAAAATGCCACTCTGCTTCCCTCATCTGCCCTCAGAGCACACAGCAATAAACTTCATTGTGTGTGTGTGTACCTTGTACAAAGGATGGCAGGAGTACCGGATCACAGGAAACTGAGAGGAGACAGGTTCATAAAAGAGCTTTAGGACTGAGAAACAACAGAGCAGCAGATGTATTTATCCTCAAACAGCGGTACTTAAAAGCACAGTTCAGTCAGCCCATGTGCTGTCTGGTTTTGTGCGTCTGTGTGTGCGTCCGGTCACCTTTAATGGACTCAGAGATCAGTGAGACCATTAGAGAAGATTAACATATTCCTGTAACCCATGGACAGATTATCATTAAAACTCTATATTGCTGTCATCTGCCATCCAGGATGTAACTCCATGTGCTCATCCACCTTCTCTGTCTGTCTGCTCGTGTTTTGTCTTCTTAGCATTACATAATTTCGTATCATCAAGGCCAAAAGGTTGCTAAGCAACTTCATTTCTTGGGCGATTGTAAAGAGATGATGCTTCTCCGCAGACCCGTTTACCATCAAACTGTCTTTCGGTTGTAGCGGATGTAATGTCAGAGGGAGCATGCCGGAAATGAACTGCTCTGATCTGCAGTTCATTGTTCCAAGCACGGGAGGGATGAGAGAACGCAGAACGACAGTGCGCCTTCTGATGGATTTGTCGTGTTTCCTTAGACCTAAAGAAAGGATGAAACATTCATGCTGGGGGGCACGGTGCAGTTCATCCAGTCAAAATGTGGAGAAACCCCATCTTCAGTAGATAATGAGTTACAACTTTGTACCAGAAGTGAGGCCTCAAAAGTCTAAAAATGAGTAAAAGAGGCCTTTGGTGTTTCCAATCACCCAGGAACCGTGTCCTGTGTGGATGGGAGCACATCTGTCATGTTTTTTTCAGTGCAGAGAAAAAGGAAAGCGCTTCATAATCATGAAGCGAGCGCTTTCAGCACAGCGGCACTTTGATCTGAATGCAAACATCCCTGTGTTAACATGCCAAGAGAAACAACAGCAACCCATGTTTTGTCTTTTTGAATTACCACATGACTGAATGATTAAAGACTCAAAAAAAGTAAAAGAAAAAGCATTGGGGAAGTGTAGTTTTTCTGATCACTGTTGCACATTATGAAATATTCCAATGAGATTAAAGCACATTTTGAGCACATCTGCACTGTCAAGTTGTCTTGAAATTGATTTCTCAAGCTTCAAACTGACAGTTTCATAATGTCAATGTGATCAGAAGCATATACTTGTTTACTATTTATTTATGGATTAAATCTCATCTTCTGACAAAGCAGTTTTGTCACTTCGTGAGGAAAATGAGCATTATCCCACACTGATCCCTTTCTATTTACCTTTACTGTCTGTAATTATACCGGTAAGCGTAATCTTTCTTTGCAGAGTATTATAATTTAATTTATTTTCCGCTCCATCTTACATGCAAATTTGTGTCTTCATTATTTCTTGTACCTCACCACAACATGAACCTCCAATGGCGTTCGTTAGCTTCCAAGGTATGAACCATGTTTCATATGCTAATTTGTGTTTTTTTTCCTGACACTGTCTTTATTTTTTTCATGGTTTACTTTGCATACCTTTTTTTTAAGTGACATTTTACACAAACCGTGTAAATATTATTATAATATTTCACTTAAATGTGTTCATAATAGACTAAAGGGAGTGCAGACACATCTGCAGACAAACTTTACAAACCTGATGTGGGTTCAGCTGACCGGAGTGTGAGTCTGTGTGTGCGCTTGCTCATCTCATCATGTTCTACTCCTCTAATCAGATCAAGGGAAAGAGGAGGCCGGCTCAGTGTCACTGCAAACATGAGCACGCAAACTATGCCGGCTTGCTTCGCATCAGGGTTCACTCTCGGGTTGTTGTCATGGGAATTTCAACCTCTGATCAGAATTATCGATCTGTAATCGAATTCCCACAGTGTGCGAGCCCGCCTGTATACGAGGCTACATGCTGGTCACCATGGAAACGCACCCACTGGCCAGCTACCACTCACAGATAATAATGTTTGGCCTAGATACCCATCCCCAACTGATAACAGAGGGGATGTATTTCTGTGATTGTGTGTGCGTTTTAGTAGTCGTGTAAACCAACAACCAAACACACCGCCGTGACAGAGGCGGGGTGAAAAATGCATGAAATGAGTCTGTGGAGCAGAAAGTCTTGCCTGAGTTGCACAAGACAGTCAGCGTGAGACAAACGAAGTGAGCTGGAAGGAGAGGGGAAAAACAAATGAGAGAGGGAGTGGAGGCTCACAGCTGGGGAGACCCAATAGCAAGTAATGATAAAGGAACACACACTGACATGGAAGCACCTGTCAAGACTCACCCGCTTCCTCCACGGGGAGATAAAGGCATTTGCCGCACGGGTCTTTATGGTCGACTTTGTCCTAAGATGCAATAAATGTTTTAACGTGCTCAGTAATTGTGAAATTAAAGCCGCTCTCCAGAGTTTTGCCGTCGGCAATGACTGCGCATTGCACGGTGTTTCCCCAACAAGTGGAAAGTCTGATCTTAATTGTCAGTCACACTTGTGGTGAATTTGCAAATGTGTCTGGCAGCCCAGTGACTGCCCCCCCAGCAAAGTATGCAAAAAAGCATATAGAGGGGTAGGGGAGAGTGGCTATAGTTCTGCAGGGAAATCATGTTTGCATGATTGAAACAAAAAACCTTAAACCTGTTTTAAGCAGTCTGCTCCCGCAGAACAGTGCGTCCCACCTCCCTGCAGATCCTGCTCACGACCAGCTGGAGGAGCATGAGCGGGGGAACCCACAGGGCTGACCCGGCCTGCACGCTCTAATCAAGCATCTGCTGGAGCCAAAGAGTGAGTCTGATTCACAGAAACCCCTACCGAGACCCACAAGGTCAAAAAGCGTCACGCAGAAATCCAGTCGCTACAGGAATGCCCTCCCCAGAGGTCCCACATCTCACGTCCTGGAAAGAGAGAGCTGTTTTAGCCGCAGGGAAGGGAAGTGCACAATATAGGACAGATGTTGTTCCTCATCGATTATTTTTATTTGGTTCATTTGGCAAACAAGCATTTATCCTTTTATGTGTCATTTCAATCATCAAAAGGGAATTTGCATATATATATTTAAGTTTTTGGATTCTTTTTTTGTTAGCAAGTTTAATAGACTTCTTTTTTTCCCAATCAGAATGGGTGAAATAGGGTGAAAAGATGGAGGTCACACTGAGGCTCACATGACCGAAGGCTTCATCCATCTCTATATGTGCAAACATTGATTGTTACAACAAAAATGACAGTTTAAAAAGTGAACTCCTGGGCGTCTATTGATGTATCAAATCACTTTGATTCCAAAATTAGCTTAATTTATCAAAGCAAAAAGCTTTTTTCATTGCTAGAAATAAATTAGATACATAAATTACATCGGAGTTTGACACCTTAATCATTTTGGAGCCGGAATGTACAGATTTCCAAGTTCGAATTTAAACTATTTTGTCGTTTATGCTCCTTTCAATTAAGCATTTATTCTATAAATATAATTATTTTCTCCTGGATCAGAAGAAAAGCTCTTGAATGGTTAAAAAAACACCAACAAAAAAGCATTTAGCTGAACGGACTGAAGCAAAGCCCAAACCTTACCTGGCTGGTTGGGATAAACGACTACAAGGAAGCATCAGAAATGACTGAACAGTGAACACCTTTACACATGCGGCGGTACTGACTGACTGCAGAATCTTAAACCTCCCTCGTGCACCTCAAGTACTTCAGTTCAATTCCTCTCCCTTTTCCTTCCATCTCACAGCTGTGTACTTACTGAGATAAGTGTGATTTTCTAATTTAAGCCTTCACTAAATTCTCCTTGAGTGTGAAATCTTTTCCCTGGCAAAGCTTTGCCTGCTAACCTCCATGTTAAATGTCTTAAATGGCCACTACTCGGAGTTTAAAGCATCATTTTTAAGTGGCATCTTCAGGGGACTTTTTCTCCAGTAAACTTTTGCGTTTTTAGTCATACCTTCTTATTTGGTCTAAAACCTGTCACGCTGACTGCATTTAAACCTTCATTTTCATGCTTTTCTTGGGTTACCTAATCTGAAACTTACATGGATTTACAAAGACAATCATTTTTGCGTTGATTTAAAACAACCAATTTTTTATGATAGTCCAAATTTCCCTCCTGTCTGTTTCAAGCTGTAAAATGTCTCGTCTGATTGGTAAAAATAAAGTGCATCCATTGCAACTTCTATATAATGTAAGGACACGATTTTTGAGCAACCAACCTTACTTTCCAGGGCTGTGTGTAGGAAAAAGCATGGGGAGGTCTACTTTTCTTTTAGGGAAGACATCTTTATTGCTTTTTTTCCCTGCACAATAACAATTCCTCAACCAAACAACCACTTCCTTCAATTTTCTTTTCTACATATTTCTCTGCAGAACCATAACCATAGCAACCACATAGAAATAAAATGTGCTTTACGAAGAAAAATAAAATCTCATCTTGCAATTGTCTTTGGGATGTGGAATTTACTTCTGGATATAGCAAACTTTTCTTATCTAAACCATGTCATTTAAGAAGGGTAAGATGACCCTTTCTAAAGAAAGAGGTAGAATATCATGGAAAAGTGTATCAATTTCCATAATTCCATAAAAAAATTCAACTTTCATAGAATATACATGTAGGGCCCACTGTTTGATATCTAGTATTTATTTTCACTTAAACTGGTGTTACAGCTCATAAAACCCACACAAACAGGATTTAATAAATCCCCATTTACTTCTCAGTTTTTACAAAAAGACAGAGATCATGATTACATTAAATCAAAGTGTTTTCAAAATGATTTGTTCATCTTTAATCCTTCGACAGGGTCCAGGTCCTGCTGAAATCTGAAATCTGCATCTCCATCCAGACCCTCAGCAGAAGAAATCATGAAGTCCTCTAGAACATTCTGCTAGACTGTTAAAGTGATTTTGGATTGGAGAAAATAGAGTTTACCAACTACTAATACTAAAACTAATAAAAATTATAATTTGGGGAAGTTTCTCCAGATTATTGTAAATTCCTGAAATCCTGTTTTTGTGGCTCTTATGAACTGGAACCCAAATTTTGTCAAATAAATAAACAAACAAACAATAAGTGGACCCTGAATCTGCATTCTGTAAAAGTCAAATTTTTTGGAATGGAATTATGGAAATTAAAGCACTTTATAATATTTTTGGAAAGGGTCTCTAAAAAACTAAAACTAAAAAACATCCCAGCAAGAATTTAGCTAAAACGGATAAAAAATCCCCAAGGCTTTCCTCTAATTGTGTACATTTAGGTTTTCTTGCATCTTTTCAACATCCGATCCTTCACGGTGTGTCTTGGTGTGTGTCTGCTGGAGTGTAAACATTAAACAACAACATATCCAGGGCCTGTAGGTAGACGCTTAATCCCAGAGTGAAAACAGCATTTAAGAATAGTGCCTCTAACAGTGTACTCTTCTGCTCCCAAAAGTGGGATTCGAGATTTGCCAGAAGACCATCAGGGAATTCCTTGAAACCTGCAGAAAAATGAGCAGCCTTTTCAGCACTATTTTAAGATGTTCATCTTTCTTCCTCTGCCGGTTTTGTGGTTTTGTTGGATCTCAGTCAGTCAGATGTATCTTTTCATCCAAAAGGTTCACAGACAAATAAAGATTAGAGGCTCAGCAACACGTTTGACTTTGGATAGTTTCTGTTTCTTACTTTGAATCCAATGTGTAGGTCTTTAACCACTTATGCTGCAAAATGACCCTAATTTAGCATCTACTTGAAAGCAAAAACTAAGTGAATTAGCTTTTCTATTGCTGTAAATACGTTTTTTAAAGGCTTGAGAATTTAGAACTTGTATTGATTTATCTTGTAAGACTTTGAACATGTTTTAATAGTATGTAAACGATTATTTTTATGCCTATATAACAAAACTGAGCACACCTTCAAAGTATAAGAATTTCCACTTGGATTCTACTGAATCTCCGTTGTAGGTCTGAACTTCTTCCTCCACTATTATGGAAATCTTACCCAGCAAGCTTTAGTATCACTCATTAGTAATCCCTTGTGCTTTGAGACCTGACACAGCACATAAGAAGATTTGAAGCTATTGTGTTGGAGCTTTCTGGTTTTAGTGAGTCGACATGCCTGCTGAGTGTCACCGTGGAGCCTCATCTCACACATGACGGCCCCCTCTGCCCACACCCCTCCCTCACACCGTCCGGGGCCGCTGACTGGTGAGATAACCGCCTGGCAGAGACAGGATGAGGGATACTGGGAAGGGGTGGACCATCAGGCGGAGGAGATGAAGGTGACAAGTCACATGTTCTGACTCGCTCCGTCAGTGTCGTGTTATGCAATATTGGGAAGAAGAAGAAGAAGCTTCTACAGGCAAAGGTTTCAAATAAATCCCACATTGAAGGGGACAGTTTATGACCTGATTAGTTTCTTTATAGTTTCACACAGCTGTACTGCTGTGGAGTTCTTTTTCTTCGTTGCTATTGTCAAACATTCAAAACACACTTATATTTATTGTATTAAGATTGGGTTAAATAAATGCAAACCATAAGAAAATACACCATGAAATGTTCTTGAGCATACAGTACTGCCTACCATTAAGAGCCTCAATGAGAGCTGCCTCTCAAAAAGAAGTGGCATGTTACAAAAATATTAATATTATTAATCTATAATAAAATTAGGTTAAAAAATGACAAAAACATAAGGAAAATGAAACCAATATTCAGATTTATAACTATTTCTATATAATTGATTTAAGTAAATCAAATCATTTCAGAAAAAAACATGATTCTAAAAAAATGTATTTTTTTGTAATGAATTGATAAATTAAAAAAACATTTTACACAATTGAGATCATAATATTCAGATCCAAAATGTATTCCCTCTGAGATAAAATGAATATGTTGCACCTCCAATCCAAGGTCCCATATAGGTATGAGCAAAAAAAAAAAAAAAATGATGGGGGGGGCTTCACTGCCCCCCTAAATGTGATCCACAATTAACTTAAGAGATTACAATTAAAACATAAAACCCAGAATTAAATAAATAAATAATAATCAAACCCAAATCAACTTTTTTTGGCTGTTGATCTCTATAAATGAGGCTTTAAAAGTGCTTTCTGTTGGTCATTACCAAATGTTTTGACACATAAAATAAACTTGTTTAATTCTTGAAAATGTAGTCAAAAACCATGTGTGTGCTGCCCTCTACAGGTTGAATCGAGGTATAACAGTGGAATTTTGTCATTGGTCAAACCATTTAACTTCCACGTCATTTCAGAAGACCCACGTCAAAAAATAAATAAATAAATAAATAAATAAATAAATAAAAAATACATCCTGAACACAGCACAAACCAATGTCCTGCCTGTGCCCGTCCCAAGCCCGGAAACACAGAGGATAGTGTCAGGAAGAACAGTCAACATTGGACTTTATAGACACATCACATAGATCAAAGGAGAAGATAGACATGGATATGAATTGAGACAATGGTTTTCTAAGAATTTTAGGGGAGACACCCCAAACTTTCAGCACACAGGAGCAGAAGGGGTGCTGGGGCAAATTAATCTCAATATCAGATACACACACGCTATTCTAAACAAAATTAATGGTGAAAATAAAAATATTATTAGATTAAAATTAAATACAATTAAACGAAACCAAATTAATATTACATTAAATTGGATTTTTTAATTTGCCACCT
>NC_050512.1:12892062-12917069 GCF_002922805.2 Oryzias melastigma
CGCCACTGATTAAATGACAGAACAGCTCAGATCTTAACAAATTAATTAGTTTAAGTAAAAGTTATAAAATATGATTCGAAATCCTGCCTCACTTCCTGAACAGGGCTGTTTTATTTTGAAGGTAAAATCTAAATATTCCTGGCCTGCCTCTCTGTTTGCGGCTTGACGCAGCTCTGCTTCCCTGCGCGCCTGAACTCTGGTACCTGACTCCGCGCTGCGCGTCCAGCGGCTGAAGGGACGCAGGCTCACTGTCCACCGCTCACTTCCAATGAAGTTGACTTTTCTTTTTCTTTCTTTCGGATAAAAAAGCCCGCGTCCTCCTCCTCCTTTTTTTCATTTATTGTTCGCCTCTTTTGTAATCTTTCGGCTGACGGACTGAGTTTGGATATCAGGAGGAGGGAGACACAGGACCAGCGAGCGGCTCTCAGATGGAGCAGCGGGGCTCCGGGAGCGCAGGGCGCACGGCGAACCCGGAGTGACGGAGGCTGCTGGATGGATTCTAACCCCGGGTAAGAACGTCGGAAAACTTTTTTTATTGGTAATATTTACTTTTTCCCACCGTTTTCTCAGTTTTTTAAAGCGCACTGCGCTTGGAAAAAAGCCAAAGGTAAAACAGAAAACGCTCAGGTCTGAATATGGTTTCCAAAAACATCAAAGTGAATTGTAAAATGTTAAAAATCAATGTTAAATGATCAATTGAGGAGTGTCTGCTGCATAATTAAATGAGTTATGGCCCCTCATTGTTCAGGTTAGGCCCATTTAAATTTAATATGACATCACAGGAATTAAGGACTTGCTTTCTGAAAGAGATTTGGTCCTTTTTGATCATAAAGACATTGTTCCTCCTGTTCAGAGCCAGAGCTGCTCTGAATGCAATTGCTGTCCCTCACAGTGCAAAGCAGTTGATATCATTTAAGGAGAGTTGCAGTTTTTCTCCTGAACATGCTGTACATTTCTGACAAAGACATAAAGCGGGGATCCAAGTTCTGAGGAAGGCTGGATTTAATAAAACATTGATGACGGTTGTCAGGGGTCTCATCCAGGTACGGAATTGTGTTCTGGGAACATGTCAGATGATTTAATTCCATCACGGCTGGGCTGCCGGGGGAGGTTAGTAATGAGTTTTTAAGATATTTTGGTAAGCACTCATCAGCAGGTTTTTCTGCTGTGTAGAATAATGGCTTTTGTGTCGGTTAATTGATGTCTGCCCAATATAATCAGGACAAAACGCCTTAAATTGTGCAGTCCTGGACTCTTTTAATGGCCAAGTGCCCATAATAAATTCAAGGAACAGAGGGATAGTGGTGCACACGATCTCATTATTTTCATCAACACACACACACGTTTGTGTATTTGAGTTGTCAACTCACATATGCCAACTTCCCTGTTGGAGTATACAGTCTGTGTTGGGATTCATGACTGGCTTGGGCTTCATTGTGTTCAAATTCCTCAATTTGTGCTCCAGCTTCATACGTAACTGCTCACTTTGGAGTACATTTTCCCAGGATCTCTGGGGAGCTTCCATCCTTTCCTGCCAGACTCTGCACGGCAAAAGTTCCCAATATAACAAAAACAAACGACAGAGTATGAAATTGGAAAGATAAGAAAAAAAAAAAATAGCCAGAAATTGCGAAATTTGAGGGGAAAAAAACTCTGCAAGACAATGAATCTGCTTCTGTGATCATGTTTAATTCAAACTGCAATTATCATCTATTTAAGAAGCCATGCATGATGACCCAGGACTCTGAGAAATCTAAAATAATAGAAGTGCCAATCTGCCACAGTGCATTGAAAGTCATGTATTTTTTCTTAAATTAGCAGCAAAAAAATCTGTTTTCTTCTGAAGGAAACTTCTAGATGCAAACACAGATCTGTCCTCTTCAGCAGAAGGAAACAGCCTTCTAAGCCAGTCTGCTTTTCAGTGTCCAGATTGTTTAAAGACAGTCTGGATTAAAAGCATCAGCACTAATGGCCTGTTGTGTTCACAGAATGGTACAGCCGTAGGATTACTACGAGGAGTTCTAAGTGCTCGCTCTTGTTACTGGCCCTGTTTGCACCTCAGCTCACATGTGTTCTCCTGGATTTATGTAAATGAATATTTCCCGCAGAGGATTTTTCAAAGAGAAGTCGGCTTGGGTTAAAATGTTCCCAGCATCTTTGCCCCGAAATGGCTGGACTTTGTTTCTGGACGTGCGCAGGGGATGCTGCTGTTACTTGAACCCCTCTTTTTAGGTTCAGGCTGTTCACGGCATGGCCATGACGGGCGTCCAGGAGCCAGACCTGGATGAACAGCGAAGAGGACCGGCGCACGAGGAGGAGGAAGAGGAGGAGGAGGAGGAGGGGGGGAAGGTGCATGTGACAGTTGAGGGAGAGCACAGAGCAGAGGATGAGGAGGACGGGGAGGAAGAGGGAGAGGGAGAGGAAGAGGACGAGCTGCCGTACCCCTCCCTTGCACCAGTGGTTCTGCTGGCTCTGACCCAAACCAGCCCTCCCCGCTCCTGGTGCCTTCGAGCCGTCTGCCACCCATATCCTTCACCCGCGGTGCTGTGAGCATGCGTGCAGAAGTTCCTCTGTGTTTATGCTGTCACAGTCCTGTACTTCCTCAGAACTGTAACATGCGACTCAGCAAGATGTTTGTATTAACTTTAAACACAAGGAAAGGTGGGATGAAGGTCAGAACTGAGCGTGTGTGTTTGTTGGAGCTCAGGTATTTCCTAGGACCCATTAGCTGCAGGGAAAGATAGCCGGCATTTTTTTTTCCTGATTGGAGGTTTCCATAGTGACAAGCTATAATGAATCTCCAGGGTTACAGCTGCCTGTCAGTTGCATTGTCACTGGCCTATATTTATACGGAGGTACAAACAGCAAAGGCTCACATCACCTCCTAATCCCGACTCCGTCTTCATTGTCTCACCTCTCCTTTTCCCTACTGTCTCCCAGCAGTTGTGCTGTTAAGGTGTGCGCCTAGGTGAGGCTATCAGTTCTGAAGTGTGTGTGTGAGCCGTCATGAATACTCCGGAGCGTGCATAAACGTCAGCATCACCTAGGGGATTTGTGGAGGCTCTCAAAATTGGATATTCTCCACAGCTTGTGACTTTTGTGTACATTCACCTGCACGTGTCTGTGTGTGCTCCCCCGCTGTGTCGTATAGTGTGCTTGTAATTGCAGATCTACGCGCATTTGCTAAAGTCATCACTCTGCGCGCCCCATGAAATATAAATACATAATTGCTGAATAAATAACATGTATACCAAGAGGAACATAAGTGGTCGAAAAAAAAAAAATCGTGGACAGCGTGAACCTCTCCCTGCTCTGAGGGTTGTTAGCATGCTCTCATCCCATAGCATTGTAGCCTCTTTGTGTCAGCACTAATTTATACACACACACACATGCGTACGCGCACACTCAGAGGCGAGTAAATGCCCTCGCACAAACAAGGGAATCTCCCCTGGAGAGGCTTTTCAGAGGAATCACCTGGTTGCTTGGCAACACTGGTAGCTCTGCCCCGGCAACCTGCTCACTTCCGCTTGCAGTTTTTCCATCAAGTGATTTCGCCTGTTTGTCCTGTGCTGTCTGTGCGTCTGCACGCTTATTGGCGAGCGTCCTGCTGTACATTAATCGGTTCTGATGCTAGTCTGCTGTCCAACAGTTTTAGTGTCTGAGAGTGCTTCAGTCTGGAGTGTGTTAGTGGAAGCCGTCTGCACTGGAAGTAATGTGGCTGGACATTGTTGGACATGGATATTAATATAATCCCACTGGGGCGGATAGGAAGTCCCCAAGAGCCAAACGTCTAATATTTAATGAGATCACTTGTCCTTTTTTTGCTTTTTTCCCTCTTAATTGATTCAAAAATGAAAGCACTCACTTGATTTTACATCTCTCAACAACTAACTTTTTAGTTGTTTTCAATTATCTTGTGCATCTTCATAACCTACAATAATGAAGTGACTGAAACTAAATGCTTTCTGATTGCTTTCACTAAACTTTTTTTGACACTTCTTTTTCCAACATTTTTCTCTTTTCATTTTTATTTTTGACCATGCTGCAACTTTGCAAAATGCTGAGCCTCCAGGTGATATTTCTTAAAGACTCACTCCAATGAAAATCATGTTTTTGGTCTTTTTAACATTTTCTTGTTGCCTTTTTTCATAATAGAGGACATATATTTAGGAAATTAGGCCTAAAATTGCATTTTTGAGTATTTCTTTTTTCAAAACATTTGAAATCAGTAGCAGATGAAAAACATGGTGCTGCTAAAAGCTTTCAGTTATGACGTAGAGGTCACAAGCTCACTGCTCCACTACATTCTGATGACTAGATCCATGTACGTCGTTTTCGCCGTCTGGCTCAAAAATGTTGATTGTCTGGATAGCTCCAATATTTTTTTTTTTTTTTTGCTGCACCAGGAATGGTAGCTTGGGGTTATGAGGGGCTGTAAGCTTTCAAGAGAGAGTGTAAACATTAGGATGATGGGAAATGGGGACGGAATTACTCTGCGGCAACAGTTCAGAGGGGAATTTTCCTACCACTCTGCAGAAACTATGTCTTAGAAAATGTTTGGTTTTTGGCATAATCAGAATTGAACTAGCACTGGAAACGCTTTTGCAGTAGATCAAAAGACGTCTGGAGTGGGGCTTTAATATATGTTGTGGACGAATAGGCACTCACTTGCATGGATGTTTGGATATAAACACACAGACATACACACATACCAGACATAACTTATTTAGGAGTGCATGAAACATTCAGAGCTGCTTTGTTTAAAGATGAGAAAAGCTGATTCAGTCACTCCTTTACAACTACCTTTATGTGCTGACCTCTTTAAAAAAAAAAAAAAAAAACTCCCTTTTATCATTATCATCCCTCTTTTCTCGGGATCAATGTTCCCTTGTTGCCTATTTTCCCGCTCTTGGTTCCTCTTCCCAGACACCTCCTTAATTGGGCTGAGGTGTTCGAGTGAGTGCAGTGATAGGGAGGCAGCCACAGATTAGAAGAGATCTTACTCAAAGCAGAACGCTGTCTGAAACATTTCAGCCAATTAACACAATTCCTGCTCGTCTCCATGGCTACCAGCTGTCAAACTCTTTGGGGGGTGGAGCCAGTGGCTTTGACGAGTTGACTTGGCCCACCTTTATGTGAGGCACTCTCTCGCTTGCACACAGAAGACTTTGAGCTTAACTAGGTTATGTTTAATCAAGTCTGTGTGTGTGGATGCCAAAGTTAGGAAGTGAGGACAAGCAGCAGAGAGCACTAGACTAGTAATCAGCAGTTGAAGCCACTTATCACAAATGTCTATTTGGTTGGACAACAGACTCATTTGACGATGATATCTTCTCTTTGTTGTGGTTTTATTGTATAAAGAGGCTTTGTAGATCATTTTGACTTTAAAAAGTAGAATATATAAACTTTAGTGGCATAAATAGAAGAGATAAAACGGCACGAAACTCATCAGTGCATCTGTGAAAACGGAGGTGAGTTTATGACAATAGTTATTTCTGTGTATTGAGCATGAAGGAGATTTGATAAAAATACGAACCAACTAACATCTATCATTCACTATAACTGTTTTTTTTTTTAATTAAGAGGACCAAAGATTTAAATTAAATGTTGGAACACACTGAAAACAAATGAAAATAAAACTAGACGCAAATGTAAAAATTAAAATTTACTATTATAATTGGATGAAACTGAAAAGGTTAGTGTGCACACTGCACTACAATACTTTATATGCAGTTTTACTACCCTATTTTTCATTTGTCATGACTTTCACTCCTCATAACAGATGTAACAAAGAGAGTTAGTTAAAGGACTTTGCTAATAAAGTTAGTTATTCATTTTTTTAACAGTAACTCACAAAATTCAGAGAACGCAGTTAGAAACTTATGTGACAGACAAAAACGTTGTAATGTGTAGATAAATTCACAATATTTCCTTTTTAATGCAATGCAAAAGTCATAGGCACCACTCTGCAGTTTTTGATTGATATTTTGTAATATTTCTTGTCACTCATTGTCAGCCTTCTCGTCACTTGAACATTGAATTGGAACTATTTTATTTTTTTTACTTCTAGCTGAAACCATAACCTATTAATAATTCAAGCATCAACGACCACAGCCTCAAGGCATCCCAGTAAACTAGAAAACTTTGTAAGAAGCCCAGCAGGTCCTGGTGCACATTTTTATCCTAGATCCATCTGTGGGGAGGTCTCGGGTCTTTTCTGGTAATTATAGATTTCTACGGTGGCCCTGAAGTGCAAATCAAATCAATAAATCACTCAATTAAAAAAACATTTTAAGGATCACAAGCAAAACAAATATTAAAGCATCAAATTGTGGAAAACAAAATAAAAATTCAGAAACCAAAGTGTAAAAAACAAAAACGTTCAAAAACAAACTAAATTTTAGAAGAAACCGTAAAACCGTACCATGGGACATTGGTGATTGGATGATATCTAGCATTGCTTCAATAATTTTCAGTTCAAATGATTGAAGAACGTCATCATCCAATCAGCAATGTCCCATAATACCCACCTTTGGTTTCTGTAAAAAAGAAAAAAAATATTACAGAAAGTAAAATTAATTTACAGAAATCAAGTGAAATAATTGAAAAAAGAAACAAAAAGAGAAATCGGAAAAGGTAGGTAATACATTTCAACTGAAAGTACATTTTTCAAGAAGCGAAACTGGAATTTATCACCAAATCAATTTTCTGGTTTTCATTGTGTTTTGTTTTTTAAAATTTTCCTTTTGTTTTCTGTTTTTGTTTTTTACGTTTTCCGGTCTGGAATTTTGTTTTGTTTTTTCTTTTTTATTTGTGACCTTTGAAATGTTTTTACATCAAGTGATTTGTTGATGAGATTTGCACTTCAGGGCCACTGTAGATTTCTCTCGCTGTCCAAATAACATCTTTTAGCTTGCAGATTTGAAATAGCTCTCAGGAGAAACTTGAATGTGCTGGATATGTGTTGAAGAACCCAGTCTAAACCTCTGAGGGTGGTCAGGATCAGGAATTAAAGAAATACAAATGGGCTAAAAGAAAAACAAGAAATGTTCAAAGTAAAATAAAAACTAATTTAAATAGTCTGGAGAACTACTTCCCAGTGTGTGTACATATTTTATAAGCTGCCATTTAAAATTTGGAGCGACATTATATAACATACTAGGTGTTTATTTTGTTTGCTGAGCCTTTTCTCTGTCAGGATAATGAGTTACTGCTGCGGAGCAGAGCTTTCACTGGGATGGAAACTGAGAGGAAGTGGGGTTTTGAAAACAGACAGAAACTCTTAGGTCTTGTGTTAGATAAAAGATGAGCTGACAGGTTTTGTAAAAGGTCAGAGTCTTATTAATCTGCATGAGTAGCTCTGTATAATCCTATAATATAAGATAAGAGATAGAAATTGAGCTAATATTCCCCGTTTAATGGTTTAAAACGACTACTTAAACTCTTAATCTTTTCTTTAGCATTCCTCATGAGACAGGTAGTGTGAGTTTTTATAAAAGCTGTCCAGCCGTCTGTGGCTGACTTTTTCAGTTCCTGTGGATCCTCCTTTTAAGTTAATGAAGATTTCACATGAAAATGTTCCCACATGCTGTCCTTAGCATGTGTAGCCCAGACAAGGGAGGGGGGGATAATGCCAAAAAGATCATGGTGATGTGATCTGATTTGATTTATAATGTCTGCCTGACCTTTATTACCTGAGTTGGCTCTGAAGGAGAGGGTTCAGGAGAAGGGGAGTGCAGGAGAGGAGGGACGCGAGGGAAGAAGGATGTGAAGATTAGCGGATGAGGAAATTAGGGGGAAAGACAAAGAGCAGAGGCCACGCAATATTTACAACTGTTTACACTTGAAAAGCTCGCGGCTGAAACCCTCATCATCCTTCATTTTGAAAGGCTTCTCACCAAAACCCCATCCACAGTTCAGTTCTCTCCTCTTTTACTCGACCTGTTTCCCTGTCACTCCCCCTGCCTGCCTCTTTTCCTCTCTCTTGTGATAATTATTAAGCGAAAGTTCTGCTCTATCTGTTGGCTGACTTTCGAGTTTCTGGCAGAGAGAAGAGCTTTACCCAAGGGCGATGGAATGTGGAGATGGTAGAAAAAGTGGAGGACAGAGAGGAGCAAGAATGCGTACGGGGAGGAGGCAAAAAGAGGAAGAAAAAAAACATGCAAGAAGTCATACGGAATGAAATTATGCTGAACTATATAAAGGAAGATGGAGAGAGAAGGAGAGCAGGAGGAATAAAGTGATGAGAAAAATAATTGGGCCAAAGAGAGGAAAATGAGAGTTGATAGGGAGAAAGGTTGAGAAAAGATAAAGGAATAAAACGGAGGAAAAGAGGCTCTCTTTGTGTTTCATCAGTGATATTGAATTATGGGCCAACTTTTGAAAAAGCCCCGTCTCATCCATCCATAAGACCCTAACGCAGCCCTGTTTGCTGGTTAATCTGAGTGTGCATTTTAGAGTTATGTCAGCCGGTGTAACGTACACAGATGGAGCTGGATTAAAGGGGCACTTGTCAGCTGTGAGGATTTGAAGTCGTCTCCGGCAGGAATTGCGAGGCAGGACGTTTGCTTTTCCAGCCTCCTGCTGTATTGTTGTGTTTAGTTTGTGCGTGCATTAATAGGGTTCCAGTCCAGACAGGATGCAAGCGGATCGTGGAACTCAGAAGTCGGTTCCCACAGTGAGATAGTGGTTCCCATGGCAACCATAGCAAAAGGGAGGACACTGGATTACCCTCGCTCCTTTCCTTCTTTCCCTCATTTCTCTCACTCACTCTGTCTCAAGGGTGATAAAGGATTGTACTCTCATTAATTTTTTCCGCCCTCTCGAGAGCAAAGTGTCCGGGAAGGGGACTGTGTGTTTGTGGGCCCGTGGGTGTGCGCACACGTGTGTGTGTGTGCATCCACGTGCATGCTCTGGGCTTTGTTATGTATGCATCCTTGCTTTTTTAGTAGCCTACATTCCTGTCATCCCTTCATTTGGCGCTCAGAAATGTGGGCTGCATTTGTGTTTTCATTTAACTTTCAACTACAGACTTTTCTCCCCCATTTTTTTAGTTGCTTTTCATGTCTCATACATGCTTCGTCCTCTAGTGTGACAGCCAGCAAGCAACGCAGATGCCGGAACACGAGTCACACTCGGGTTTATGCTTAAAGCGACTTCAAAAGCCCGCCGCTTGTTTCATGGCGGCTGGTGGAATTCGTACCTGTGAACCGTAAGCATTTGAAAAGCATCTTGTCGGAAACTGTGCCTGTGAGGCAACACATTAAAGCTTGTTCTTGAAAGACTGGACAGTTTTTACTGTCAGGATTGGCAGAGCTTCCCTTGTTATTTGGACTTTTAGGACGCTAAGCATTACATTTCAACAAATGTAATCAGCAGTTAAAACTGTTCCAACTTCCAAAAACGCGGTTGTAATCTAGATGAGGCAGATTTCTTCAGGTGGTGTTTAGCAGAAATGAGCATCAGTTAGAGTGTCAGGAAGGACAGACAGATGCAGAAGAAGAAAAAAACGGAGGGGAAATAATGAATGCAGATACATTCACACAGGGCAGAAGAGGTCACTGAATCATTTGATGAGTATGAAAATTCATTGAATTGCATTCTATGGCTTTCACAGTCATGGGGCCCAGGTGTTAATACATCATGAACGCTAAAAAAGCCATTTGTATACCATTTTTTCCCAGTGCACACAACATTAAAGAAATGTGGAATATTGCCTGGAGAGAAGAGGTGAATCACTACCTAATTCTTTCTTTTTTCTTGTTTTTTGTGAGAGTTGATAATAAAAAGAAGAATTTTACAAACCTTTTGTGAAACAATTTTAAAAAATGCACAAACTACTTCTTGAAATTCTGAATTTGACACATACCAACTCGTTTTTTAGGGTAGAGTCAACTGCTTTTATAAATTAGTTGTTTTTGTACTATTTTTTTGAAGGGTCCATACCATGATATGATTTTTAAAGTTTTTCAGAGTAAACTATATCCAAATAAATGATCATATATTACCTTTGGAACACTGGAAACTATGGCTAATTTTAGTGGACTCTTCTCAAACCCGGGAGTAGAACGACTCAATCTCTGAGGCACCGCCTTTTGCTCCATGAGGGTACCGCCCACTTCATGACATCATCCTAGAGCTGTCCTCGTCAGCATTCTACACACGAAAAAAAGAAAAAAAAACATTAAAATATTGATGTACTGTGTAACCGGGGCGTTCGTCCACAAAAGTTGGCACACACAGAATGGTGATGGCTAATGGGTTCATTTTTGGGAAATTCGGTCAAAAAATGTAGACATCAACACCAGACCAACATTTCAGGATTTGTTGAAACAATGACATATAATTTCCATATCAAAAATCCCCTTTGCTTTCTGCTGTTGCTCAATAATCCACAACTAAACCAGTTCTCCCAATTTGTCGCTCGTTTTTCCTCCAGGAAATACTTTTCTCCCTTTCTTCTGCCGTCTTCCCAATATCCCCCGTCTGCTTGCGCCATTCTCGGATACGTTTAGGATCCATCTCAACATGTTGTGCAGATTTCTCACCAGCCTATATGGTCCAATGCCACCGTTCGAAGTTTGAAAACTGAATGAGCGTTTCCTGGTCAGCTGCACAAGCTTTCAACGCTGTGCACGAACCGGAAGGGTGAGGGAGGGGGGCTCGCGAAGCTAGCTGATCACTGCTAGCTCGAGCTGCTAGCTTTGCAGAGAAAGTGTTTGTGTGAGCGGCAGAGCAGACTCTTCCTGGAGGGGGCTGTCTCACGTTGTGACATCAGCACATGAGGACCCGCTCATTTTTGTGGGTATGGGAGGGGCTGCTGTTGAGAGCGCAGGTTTTTAGAGGATTCCTCAGAAATGCATGAATGGATCAAAATAAACTGCTATTCTATGTGAGTTTCGAGGAGAACTGTGTCTCTGAGCGACTTTGGGTTGAAAGCGGAAATGCAGCTCCGTGGTGTCCTGAGAATCCGTGCAAACAATCACGTGAATTTGTGTTACCAATTGTATCCAGACAAAATAAAGGCTGATGTTAGTCCCACATATTTACGTGCAACCAAGATGCACATTGCTGGATTACCTGCACGGATTCTAAATGCATCCAAGGCTAAATTTTGTTGGCTCATATTAACCTAACTCTAACCCTTCCTCCAGGTCGGTGAGGCCAAGAAAAAAGCACTGGCTGCATGGATTTTGAAAATTATGTGGGAACAGAGCACGCTTAGAAGATCTCGTTCTATGATGCAGCTTTGTTTGTTTACAACAGAGCTCACCAGAACCATTTCTTCTTCTACTGCAGTTTCTAGTATTTTAGGTACTTCTGCGCATGTCAAAAGGATTATTCCGATCAAAAGTATGGCGCATGTAAACATTTGTTATAATCAAAAAAAGTTTTTCAGGGCCCATGTATTTAGTTCTATTGATCTGATCAAGGACATTCTGCACATGTAAACACAGCTAGTGAGAATACAAACATACTTTTTTGGTTGGCTTAATAAAACTATGAAGCAAAGATATTTTAAATTTCCTCGGGTCAACTCTACAACAACCAAACCTGCTCCATGCTGCTGTATCACAACCCCTTTGGCCGTTGGCTCATCCCACTCTGAGATTTCACTGCAATAGGGGCTTAGAAAGAATGGGTCAAACAAGGTCAGGTGAGGGTTAAGGGGACAGCAACTGTTGCACAGTCAGAATCAGTAACAAAGAAACGTCTGATTTTGACTTTAGTCCATTTTTAAATTAAATTGTTTTAACTGTATTTTATTTACTTGTGTTGATGCCTTTTGGCCCAGGTCTCCCTTGAAAAATAGGATTTCTTGGTAAAATAAAGGTAAAATAAATACATTTAAATAAAAAAAAATGCAATAATTAGCTTCCTAATAGGTCTATAATAGTTTTTTAACTGTGATAAAAAGCGAGGTTGTGTTATTTTGAGTTGTAAATAGATAACAAAATGTTTCCATGCTGCCACGTTGTACTGTTGCTGCTGGATATTGTTCATATGTTCAAATCTGAGTTATGGCCTTAACCTTGTGTCACATGGTTTGAGCGTGTGAGCATTTTGGCCATCTTACTGAACTGCGTCACTTTGGGGATGTTCCAGCCTTGTGACCACACCCCCTTCCTGCTGCAGGTACAGCACTCACATACACACACACACACATGCAGACACATGCAATCATCTAGAAGTACAAACTAATTATATTAGGCTGTGTGAAGTTATTACCAAGGTTCTGACATGTGTTTGACTTCATTTCAGTTTGTTCTAATCCCATGCTTCTGTGTGTGCGTGCAGGCTTTGGATGATGGTATCTTTGTATTTTTTGCTGGAGAGATGGTGGTGAAGATGGTGGCTCTCGGGGTCATAGGTCAGAAAGGTTACCTTGGCGACACATGGAACAGATTGGACTTCTTCATTGTTATTGTGGGGTGAGTGCTTTGCAGACACACACCCACATGCACGCATGGACACACTCATCTGACATTAAATATGAGCCAAAAGTGTGCATGTGTGACTTTTGTAGAAAGCTTAGACACTTGTTTAATGCCAGTTAAATGTCAAGCGTGTGTGTGAGCATGTGGATGTACAAGGCGGAGGTGCGTGCGTGTGTGAATGCTTCATTGAATGACAATTGCATCTGTTGGTCCTGAGAGACGCGGACCTCAGCGATTGGTAGTTAAAAGGCTGTGTATCCCAGAGAATACATTCCCTGCAGACACTCAGGGTTTACCAAGGTCAGCCTGATCAGGATGCCGGAAACAAGCTGGTGGTTTTCCCTTGTTACAGCATGCTGGAGTACTCCCTGGATGGACACAACGTCAGCCTATCAGCCATCCGGACCGTTCGGGTTCTCCGCCCACTGAGAGCCATCAACAGAGTTCCCAGTAAGAGTCTTTCTCCTTTTTGTGTTGATATCCAGTTCACTCAGAAAAGATAAATGGAGTCTCAGTCTGTAGATAAAACATTGACTTCAAGGTTAATCTTAAAGTGCTGACATTTTGTTATCTATTCTATTGTCTATCTTCTTTGTGTTCCACACTTGTATTGTTTGGAAAGTTTGTAAAGCAAACATACCAAACTCAAGGGAAAAACAATTAAAGGATTAATACTTTTCACATCAGGTACATAGATGTGTAGGAGGGGTTTACCTGTGGTTATGGACAATGACATGAACAGGAAGATTTAAAGATTGAATACAATTTTGTCATTAATTTAAATCCACCATTTTGCTTGTTTTCCTTCTATCCATGTCTCACTTATCACCTGGATCAGGTGATTCCAGGTTCAGATTGACTAAACAAAATGGATAGATTAGCAGCAATAAAACCAGCAGAGAGGGTTGGATCTCTAGGATCAGGTTTGGACGGGGGACTTCTTGCTGCCACCTGCAGAAGACTCAGAAGTGGTTCAATCTTGGTTGGGTTGGATTGATCCTTTTTGCCATTCAACATACTTAAAGTTTTAAGGCAGTTCCAGTGTTCTTTTAATTATGATTGTGCCTTTTTTTTAGCCAAAATCAAAAACCTGTGTTGTTTTCAGTAGATACTGCAGAGCGACATAAGTTTGTTAGAAATTCATCTCTGAGTTTGGATAGGAGTGTTGGCACAGAGAAACCTTGCCACCTGTTCCCCTCCCGTTAGAGTTTTACAGTCTCCCCTGCTAGCTTAAGGTGCATTCACACCAAACGTGATTCCCTCGACAAACTCACGTGCCCTGGTACTCTTTCATTGTGCGATGAATTTGCTGGTTGTCGCCTGTGGGAGGAGCTAACAGCTCATGCATTTAGGATGATCGCTATAAGGAAAGGTGTCTGTGGATATCTCACTTAGAATGTATGGAAGACGGAAGATTTTAAGAAATAAGGTTTATTTATTGTGGAGTTCTACAAAAACATTGGTGATCATGTCTCCATGTTTGAGTTTATATGATTAATATTAAAAGATTTTCCTGGTAAAGGGGTGTGTGTCTGTATTACAGCTGCTTCCGCGGTATTTGTGTGTCTCTGTGGCTGAGCTTGAAGGCTAACTGTCTTGCATTGACCTGAGGGGGAAAAAAAGTAAAATAAAAGGACCTCCGCACCTCGCAGCGGCTCTCTGTCTGCCAGCATATTGAGTGATATATGGAGCAAAAAGCCACCGAAAACGTCTTGGCCCAAAACTGAGTTCCTGATTGGCAGATGCAGCAACCTGTCAAACTTAAGATATTTAAATTTTGGCCACGCCGCCTGATTCATGGCTTGTCGCTCAAATTGACCTACTGCCAGACCTTCTCGTCAGTCGCTCAAATCGCGTCACAGGACTTCAGATCGCCTCATGTCACGTCTGTACCATTGACTTAACATAGAAACTGGCCGCCTCCGCCGCACAAATCGCGTACGGTGTGAATGCACCTTTACAGCCCCTTATTTTCTATGGAACAAATAAAGCTACTTTATTTTATTTGTGGATGTCTTTGGTCCCTAACGCCCAAGAATGAGGGGGGATTACTGTCTTTCACCATCAGAAAAATACCTCAAGAACATGTTAAAATCACCAAACACCTAGTTTTAATCGGAGTGGGTCAAAAATAAAAGAGTCCAACATGACAATAATTTTCTTGGCGAGTGAGGCAGAAAAACACTGTCCAGTGTAGCCATTGTTTATGATTTACAGATGTCTCTGTGGTTACCATGTTTAGTTTTACCCTCATATAGAGTGATTTACAAGGCACTAAAGATAACCCTGTTTACTTTGATTGAACGTTGAACCTAGTGGTAGAGTGTCCAACCTATGACTGGAAGGCCATAAGTTCAAATCCATGTCCGATTTATACCAGAGACTTTAATAATTGGACCCAATACTTCGCTGCTTGACCCTTGTGCCATCCTAGACATGTTTACATTAAAAGTGGGGTCATCTGGACCCGACAGACAGTGCGTGAAACTTTTTTCCCAAAGATTTTTATCTTCACTGCTGTCCGTGGCAGACATAAAACCCTGTCAACCTTTGTCCATCTTTGTCACACATCAATGTAAGGGTGGGGTCATCTGGACCCCATAAGACAGCACGAGGGTTAAGGGATTGGATTGGGGGGGTCAAACCACAGAATGGTTCCAAGGTGCAGCTGTGACTGCTGTTCACCGCTCCCCCAAGGGATGGGTGAAATGCTGAGAGTAAATGTGTCAAATATTGGGACTTTAACTTTAATATGTACAATTATTTTCTCTTTAACAGTTTAAACTGGACATAACTGCAATATTTGCAAAAAAAATTGTGCTTTTTACTTGAAAGGGTACCTATAAAAATTTTAGAAGTGTAAAAATCTGTATTCAAACACCACAAAGGCAATAGCTTCCATCTTTTATACAAAATGAATTTTCTACTCAGGCAAAACAAATTACCTATTTATTCAACCTCAGGATATAAAGGATGAAAAAAAAATATTCAATAATGTTTCTTCTGTGTTTTGCATAAAGGCCAGAAACAAGAAAAGTTGCTGGCAAAAGTAGGTGAGCACTGCTCCAGGCCTTAATGGATGTTAAACCACAACATTTGCAAGATAGATTCCAACAGTCTGCTGAAATCTTTAGGGTGCAAACTCTGGAGAGCTATTGCCTGAGCAAAACAATGAAAACAAAATGTTAACTCAACACTTTTACAGCTTGTCCCACCAACTTTCAGTTCCCGTTAATTGGATGGTGTAAAGAAGCAGCTGCAGCTTCTGCATTGCTGATTTGATGTAGAAGTGCCCTCAACAGAAAGTCAGCAGCCTCATTAGTCACAACCAAGACAATGAAAAATGTGTCAATTGTCCTTGTTTCCTCTGACCACACTGTAAACTTCACATCATTTCTTTCACAAGAAACAAAGAGCCGTAGCGACTGGTAACAATGGTCGCTCTGCCTTTGATGAATGCAAGTCTAAACAAATCAGGACGCGGCGAACAAAGTAATGGAAATCGCTGCAATGCCCGTGACATTCTCAGCAGCTTAGCACACAACCAGTTCAGCCAATTTTATGTTGTTCCTTTCTGCCCCTTGTGACATTGGCACATTGCCTGCTGAATTTTTACAAGAAACTCCAAACAATAATGAGCGGAGTTTAGTGTGTGTGCTCCTTTGGAAGGTGAACTGGAGGGTAACTATTAGCATTTGAACTGCAATTATCTCCACTAAGCTAATTGCACTGCTTCTGTTTTTTGCAGACTGCATGCCAAACCCTCACCTATTGGATAATAGTTTTCTGACCCTTTTGTTTGAACCTCAGCCCACTTCGCTTGTTTCTTGATATTTTTGTTGTGTGCTGTTGTTGTTTATCTTTTGACAGGTATGCGGATCCTGGTCACGCTCCTGTTAGACACTCTTCCGATGCTGGGCAACGTGCTGGCGCTCTGCTTCTTTGTTTTCTTCATCTTTGGCATTGTTGGCGTTCAGCTGTGGGCTGGGCTACTGAGGAACCGCTGTTTCATAGGAGAGGATGTGAAGACGTAAGTTTCCATGGTAACAGGCTGATGCCACAAGACAGGGGTGCACCTGACTCATTACTCCGAACGCTGTGACAGGAGTTTGCTTACAACTGATTATCTTCTTCCATCCAATCATCATTTAAACATGCGCACATCTCTTCTGATGGTGTTTATGCTTCACTAAGTCCCAAATAGGAGGCAGTTATGTCAAATTACCTGACCATGTGACAACGTAAATCAAGTGCTCAAACAAAGAAAATTAATTTACTGTGGGGAAAATCAGAAGTCGGCTTATTCGGTTTCCTCAGACTACAGCTTCATCATCTCCCTCGTGTCATGTTTGATCAGGTTCTTGATCGAGACAGACACACGACATGACATGACTGTCACCTCCAGATCAGACATGTCCCCATTTGACTCAAGTGTAAAACCCCTGACAGGGCTTTGCTGCTGCAGTGTTAACATGCTGTAGTTGCTAAAGTCACTTTTTGACAACAATAAAAATATCTAAACAAAGCCTTATCACTGTTCTTCTAAATATTATTACTAAATATTGATACTGATATCGTGTAAAATTTAGGGATTCAACAATTCTCAGTTTAAAACACTACTGAACCAAATCGTGGGTGAAGAGAATCTCTGGGTCCTTACTGCATACCAGTGTGTTTACACTGAAAGCATCAAATATGTGCTAAATTTAAGAAGGATTCATTATTTCATTACATTAATTATGTTAGCATAAAGATTTTTTGTCATTATGACCTGTTTATTAACTAAGTAAAAACATTATTTTTCATATATTTTTTCTTGTATTACACAAATCCTATAGCGACCATCAACCAAAATAAAAAAACTGAGGTTTGAAGAGTATTGTAGGGAAAATTAATTGTTGGATAGCTACTACAAAAAAAAAGTGTCACGATGTAAACTTCGTTTCTGAATTCCCATAGACACCATCGGTGTTACTGGCAAATATTACAGATGTTTTTTTTTTTTATAGATACGACATTTAGGTTGACAAAAAAAGAAAATAAAATAAGACAGATATATGAAATAGACATTGCTTAAATGTACGCTGCAGAACTGCCTTGAACTTTTAATCAGACCTTGACACTTTGAAAAAGTTTACAAAAATGCATTTTACAGTTATTCCCAATTTTCTCAAGTGTGTTCCTAAGAATTAAGACATAGTGTTTTTCTTCTTTTTACATTTCCAGGATCAATAGGCTCTCAAATTAGTTAGATGCATTTATGATGTCTGGAAGTCATCCTGTCTTAAAAAGTTGATTTTTATTTTATTTATTTATTTTTTTAAGAAAATATGTGAGAAATGCAAGGCAGCTTAAGGCAAAAATAAACATTGGCAGATTAAATGGAAAAACCCTCAAAATTGAGTCTGTATTCAAACACTTCAGTAGAATTTTATGTAAAAACTCGGGGTATAGCAATTTGTTTTGTCAAGGATTCAACTAATTTCATAAGTTAATTTGTAAGTTGATTCATTTATTGACAAGTTAGTAAATGAGTTTCTCCTTGTGATATGAATGAAGTTCAATTCAAGTTATAGTTGTTGATACGAATTAGAGCTGATATGCAAACAAAATATTATTAGAACATGCTACCACACTTTATGAGAGGGGTGTCCACATCCAGTCCTCGAGGGCCAGTGTCCTACATATTTTCCAACCAGTCTACCATTGAAGCTCCTTATTGGCTGAACACATATGATCCAGGTAATCAAACAGCAGACAGGGCGGGGTTTCTGGCCCTCGAGGCCTGGAGATGGACACGCTTACTGTATGGTCACGTCTTTGCAAAATTCAGTGTTTCCACACATTGGACTGTAATGACGGCTAGAGGATTTTTTTTGCAGTGTTGTCCGCTGTGATGTCACTTGGTCGTTATCATATGACAATCCGAATGATATTTTCAAATATTGATTATAATCAATTTGTTTCATTCTAAGATAATTTGATACAAGTATAGGTTGATTCGATTAACAACTTCCCTCCAACAGATCAATCTTGGTGAATTGTAACAATATAAATGGCTAAATCAATTGAGTATATCGTTAGACCCCTAGTAAAAATTGTAGTTTGATTTGTCATCAAAGTTATCACCATCAAAATGTAAAGTCATTGTTGTTTATAAAAAGGGGATGACAACGTTAAGTCATGCTATCTTAAACTACATATCACTCTATTATACTATTCCAGCTTACCGTGTTTCTCTGTGCTTTTCCTAATTCCCTCATTCACTTTTAGGTCTCTTACAAGGTCCTTCTACATCTGGGAAGGAAAAAACGCTTTGGTTTGAGATAAATCACACACCATTAGGGCTGAACAGTGCTAACTGTAGCCGGCGCTGAGCAGCTCCACTGGAGCATTTAGAGTAATGTGAGCTGGGCATGTTTCCCACCCAGATCCAATCCTGTTGCTCTCTAATCAAAAATACAGACCTCTGACTGGAGAGATGATGCATCAAACGCTTTCAAGAATTTGCCTTTTTTTAATTCTACTATTTAGTGCGTTAATGGTTGCTGTTTTTTAATATCCAGTCAACTCTCACAAACAAAACACCTCAGAATCAGATAAAAACATCATCACACATTTTATTTTCAAAATATCGGTGCATTAAATTTTTACATGACGTTTATAACAGCATATTTAATGCTTAAGCTTTGATAATTACTGACTTGTATTTATTTCCTACCTTGTAGGAGATACAACATCACCTTCCTAAACGACTACTATAAGCCCGATGGCACAGATGACCACCCTTTCATCTGCTCGACGGCGAGGGAAAACGGGATGCTCCGGTGCTCAGATGTGCCTCGTCGCCGTGTGGGCAGGACTCACTGCAACCTGGGCGTGGAGGAAGCCTTTTCAGAGACAGGACTCAAAGTAAACGAGTCAGAGTCATGTGTGAACTGGTACCAGTATTATAACCAGTGTCGAGCTGGAGAACTCAATCCACACAAAGGAGCTATTAACTTTGATAATATTGGATATGCATGGATCGCCATTTTTCAGGTGCGCCCAGTGTATTTTTTTCTCAATGCATGGATGAGAGCACGGTTGTAACTTTTCATTTGTTTGAGTTTTGCTCAGGTGATTACTCTAGAGGGCTGGGTCGACATCATGTACTATGTCATGGATGCACACTCCTTTTACAACTTCATCTACTTCATCTTCCTCATCATCGTAAGTGAACACACGCCATCTCTAAACAGGTGTCGTGGGCAAAAGCTTGTGTATCTAACGTCTGCACTGTCCTGACCAGGTGGGCTCTTTTTTCATGATCAACTTGTGCCTGGTTGTCATAGCAACACAATTTTCCGAAACAAAGCAGAGAGAGCACGCCTTAATGAAATCGGAGCAGCGAGCCCGGCAGCTCCACCAATCAGCTTCCACCCTCGCCAGTGACAGCCAGCCAGGGAGCTGCTATGAGGAGATCATCCGCTACCTGGCGCACCTGGGCCGCAAGGCGTGGCGGCGATTTTCCCGCTGCTACAGTCAGACATGGAGGCGCTTGCGTTGCACGTGTGTGCGCCGCAAGGATCAGGGCAGTGGGTCTGCCAGGGGGGGCGGAGCCGGAGAGATGAACGGACTTGCCAACAGGCACTCGGGCCACGCCCCCAACGACCTACCCCATCTTCATCAGCTGTATTATAATCATCATCATCACCACCACCAGCCCCACCACCACCAGCATCATCAGTCTGAGCCCCCCGTCAGCAACGGAGGGAGCAGTTTTAATTATCCTTTCATATCACCCTTCCTCAGTCACCTGGATGATAAGAACCAGGACCAGAAGAGGCTGGTTGCTATGGAAACCATCAACAGACTGCCGCAGCTGGTGCTCGAGCACGGTGAGAAACGAGGGGGATGCGTGTGTCTGTGTGCATGGATGCTCCCGCAGTCGTAGTTGTCTGGGAGGTGGGAGTGTAGACTTTTATCTGGCTGTGCACCCCCGCGCGACTGTAGCACAGTCAGTGTTAAGCGCTTTGATGAACCCACCTTTATTATGTCCCTGTGTGGGTCTACTTTATTTCTTTAACTCCCTCTTCCTAAATGATTCACTCACATTTCTGCAGCTTTGAATTTGCAGCTTCATTACTCAAATCAAGATCACAGAACATTTAATGAACACATTTAAACTTTCACCACCTTTAACACACTGAAAGGAATTTAAAAAGCCCATTATTTTTAACCTAATACACTTGTTTTATTACACCAAACTGAATTACTCTAGAAGTAAAAGTACAGTAAACCATACATGACTGCTCCATTTGAGTTTGATGCCGTCTATAATGCTTAAATCCATCAGATCCGCCGGGACAGCACTCAGATAACGGGAGAAAACCTTTTTAGGATTTGATACGGCTGTTCTCTTTCAGCAAATGAAAGACTAGTTCTGAAATAAGTGAAGCGTAAGCAGCTATGCTGACGTTTCTGGGAGCTGTCACTGTTGACTGTCATCACAATTAAAACCTGCCTGTAGCTGCCAATATACCGCAGGAAACTGCTGTGTCCACTGTGCCGTGGCCACAAATGCGTTGCCTTGCAGCCTGGCAAAATGAATTTCCTGGTCAAGATCTGCCGTTTTGTCAGAATCCAGCTGTGCGGCAGAGTTCTGCAGAAACAGAAGACCTGCTACGGTTTGGATATTCTGCTATGAGCTGATAAAGAAAGCAAACAAATATAATCAATGCCAAAAGCTAATGGTTTTAAAATGTCAACTCGTGAGATGGTTTTTGGCAAAGAAACAATAGGTATATATCTAAGTTTTTTTCTTTAAATTTACTTCTCCTTCTGTAGTATTCATAAGTCCTTGGGACACAATGGAGCAAGAAGAAGTCTCTTTATACAAGAGAAGACCTCAAACAGAGACACGTGCAGGCAGGTTGCTTCCTTACCCCTCACAATTTAGAGGTGATAAGAAGGTTTTAGACGCCAAACTATGAAAAATTAAACCAGGAGTTTGAAAGAGAAGACAAAGACAGCAAAGCGGTTGTGGCATATATACTCTTGAAAAGTGACATAATGGGGTGAGACATCTTCAGGCAGCCTAAAGGCACATATCATCACCTTCCTAAAAATAATAGTCGAAGTCGTTTTTTTGACAAACTTTTTCATGAACTCGTTTAGATATTTTTGGTTTGATTTACATATATAAAAAACTGACTTAAGTCAATCAAAAGACGGAAGATGTTCTAGGAGTTTGTAATCCTTATGGTATATTAACATTTTGGTTGATTCAAAAAGCTTATTTTTATAGTTAATTTTGAAAAATTGTCCTTCTGAGCATCTTCCCTGTTTTGGCACATATAGTTTTCATTATTGTTCCAACTTTACTGATCCCAGACCTTCTCTGAATGTTCAAGTTGGGTTAAAGACGAATGAAAATTGTGTTTTTAGCATCCTATTGTGGCATTTCTCTTATAATGGAGGACATATATTAAGTAAATAAAGCTTGAAATTGCATTAAAAGAGCTTCATGGTTACAAAGAAATTACAATTGGTAGGCTATAAGCTTCCTCATCCCCCCCCATTTCTGATGCAACCACGTGTAGATAAATAGATCCATGTACGTCTTTATTTTCCTCATCTGAGCTAGCATCTTGCTCAAAACTGTATGACTGGATAGCTCCAATATTGCTCACCATATTTGTTGCACCACTAAAGTAAGTTGGAGTTGTGAGGGACCACAAGCTAGCGGGAGAGAGTGTAGACAAAGGCATGATGGGAAGTCCCGCCTACAACTCAGTCCCACTTCAAAAGATGATTGATAACTAAGGACAAGCTACAGTTCAGTAACTAGTCCGTAGGTCAGAGGCATGACCACTGTTGTTCAAGTTACTTCCAAACTGAAATACGCTAAAAGTTACTTGTCATTGATATTCAAAACTAATTCCTTACCTTAAACTATTACTCTCTATATTACTTTTCAAGTAGCTTTCATTATTACACATGCAGTAATAGAACATTGCAATTTCATCTTGACAAATTCACTACAAAGTATTTTACAATTAGATAAGTGGGAATGTGGTTTAATTCTAATTATTAATAGCCCAGTTTAAGCTTTTTTTCAGACGTTAATTAAATTAATCAAGGTGTTTAAGTTTATTGACTGAAACTAGAAAAAAGATGGTGTTTTTCATCCTTGTGGGTTTAACAGATGGTCCTGCTGCTTTAAACAAGTCAATTTTGGACAGCAAGTTTGATGAGTTATTGAACCTGTTATGAGTCAAATATTACATAATATCAGTAATCTCTTATACTGCTTAGTTATAGCAGAAAGTAACTGCAATACATCACATTTGCAATGAGTTACTCTGAAGCCAACATGGTTTCTTGAATCATTAAAAGATAAGAGGAACATTAAAACACATGCAAATGCTATGAGTCTGTCTGCAGCATTAGATGAAAAAAAATCCAGCTCTGTAAACCAAGTGACCCTGTTAAGCTACGTTTACACTGCCATTGACAACATATGTTCAAGGTTAATTCCACTGAAACGTCTATTTCAACGCATGTAGATGCACGTTTCAGGCTTAATCCTTCAAAACTCTTGGCTTCACATGGAGCACGTAAAACTTTTTAAGGTTCTATGTACAAAACGCGCAGCCTTTGGACGCTTTTACAGTTAAACCAGATCTAAGTTTGGCTAATCGGTGACTCGGATTTGGTTGTGATGTATGGATGACGTTCTTTTTAATTAATATGAGTGCCAACCATTTGAAAATTGGTCATGGAGGAGAAATCAATCATTTCAATTTGGGCCTGGACAGAATTAGTTGACAACATGGGACAAGATTTGGGAAACTTCACTACTTAGCCAGTGGAGATAAGCCTGTTTTGTCGTTGAGCTAGCGGTGCTGAGCCGCTAGCTTCACCGCTAGCTTCACCGTTTAGCTAGCTCAGCTGCTAAAGGCAAATATATATATATTTTGTATGTTTTGTCGTTTTTTTTTGTGGCCGAAACACAGACACAATACAGAGGCCAGCTCTCGGATGACATCATTAAATGGGTGGCACCCACAAGCAGTGAAAGGTGGAGCCTTAGAGATCTAGGAGCTTTATTAGAAAAAAACGAATATTTCATAAAAAAAAATTGCTTTTTGTGTGCCAAAGTTAATATATGATCATATATATGGATATAGTTTACTCTGAAAGACTTAAGATAATCATGTTAATTCAGTATTAAGTATATCTACAGCTATTTGTTAATTGTTTTTGGAACATTTGGTGATCCACATTACAAAAAAACATTTTTTTGGCTTCTTGATAATAAAAACAACTTCTGAGCAGCTCAGCAGACATACAAATTTCAATGAGTGACTGCTGAGACAACCAACCCTGCTGTGCCTCCTCCTGCGGCCTGGGAGGCTTATCTCAATCTTAGTTTTGTGACATTAGGGGTTCTGGTTATCCTTTATTAAAAATGTGCTAAACGGAAAGTAGGTCATATCTGGGGAGTAAGGGGAGGATTTGTGTTGTAAAGTTGAGCATAGACATCAAAGTTTGATCTTTAGACCATGTTTTAAAGTCTACAATGCATTGATGTTAAAATAGGACACATTTTTTCTGTACAAATAAAAACTTTTAAAAGCAGTCAGATAATGAAAAGAGGCAAAAATGAAAGAAACTGTTAGGATAATTCGGAGTATTTAAAGCTCACAGTTTTAAATATCCCCCAAAAATATGAATAGTTTAAATTAAATGCACCCACACCGACATGTATTTACATAATAAGTTAATTAGACACGAGCCGCCACAGATGTGTTTGTCTCTTCCAAGATCAAACTCAAGGATATTATAATCTCTGTGCACATCTGGACCACAGAGTTTGATATTAAATGGTGCGGCGCACCGGAGAAATATAAGACAAACTCTCACTGACAACAGCAACAAACTCAGTAAACAATTTAGGGGAAATGCCATTGAACAATAGCAAGATAAATACAGCACGTCAATGTAACTAACAAAGTAAATTCATCTTAAACTCCTCTCGCAGGCGTCCTCCTCTGTGCTGCTTAACGCTCTCGGTTCAGAGGAATCTCCGGGGAGATGGAGGATGTAAATATTCATGGACATGGCTTTTAACAAGCAAGTGGAGATTCTGTGGCAATATCTTTTTGATGATATGTGATAACACCTTGGATTAAAAAAGCTTTTACCTTTGAAGCAGTTTTTCCCTTTATATCAGGGAAATGTGAACAGAGCTTAAAAAACTCATGCCTTTATTTCATACTCCAATTTTCACTGAACACTTTTATTATTTGAGTCATTCTAATATGTTCTTTCACACTCAGCTCTCACAGACTAAAATTATTCAGTGGCTATATTGAATGTATCACCATTCTTATGTTTATGGCCATTTATATAACACATATTCCCTTTGATTGTGGATAACCTCACAAATGTGCTTTCTGTGCTTCTGGTTGGTTGTCATTGTTGTCATCAAACAAATGTAACTGTTGCAGATATGTGGCATTTCGAAATGCTGAAGTCACTCCAGCAGCTTCAAATGTGATTACATTTCAAAAAATGTATTCC